>NC_030681.2:17225299-17549390 GCF_000004195.4 Xenopus tropicalis
GCCGATTTCAGGCCAGATATCGGTCGGGCAGGCTGGTCAGTAGTGCCCATACACAGGCCTACAGTCTAAGGGACCAATATCAGCAGCTAGAATCGACCCGTGGCCACCTTAAGTTGGGGTGGGGACATGGAAAATGCAGCACAGACAGACTATTATGGTTTATTTTCAAACTGTGTCTGTGTATAAAAAATAGATTGATATTAATTATTGGAAGTTCAGTTTATGCAACTTTTCTACATAACCCAACTGAATGAGCTTATGTCAAAAACACATAAATTTTAAATTCAAAGGAAGTGACCAGTAAACAGTGTTGTACTAATTATGCTGGTGGCCAAACACTGAATGTGGGTGTTAGATACACAAAAACAATGTAAACAGCATCTACAGTAGCCCCAATGTGCCTGCTGCCATCTTCCAGCCACCATTCCAAGAGGGATATATATATATATTTATATACAGGTATTGGATCCCTTATCCAGAAACCCATTATCCAGAAGTTCTGATTTACGGAAAGGCCGACTCCCATAGACTGAATTTTAATCATATAATTCAGACTTTTAAAAACGATTCCCTTTTTCTCTGTAATAATAAAACAGTACCTGTACTTGATCCCAACTAAGATATAATTACCCCTTATTGGGGGAAGAACAGCCCTATTGGGTTTATTTAATGGTTAAATGATTCCCTTTTCTCTGTAATAATAAAACAGTACCTGTACTTGATCCCAACTAAGATATAATTACCCCTTATTGGGGGCAGAACAGCCCTATTGGGTTTATTTAATGGTTAAATGATTCCCTTTTCTCTGTAATAATAAAACAGTACCTGTACTTGATCCCAACTAAGATATAATTACCCCTTATTGGGGGCAGAACAGTCCTATTGGGTTTATTTAATGGTTAAATGATTCCCTTTTCTCTGTAATAATAAAACAGTATCTGTACTTTATCCCAACTAAGATATAATTACCCCTTATTGGGGGCAGAACAGCCCTATTGGGTTTATTTCATGGTTAAATGATTCCCTTTTCTCTGTAATAATAAAACAGTACCTGTATTTGATCCCAACTAAGATATAATTACCCCTTATTGGGGCAGAACAGCCCTATTGGGTTTATTTCATGGTTAAATGATTCCCTTTTCTCTGTAGTAATAAAACAGTACCTGTATTTGATCCCAACTAAGATATAATTAATCCTTATTGGGGGCAAAACATTCCTATTGGGTTTAATTACTGTTTAAATATTTTTTTTTAGCAGACTTAAGGTAGAAGATCCGAATTATGGAAAGACCCCTTATCCGGAAAACCCCAGGTCCCGAGCATTCTGGATAATTGGTCCCATACCTAAATATATATATATACAGCAACCAGTGACAGAGCACTATACCATTCATTATACTACATTAATGTGCATTTCCTGTGCTGTTACTTCTCTTATTTGTATTCTATTTCAGAATTATTTTTTTTATAAAATAACAAACAAACATCACATAAGAATCTATAAGAATACAAGTTATACAGCACTGTGCCATGCATTGCTATAATGGTCTATAATGTCTTATCCATTCAGTAATTAATTCTTTTAAACAGAGTACTTTCAGGGTTATTCTAATGTACCAGTACTTTCATGTTTAATGGCAGGAGAGGGCCATTGTTCCCAGCTTAATGTATTGTGCCTATGAATGATGTAAAGATTATTTCTAGTGGTATCTGTCCCTTTGGATAACAGGGCTTATCCTAGATGGTGCTTATTCCTTAGGACAATATGCTGCTGATGAGAATGATTCTTCTTGCTTGATCCTTATAAATATGAATAGCCCAATGACAATAATATCCGCTGTAACGAGTGTGCGACAAATCCTTAACGATAACAGTAAGAACATGAAGGGGAAAGTATAATGTGGCTTTTATGGTTAAAGGATCTTGATGCAAAGGTTGAATAAAACACGTTATATTAATGCTTTTATAATGTCATTGAAATGATAGTATTGCTATCACAGACTAGAGTTCTGCACGGGACCAATTTTTGAGATCTGGAACCAGCAACCTGGACCTACAACCCGTTACCCAATCCAACCCAACCCAACACACAACTGCCTTATCCACAACCCGATCCACCACCCAATGACCACAATCAAACAGTGTTGTTGTGCGTTGTGAGTAAAATATAGATAATACAGGTAATATAATAAAAAATAAGGAATATGGATAAAATCCACAACCACCAGGTACCCAACCCACTGCAGGACTCCCAAGTTTAAGTTCGATTTCTATTAAAATGCTCTATGCTTGAATCTCCAGGAAGACTAAAAATGCCTTGTCATTTGGTTAATGGCTACTGAGAGAAGAGAGGGGTTTGTTTATACAGAGCTCATTATCTCAATTTACCATATGCTTATTGCAGGGCAAGAGAGAGGTGGTAGTAAAGGTAAAACACAGTCCACTTTATGACTATAACAGATACTTTTACATATACTGTATGTTATATTACCAACACATCTGAATGTTCTATGAAGTTTCTTAACCCAGAACCAGAAGAAGAAGAAACTTAGTGATGTCATCAAGTATAATGAGAGCACAGTGATGTTATTTGGGTCCCAAGACTCATTGAAATCACTGTCATTTGAGTCACATAACACGTTAATACCTTTGTATGATTAGAACGAATGAACCTCTTACTTAGAAATGGCCGTGACCTATATAAAAGCACACAATGTGAATCCTTATAGCTTTATATATAGTCACGCGGCTCCTAGGTGCCTTCTGTAGGAATACATTATTCCCTATCAATCAGCCGATTGTGCTTTCACAGATCTTCCATGATAGGAATATTAGCATGCAAAGCACATAACATAGGGATTTGCAATCTGTGGTCTTGAATCTATCAGCACCCCTGAAGTTACCATGTTGTGAAATGCAAAGTTCTCTCTAGGTTGGCTGGGAATTGTATTTGAAGGATAGTTGGTTGGCAGAAGATTGAACATCTCTGTACTAAATCAACATTCTGTCTGTGCTACAAGCGCGTCTGGATATAATAACTCTGTTTATGTCACCACAAAGCCATGCTGGACCTCTGGACATTATATAGTTAAACAAACCTAATGTACTGACCAGTTGCCAGATCCAGGTATCAGTCTGTGCTTTGCTATCTTTGCTTTCTCCGCTTCCATAGACGACAGCCTACAACAAGAACAGCGATGTCACATTTATAGTATATTAACTTCCATCTGATTATATAGAATTATAGGGAAACTTTGCAGCCCAAGATTTGGCTTCCACACTGTGGAGCTGCCTACCCTAGGGGTACCCGAGAAGGAAAAGGGTGGCACAGCCATTTTGTTTTATTACTATTAAGGTCATTTGAGCGTGAAGGTTTATTTACTGTCCTGGGAATTCATGAAATTATAATGAGAAACCATATTGTTTTATATGTAACCCAGTGAGGAGCTGAGAGGCAAACAAATAGTCACTACAAAGGGGAACTAGAACCAAACAAGAGAGGTCTTTATACTTTTTGGTTCTGGCCCCACTATGTAGCCACTATTTGTTTGCCCCTTAGATATCATTATTTAGTGCAAGCAAGTCAAATTAATTTTCTATTTTTTAATAGTTTTTTCATTATCTACCGTCATCTTCTGCCTCTTTTCAGCTCCTAAATGGGGTCACTGACCCCAGCAGCCAAAAAACTATCGCTGTGTGAGTCTATAATGTTATTGTTTTGCTATTTTTTATTACTTAAATTTCTTTTCATTCTCCCTACTATTATATTTTAGTCTCTCATTCAAGACACTCGCTGGTCGATAGGGTATATTGGACCCTGGCAACCAGATAGCAGCTGAAATTCCATATAAAACATTCTAAAAAACTAGATAATTCAAAAGCTGCAAAAAAAAATGAAAAAATTAAGACCAATTGCAAATTGTCTCAGAATATTACTGTCTACAATGTAGGCAGTTCACCTTTTACCTAACTTTTATTATGATGTCTACATCATAATAAAAGTTAGGTAAAAATTGAACTGCCTCTTTAATTTATAACAAACGGGGGTTAAAAAATAGTTTAACAAACAAGGGTTACAGAGTAAAATAAAGGAAAAAAGGGACCTCTTTGTAAGAGCTTAAAGACAAGTTTCTTTTAATCATATAAAACAAATAGACTGGTTTACGTTATGAAAAACTGCATTAAAGTCTACCTGGCAAACCTGGAACTGAATAGGGTTGTATTAAGCAATACAAATAAATGGTAACCCCCCCCTGCAACTAAAACAATTAACTAAATGACATTAAACTTAATTAGAACACATTTTATAAGTTGGCCCATAGAAGGACAGAGTTTCCTCCTGAAATTAGTTAGAAAAAAGTAAACACAATTAAAATGGGTACAATAATTAGATTTTTTTTTTTTCATGGCTTCAAAATCTATGATAAACAGAAACAGATTGAGCAGCCTCATTTGTATTATGTGTTAAAGCAAAGTTCCAAAGAAGAAAACAACTTTTGCAAAAAAATACTTTATCCTGCAAAAATACAGGTAATTTCAGGAATAAAGGAAAGAGCGGAACAGAGGAGAGGAGGGAGGGGGGTGGAATCATTGGAGAGGGGCATCATGGAACGATGGCAGGCTGCTGCTTGGTAATGTGCCAAATACTAGATCTAAACCCGATATAACTTTCCTATGCCTTTTGCAAAAAAAAAATAATAATAATAAAATTATTACAGAATATAATATTTGTTGACCTGTACATTGACCCACCAGAAACATGAACATATCGCGTATCAACACAGATGTGCACCAATGTTTCTTAAAAGCCATATAAATCTTACTTTTTCCTACCATGTATATCTCCTTACCCAAAGCACACCATTTGTACTGCATATATCCCCTCCAGCACCATCACATTTTCCTAAAACAAATACCTTTCATCCGACGGCCATTTTCCCTTTCACATATCTTCAGTGACATATTAAAACAGTACATGTGAGCTGTAAAGGTTATGCAGTGAAGAATGCAGGCTTACACAGGCAGAACGTACTTTGATAAACAATCCTGCTTGGACTGAACGGTTTAAATAAGCTCAGAACAAGAGGTTAGGAGAAAAAACAGGTTTCTCCATCAGAGTGCACAGCTAGAGAAGAGTTTCTATGGAAAGCAGCAGTGCCATCTCTTCATTGGCTGCTGGACTGGAGGGTGTGTTTAGTAACCTGAGTTGAGAAGAACTGAGCATGCCCAGTAGCCAAGAGCCAAAGTCAATTCATAAGGCAGGGGGGCAAGTGGGAAACAAGAGGAGAAGGAATCCCAAGTGATTAATGGAATGCTGAGGCCTTACTATTAACCACAGTGGTAGGCATTTAAAGATTTAAAAGAGGCTGTTCACTTATTACATTTTTTGTGTGGAGGGTTTACTTGTCCTTTAAAGCTGCATTATTATCAAACATAGGTGCTACATTGCACCTATACTAAATACATTTATGGACAACACATGTAATGGGTTGGTGCCTTTATGAACAGAAAAGTGGTTTATTGGTCTGTACTAATGCTTTATAGATTAGTGCCCATCCCACTTGGATATGTCTTCTTCATGATAAGCCTTACCCTTGCAAACCTCACTTAACTGTGAAAAGGTGAGAATAAACTATAGCATTGGCTTTCTAGTTTGGCAAAATACTAAACACTAAACGGAAAAAACTGTGCACAAATAAGAATAAAAATGTGCATTTTGCAATGTAATATTTTTCATTAGACTGTGAATTTTAATTGTGCATTGCGAATGCTTAAGACGTGCTTGAAGATGGCGTACAATAACAACTTAATGACTTTTTCAGTAATAAGTTTAATAATCACATATACTACGCACTGAAGCTAAAAAACTCGCAATATCTATCCTAAAAAAAAAGGCAAAGGGTTCGCAAAAGGTATGCAGGTATCGGACCCCTTATCCGAAACCCATTCTCCAGAAAGTTCCAAATTACTGAAAGGCCATCTCCCACAGACTCCACTGTAATCAAATAATTCAAATTTTTAAAAATTTCATTTTTCTCTCTAATAATAAAACCCTAGCTTGTACTTGATGCCAACTAAGATATAATTACCCCTTATTGGGGCAGAACAGCCCTATTGGGTTTATTTAATGGTTAAATGATTCCCTTTTCTCTGTAATAATAAAACAGTACCTGTACTTGATCCCAACTAAGATATAATTACCCCTTATTGGGGGCAGAACAGCCCTATTGGGTTTATTTAATGGTTAAATGATTCCCTTTTCTCTGTAATAATAAAACAGTACCTGTACTTGATCCCAACTAAGATATAATTACCCCTTATTGGGGGCAGAACAGTGGGTTTATTTAATGGTTAAATGATTCCCTTTTCTCTGTAATAATAAAACAGTACCTGTACTTGATCCCAACTAAGATATAATTACCCCTTATTGGGGGCAGAACAGTGGGTTTATTTAATGGTTAAATGATTCCCTTTTCTCTGTAATAATAAAACAGTACCTGTACTTGATCCCAACTAAGATATAATTACCCCTTATTGGGGGCAGAACAGCCCTATTGGGTTTATTTAATGGTTAAATGATTCCCTTTTCTCTGTAATAATAAAACAGTACCTGTACTTGATCCCAACTAAGATATAATTACCCCTTATTGGGGGCAGAACAGCCCTATTGGGTTTATTTAATGGTTAAATGATTCCCTTTTCTCTGTAATAATAAAACAGTATCTGTACTTGATCCCAACTAAGATATAATTAATCCTTACTGTAGCCTAAACAATCCTGTTGGGTTTAATTACTGTTTAAATAATTTTATTAGCAGACTCAAGGTAGGAGATCCGAATTATTACATTAGCACATAGGCAAAATTGTTCACAAGGTGAATATTTATTCTCATTGCGAACATTTTTCCCATTAGTGACCAATATTACCTATATCTGCCCAATAGATTTTTGCAGTAGGGTTCGTGGCTATCAAGGACATATAGTGCAAAGAGGGCTGTTTTGGGGGTGCACAGTAGCGCTGTTGGGGAAGAGAGAGATGGTGGGCACTCATATGCTTACAATACTCAAGTATCAACCTAGTGGGAACTGAAGGGGTTAACCCATTTGTGGTAGTTTTTTGATCCTATTACAGTACCTTTGTCTCCTGATTGTGTCCAAACAAACTCACACGTTTCTTCTGATTTATTTCCAAGCGATGTTTGTTTAACCAGTTCTGAAATGAAAACGGCTCCATAACTTGTTCGGTATTTAGAAAGAAGGGCATCTTTCCTATTGGCTGAGCTGTAAAATAGAACAGCAATAGCAAACATTTAACTCATATCTCTTATTACTGGAGAAGTAGATTAGCTTGATATAACAAACTTTATTATTATGGGTGGGTCGGGTTTAGTAACTTGTGCACTAAGCACTGCTTTCTGTGCCCTCCCAATGTGCTGTTATAGCTGTCACTATGCATTCTGTATTATTAGTGCCTCCTCCTCCTGTATGGGAAGTGGCACACTTATACTCTATACAACAGTATAGATGTACTTAGGTACAGTGTCGGACTGGGACCTCAGGGGCCTGCCAGAAAACCTTAGACGATAGGCCCACTATCCAAACTTTCCTCACCCAACCTCTTTATTCTCCTAGTCTCTTTTATTTACATGCGAGCATCTATTCTTCCATCTATTTCTCCTCTTTCTTCCCATTCAGAAATAGGGAATAACCATAAATTAGGCCAAATGGTCAGGAGCAGGAGGGCCCACTGACCCCTGGGCCCACCGGGAGTTTTCCTGGTATCCTTGTGGGCCAGTCCGACACTGCTTAGGTAGGAGCAAGCACATTGTGTATTGCATGTTCTAGAACCAAGTGATTGTTAATAAACCCTACAGCATTTTCCTATGATAGAACTGCAAAAACTGCGAGAAAAGAACAGCAACAAGATGGCTAATCTTAGGGAGATAAAGCTGCACCTTCTTTGTACAACTTAGTCTGTGCTCACTTCTGTATCTGTGTGTGTTATACAGAACATGGGCTATTTATATATACATTTGATTTCTGTCTCAAAAGCAGTAAGTGATAATAGTTTTTAAAGGAGAAGGAAAGTAATTTTGGCATTTTACTGCCAATAGATTCGCCACATAAGTGCCACCTAGAATGCTATATTTATTCTGCTGAAAGCTTTACCATGCCTGAGTAAAGAGCCCTAGAAGCTTTCTCTGTTTGTTTAAGATAGCAGCTGCCATTTTAGCTTGGTCTTCATAGCTTCCTGCTTGCAGCTCTAGCTCAGATTACAGGGTGGGGGAGTGAGTTTTATAAATTCTTATGCGAAGGGGGAGCAGGAGAGGGGAGAGAGGAGAGAACTGTGCAGATTCTGGCTCCAGGAATGAAGGATTTTTCTGAGAGAGGAAGTCAGATATTGAAGAACATAGTTACAAAACAGGAGACAAGACATCTTGTGTTTCTTTTGATAGAGGACTCTGTGAGTGCTTATGGCTGTATTTACATAGATCTTTTTGATAAAGCTTACTTAGTTTTTACCTTTCCTTCTCCTTTAAATTAAAAAACAAATTTAAAAACAGTCTTGGTGAAAACATGGCTTTCTAACAGATACCTGGGTCTGGCTTTCCACTCTTATACTGCTCTGAGCTGAAAAACCTGAAACGGAAAGACAAACCGTTACCTCTTTTGCGGTAATAATATTTGAAGTAATTGGCCCAAGACCTGTTACAACCCAAAATGGAAAAAAACAATGGAAGAAACAATAAAACCCTGTGCCAGGTTAGGGTTTAGAACCTGTGCTGATAAGATAAGCATAGGTACAAAAAACATTGGAGTTGCAGTTGCATCTAAGTGCAAGATTCCCAAAATTCACCTGGACATTAAAACATTCACATGCTTTTCACTATGAAAAGGAAGTTGTGGGACATAAAATACTCTGTGCATGGGTTCCTAAATCTGGAACAAACATTGCACCTACGTTACAACCTTAGTGATCTAAAACTTGATCATTCACTGGAAGAGCTACTCATTTGCAAACTGGTGGATCAAGTCTAAACCCAGTTTAGCCATCTTGTTTTACTACCACAACAACATTTGTATAACATTGTCAATAGGCCCCCGCTACTGCTGGATGTTAACTCTGTTAATGTTGTTGCCATGGCAACAAACATAAGCGATACCTGGCTGCATGATGATGTGATAAAGTTATACAGCATCACCCAGGGCAAACCAATTTTTAGATTTAGGGGCTAGACATTTTCTCAGTCTCCCAGGTGCCCTCAACCATGTGACTTGTGCTCTGAAGAACTTCATTCTCTCTTTACTGCTGCGCTGCAAATTGGAGTAATATCAGCAGAACAATGGGCAGGAAACAAGAAGACAGCTCCCTGACACTTGTATTGCTAAAAATACTCCCATGCTCCCCTAGTGGCAGATATGAGAATAGCACTTGATAGTAAAACAATCCAGTCCAGCCAGGACTCCTCCATTTATATTTAGTGAGAGAAACAATATCTGCTTTCAGTTGCATTGTGCAGTGCTGGCTCTTTCTGAAAGCTCAGGAACTTTTGGGTGGGTTCAAGAATAACATTGTATAAATTGTAGAATGAATTATTTGCAATGATCATAAACATCATGACAGAATCTGTTAAAAGTTCTTTTTTTCTCTACATGACAAATATAAAACACAGTTATTTAATGTGGCATACTCTTTCATTATTGGGGCCAGCTGAGTTCCAAGATCTTCACAATAAAACCACTTTTCAAACAGTACTTCCGTGGTCCCTTCCACATAATACCTATTGGGAAAAAAAAACCAAAATACCACGGTTACAAGGCAAGTACATTTGTTTTTGCAGTCACTGCATATTAAACATACAATTTTTGTATATTAAAATCAGCACTTGAATTAAATTTATCAGGAGCTGGTAAAATGGAAAATTTGCTTTAATATCATCATCTAGTCACTTTGTTTCTGCCCATTGGCATAAATATAGAATACGGGCTGAATATAACGAATGGCCTTAATCTGTCAGGCTCCTGACATTGATTAACTGCTTCCTCGTAGCCTTGCCTGACCATTATGTACGCAGGAAATTAATCTGTATCCTTAGCACAAAATTCATATAAAAGCTTTCCATTGTGAAGATGACAGTCAAGTGGAGTCTCCTACCTGCAAACAAAAAGGGGTTATACCATTTTATAATTGCATACATTCCATCATACATTCATCTTTTCCTTTGGGGATCCTAAAAGCTGGTACTCCAGTAAATGTGCAGGGGGGGCTTATTCACAGTACAAGTTGAGATCACAACACATCCTCAGTCACATGGTACAACCAACTATTCCTGCTGTCAGTCTGTGGGGGTGTCACACCCTCAGTCACATGGTACAACCAACTATTCCTGCTGTCAGTCTGTGGGGGTGTCACACCCTCAGTCACATGGTACAACCAACTATTAGTCTGGGGGTTACATCCTCAGTCACGTTTTACACGTTTTATATTTCTGCTATAAGTCCAGGGGTCAGAGCATGTTTATAACAAGAAACAAATCTTGGGTTTAGGGAGCTCCCCAATAAAACATTAAATATGTAGAGAATGATGAGAATCTATAAAATACTTAATCTAAAATACATTTATTTAACTAGAGGGTTGAACTTCAACCTGTTGCTTATGTGTTAGACACGTTATATTATATTTTATATAATGATAGGTATATCTGTGATATGTGGGAGATGGTTTCCTAGCTAGGAATGGTCAGGATAATGTTAAAGGGCCATAAGAGTCAAGGGTCAATGTTGACCTCCAGTTTAGAGAAATTCTCCAAAATAAATAAAATATACTAGAACAGAAGACTCACAGTGAAAACTCCTGTGTTTATTCAGCCAAACATTAACGTATTGTGGATGTGCACTAGCTACTATACACACTAGATGACCCAAAGTATCTGGGCACATTTTTAACCTAAAATATCCAAACATTCAAAATCTAAAATTGTTGGGCTCACTGCTGAATTTTTAATTGTCAAGAACTATTTGTTGGGAACATAGAGTTTCTTTAGGTAATCAGAGGGAAATGAACCTATCATCTCCATGCTCAATGGCAAGCATCGTCTGGAGTTGCGTAAAGTCACCACTGTTGTACACTTGAGCAGTACAAATGCACTCTATGGAATAATAAATGGCATTCCACCATCTGGTTTTGTCAGGATTTGGCCAAAGCCAGGAGAACACTTTCTGTCTGAATTCAAAATGGTGACAGTGAAGTTTGGTGAAGGAGGAAAGATCTTCTAGGGCTGTTTTTTTTAATGATTCGGTCTAGGGCGCCTGGTATCATTGAAATCAAACATTAATGTTACAGTGTACTATGGCATTCTTAACAGATCAGTGCTTCCTACTTTGTGGTAACAGCTGTCAACCCAGTAATGCACTTATGCACCAATTAAGGGCCATACAGAATGGAATGGAAAAAACCTGACTGCCCTGCAAAGAGACCTAACCTCTACCCATATGGAATCAGTAGGAACAATAACTGTGGGCAAGGCCTGATCACAAACATCAGTCCTTAACCTCGATAATGCTCTTATTACTGAATGGATCCCACCAACGACCAAGTGAAAACCTTCCTATTAGAGTAGTAGCTGTTATAGAAACAAAGGAAGGGCCAGAGACATTTTGCTACCCTTGGTTGGGATGTTGGCAGATGTCTATATATATATTCTATTACAAAGGGTGTGATATTTAACTGAAAAGCAGGCTGTATGCGACCCTCTGAAAGTACTAAATCTGTTAGAATGCTTTGTTTATTGTTTTCTATATGTAATATATATGTAAAACTGAATTTCTGCCCTTTAAAAGGTCTCAATGAATCGTGGTTTCTTTTTTCTTTTTTGGCAGAAGATCTAATATTTGCAAGTTGATAAGGCAAGAAATATACCCTCAGAATGAAGCCATTTTTCCTCAATCCAATTATCAATATATACATTGTTATTAAGGTATAGCTTGACATTAATGGGAGCTCTAAATAATATATGCCCTACAGAGAGAGAGAGATGCTCGGAAAAAAAGCGTTAGAATAGCAGAAAGTTGTTAATTCTCAGTTGTATTAACTCGGCGCCCTCTTTATCAACCTGGCAGTGCTGACATTATATTTTATTTTGGGCAAATGGAATATATACACAAAGGTGAGAACAATGGAAATGTTAAATACATTGGATCTTACCTAACAAGTGCTAGCAGGTGTTTCTACTGTGTCTAATGAGTTGGAAATTGGAAGGCTGAATTATTTTTGTCATGCACAGGGCAAATTAACCCACCGATTGGCCTGACAAATACATACCTTTGGATACAAGTAGAATGGCAATGTGGATGTCCTTATGTCAGCAGGAGAATCCCCCAAGTGACTTTAATCTCTTACCTTGTACCCCGGGCTGGTGCCCCTGTTAGGAGAGAACAGCACCAGCCCGGGGTACCTGTAGCGATGCGCTTCCTCCTTCCGGCTTCGTTTTTCTGGGACCCCACGACCGGCGCATGTGCAGTAGAGTGAAAAGCCGACTTCTCTGTTAAAGTTCCACTATTCACTCTACTGCGCATGCGCGCGCGGCAAGACAGGAAGCAGGAAGCGCTACAGGTACCCCGGGCTGGTGCTGTTTTCTCCTTACAAGGGCACCAGCCCGGGGTACAAGGTAGGCGATTTAAGTCACTTGGGGGTGCCTCACATTTTGGCACCCCCAAGTGCCTTTCCTTCTCCTTTAATAAAGTGCCAACATATTTGAAAGTGATGTACAATAGAAGGGTGCATAGATCAAACATACAAATACTTACCTTTACATGAGTTAAAGAGGGCCCTGCTCACAAGAGCTTACAGTCTCAAATGAAAAAGGGTTATGATACTGTCAGGGATTTAGTGGAAATCCCCGATGCATGGATAAGAGGGTGGTGATTCCTTCAAGGAAGGAGCTCTTTGGGAAAAAGCAGGGCAGTAACAAGACCAAGGCAGGACAGGTACAGGACCAAGGCAGGAAAGGAGCAAGACCACAGCAGGACAGGAACAGGACCAAGGCAGGACAGGAACAGAACCAAGGCAGGACAGGTACAGGACCAAGGCAGGACAGGTACATGTCAGCGGGGGCCTCCGGCACCCACGGGAGAGGTGAAGTCAGGATCAAGGAGGAAGGCCGCTTCCAGCGAGTCCGAGCGAAGTACAGATGCAGGATAATCCAATAGAGAGGTCAGGTTCAGGCAAAGGTCACTAAAGGCAGGCAGCAAGGTTCAAGGTCAGAAACAGGCAAATAAACAGCAACAGGAAGCAGATAAGAATATTAGAGACCCAGGAACACAATAGGTATGTTGAGCTATACTCGGGCATTGAACCTGGGTCACTGGCGTCTTTTTGAGTTTGAATTTGGCGCCATAGCGCGTGACGTCATCGCGCCGGCGTCCTTGCGCCCACGTGGAGTCCTGGGCGCCGCCATCTTGGATTCGCCGCGCTGAGAAGGAAGACGCCGCCGCACACCAGGAGCAGGTAGGGAGCGGGAGCGGCGACGGTTCCTGACAGTACCCCCCCCCCACGGGGGGCCACTGGACCACCAGGCCGAGGCTTCTGAGGAAATTGACCATGGAACGCCTTCACAAGACGAGGAGCATGTACATCAGAATCTTTCTCCCAGGAGCATTCCTCAGGGCCGAATCCCTTCCATTGGACGAGGTATTGGAGTGATCCCCTGGAGAGCCTAGAATCTAGAATTTTCTCAACCTCGTACTCTTGCTGATCATCCACGAGGACGGCAGAAGGAGGGGACTGAGCAGAGGAGAAGTGATTGAACACTACTGGCTTCAATAAGGAAACGTGGAACACGTTAGGAATCCGCATCTCTGGGGGAAGTTGTAGACGGACAGCCACTGGATTGATCACCTCAGAGATGGAGAAGGGACCCAGGAACTTGGGACCCAGTTTCGGAGATGGTACCTTCAAGCGGATATTCTTGGAAGAAAGCCAGACTTTTTCACCAACCTTGTATGGAGGGGAAGGCTTTCTCCGACGATCAGCGAAGGTTTTGTGTACCAGGGAACTTTTCTCCAAATTAGACTTGGTGGCAGCCCAGATAACAGACATGTGAGCCGCCAGGTCATCTGCAGCGGGAACTTCGGAGAGGAGAAAATCTTGAGGGAAGGCCAAAGGATGTTGACCATACACTGACAAGAAAGGAGATCTTCCAGTGGAGGAATGACTGGCATTGTTGTGAGCGAATTCTGCCCACGGGAGTAAATCTGACCAGTCGTCTTGGCAAAGGGAAACATGGTTTCGCAGAAATTGTTCAAGAGCTTGGTTGACACGCTCTGCTGCCCCATTGGTCTGAGGGTGATAGGCCGAGGAGAACTGAAGAGATACTCCCAGAGACTTGCACAAGGAGCGCCAAAATCTGGACACAAACTGAGACCCCCTATCGGAGACAATTTCCACAGGGAAACCATGCAAACGAAAGATATGCTGTATGAAGAGTTGAGCCAGTTCTACAGCCGAGGGGAGTTTCCTCAAGGGTACGAAGTGTGCCATCTTGCTGAAGCGGTCTATCACTACCCAAATGACAGTGTTACCACAGGAGGGCGGTAACTCCACAATAAAGTCCATACCCAAATGCGTCCATGGGCGAGAGGGTACTGGTAAAGGATGCAGGAGACCGCAGGGTCGAGAGTGGCTGGCTTTAGTGGTGGCACATACAGTACAAGCTGCGACAAAGTCTCGGACATCCTTGCGGATGGTCGGCCACCAAACTAGGCGTCGAAGAAGTTCAAGAGTTTTTTCAGAACCAGGGTGGCCGGCTTGTTTGGAGCTATGAGTCTGCTGGAGAATGGGAAGGCGTAACTCAGGAGGTACAAATGCCATCCCTATGGGAGTATCTGGAGGAGCGGCAGACTGGCTTAGCAGTATTTGTTCAGCGAATTGGGGCAATACAGAGGCAATGATCCTGGATGGAGGAATGATAGGCTCTTGCTCTATAGGTAGACGATCCTCTGGAGAGAAACTCCGGGACAGGGCGTCTGCCTTCCGATTCTTGGTCCCAGGACGATACGTCAGGACAAAATTGAAACGGGAGAAGAAAAGCGACCACCTCGCCTGACGGGGATTCTGTCTCTTTAGAGACTGTAGAAATTCTAGGTTCTTATGATCGGTATAGATCGTGACCGGATGAGATGCTCCCTCTAAGAGGTGTCGCCATTCCTCGAGGGCGAGTTTGACAGCCAGGAGTTCACGATTCCCAATGTCGTAATTCTGCTCGGCGGAGGAAAACTTCTTGGAGAAGTATGCACATGGATGGAGCTTACCATCTGCAGAATGTCTCTGGGAAAGAATAGCACCTGCTCCTACATCAGAGGCGTCGACTTCAATAAAGAAGGGTAGATGGGGCTCCGGGTGTCGAAGAACAGAGGCTGAAATGAAGGCATCCTTCAGGGACTGGAAGGCTTCAAGGGCCACAGGGGGCCAACAATTGGGTCTCCCTCCTTTGCGGATGAGGGAAAGGATAGGAGCAATGCGTGAAGAAAAGCCTTCAATGAACTGGCGGTAATAGTTCGCAAATCCTATAAACCTCTGGATTGCTTTAGTACTCTGGGGGAGTGGCCACTTCTGGATAGCAGATACCTTGGCAGGATCCATTTCGAAGCCCCTAGACGAGATAATGTAGCCCAGGAAGGAGATCTTTGGTACTTCAAAAGTGCATTTCTCCAACTTGGCGAAAAGAGAATTTTCTCTAAGGCGAGAAAGGGCCTCTTTGACTTGGGAGCGATGGGTCTCCAAATCTTGAGAGAAGATAAGGATGTCATCCAGGTACACGACAACAGACCTCCCCAGGAGGTCCCGAAAAATATCGTTTACGAACTCTTGGAAGACGGCTGGAGCGTTGCAGAGGCCGAAGGGCATCACGAGGTACTCGTAATGCCCATCACGGGTATTGAAAGCCGTCTTCCACTCATCGCCCTCTCGGATCCTGATGAGATTATAGGCCCCACGGAGATCTAACTTAGAGAAAATCTTGGCCCCTTTTAGTTGGTCAAAAAGTTCTGAAATAAGGGGTAAAGGGTATCTGTTCTTAACAGTTATTTTATTGAGACCCCGGTAGTCAATACAGGGGCGGAGTCCACCGTCCTTCTTTTCGACAAAAAAGAAGCCAGCTCCTGCTGGAGAGGTAGAAGGACGGATAAATCCACGCTGGAGATTCTCAGAGACATACTCCTTCATGGCAGCCGTCTCCGCAGGGGATAAGGGATAGGTCCGCCCACGGGGTGGCATGATTCCAGGAAGGAGATCAATAGGGCAGTCATACCGTCGATGCGGGGGAAGAAACTCTGCTGACTTTTTACAAAAAACATCAGAGAAGTCCCTGTAGACGGAGGGCAGAGCTGAAAGACTCGTAGAGGAGACTGTAACCCGCTGGAGTGGCTGAGGAATTAAACAATGTCTTTGGCAGTACTGACTCCAACGGGAGATTTGACCCGATGACCAGTCAATGGAGGGGTTATGGAGTCGTAGCCATGGCAACCCCAGCACAACAGGAGACGAAGGACATGGGATGATCAGAAATGACATCTTTTCCAGATGTAGTGCTCCAATCTGCACAGATAGTTCACCGGTGGTTAAAGTGATGGTGTCCGTGGAGAGAGGTCTGTCATCGATGGCGAGGACCCGAATAGGAGGAGTCACTGGAAAGAGGGAAATGCCAACCTTTCTTGCGAATGCCAAGTCCATAAAGTTTCCTGCAGCTCCGGAATCAAGGAAGGCTGAGACTGGAATTGCCTGGGAGGGCAACCGGATCTGCACAGGAACATGAAATTGGTGAGATTGTTCCGCTGACTTAGGAACAATACTACCAGCAAAAGAAACAATAGTCTTACTTGAAGCAGGAGAATTCCCCAGCTTGACAGGGCAGGAAACCGCTAAGTGGGATTGTCCGCCGCAGTATAGACATAGGCCGGAAAGGCGTCTCCGAAGCTTCTCTTGTGCAGATAGTCGAGCCTTCCCAAGTTGCATGGATTCCTCCGAAGGGGAAGAGGTAAACTGCGGGGAAGACGGTGGTATCATAGGGTTCTGGAAGCGCGGAGCCAGGACTGGATGAGACTTTTTACTCCGCTCTTTGTCAGCCTGATGTTCCTTAAGGCGAGTGTCTACCTTAATAGCGAGAGCAATCAAATCTTCAAGGGAGTCAGGTAGATCTCTGGATACCAGGTCATCCTTCAGACGGGACGATAGGCCTTGATAGAAGACTGCCTTATAAGCCTCCTCATTCCAGGAAGTTTCCGCCATGAGGGTTCTAAAGTCTATGGCATACTCACTGGCACCGAGACTGCCCTGGCGGATTTGCAGCAGGCGTGAAGAGGCAGTAGCGACCCGACCAGGGGCATCGAAGATGGTTCTGAACATCTGTAGAAATTCCTTCACATCAAATGTCAGGGGTGACTGACTCTCCCAGAGAGAAGTTGCCCATTCCAGTGGTTTGCCCTCCAGACGAGACATAACGTAGCCCACCTTCGCTCGTTCACAGGAGAATTGGGAAGGTTGGAACTCAAACTGAATCTGGCATTGAGTCACGAATCCCCTGCAGGACTGCGGATTGCCACTGTAGCGCGGAGGAGGAGGTATTCGTGGCTCACGAGCTGGCGGCATCGCTGGCAGAGGAACCACCACAGCAGGAGGAATTTCCGCGACAGCGGGAGTAACGGGCAAACGGGACAAAATGGAATCAAGTACTTGCCCAATTCTGACTTGCTGGGATTCATACGCCTCCATACGGGACGCCAGCCCGCGAAGGGCTCTTCCGACGTCCGGTACCGCTTCCTCGGGATCCATGGCCCGAGTATAATGTCAGCGGGGGCCTCCGGCACCCACGGGAGAGGTGAAGTCAGGATCAAGGAGGAAGGCCGCTTCCAGCGAGTCCGAGCGAAGTACAGATGCAGGATAATCCAATAGAGAGGTCAGGTTCAGGCAAAGGTCACTAAAGGCAGGCAGCAAGGTTCAAGGTCAGAAACAGGCAAATAAACAGCAACAGGAAGCAGATAAGAATATTAGAGACCCAGGAACACAATAGGTATGTTGAGCTATACTCGGGCATTGAACCTGGGTCACTGGCGTCTTTTTGAGTTTGAATTTGGCGCCATAGCGCGTGACGTCATCGCGCCGGCGTCCTTGCGCCCACGTGGAGTCCTGGGCGCCGCCATCTTGGATTCGCCGCGCTGAGAAGGAAGACGCCGCCGCACACCAGGAGCAGGTAGGGAGCGGGAGCGGCGACGGTTCCTGACAGTACAGGACCAAGGCAGGACAGGAACAGAACCAAGGCAGGACAGGTACAGGACCAAGGCAGGACAGGAACAGAACCAAGGCAGGACAGGAACAGGACCACGGCAGGACAGGAACAGAACCAAGGCAGGACAGGAACAGGACCAAGGCAGGACAGGAACAGGACCAAGGCAGGACAGGAACAGAACCAAGGCAGGAAAGGAGCAAGACCACAGCAGGACAGGAACAGGACCAAGGCAGGACAGGAACAGGACCAAGGCAGGAAAGGAGCAAGACCACAGCAGGACAGGAACAGGACCACAGCAGGACAGGAACAGAACCAAGGCAGGACAGGAACAGGACCAAGGCAGGACAGGAACAGGACCAAGGCAGGAAAGGAGCAAGACCACAGCAGGACAGGAACAGGACCAAGGCAGGAAAGGAGCAAGACCACAGCAGGACAGGAACAGGACCAAGGCAGGACAGGAACAGGACCACGGCAGGAAAGGAGCAAGACCACAGCAGGACAGGAACAGGACCACAGCAGGACAGGAACAGAACCAAGGCAGGAACAGGACCACGGCAGGACAGGAACAGAACCAAGGCAGGACAGGAACAGGACCAAGGCAGGACAGGTACAGGACCAAGGCAGGAAAGGAGCAAGACCACAGCAGGACAGGAACAGGACCACAGCAGGACAGGAACAGAACCAAGGCAGGACAGGAACAGGACCACGGCAGGACAGGAAAAGAACCAAGGCAGGACAGGAACAGGACCAAGGCAGGACAGGTACAGGACCAAGGCAGGACAGGAACAGGACCAAGGCAGGAAAGGAGCAAGACCACAGCAGGACAGGAACAGGACCAAGGCAGGAAAGGAGCAAGACCACAGCAGGACAGGAACAGGACCAAGGCAGGACAGGAACAGGACCACGGCAGGACAGGAACAGGACCAAGGCAGGACAGGAACAGGACCAAGGCAGGACAGGAACAGGACCAAGGCAGGACAGGAACAGGACCAAGGCAGGACAGGAACAGGACCAAGGCAGGACAGGAACAGGACCAAGGCAGGACAGGAACAGGACCAAGGCAGGACAGGTATAGGACAAAGGCAGGAAAGGAGCAAGACCACAGCAGGACAGGAACAGGACCAAGGCAGGACAGGAACAAGACCAAAGCAGGACGGGAACAGGACCAATGCAGGACAGGAACAGGACCAAGGCAGGACAGGAACAGGACCAAGGCAGGACAGGAACAGGACCAAGGCAGGAAAGGAGCAGGACCACAACAGGACTGGATATAGGCAGGACTGAGTTAGGACAGAAACAGGAGCAAGGGCAAGAGATAGACCAAGGGGAAAGCCACAGTGCTCAATCCACAACTACATAAATGATCAGGAGAGGGAAGTGTTTAGATAGGGAGCAGTTGGCTCTAATTGCCTGGCCTAAAATAACCAATTAGGCTGCACAGTTGTCATAGGGAAGGCAGTTAAAGGAATCAGAATCAAGGAAGCTGCTGGCTGCTCTTCTGGCCCAGTGGTAAAGCCAGGGCCATAACCAGGAGGTACCCGGTTTGTGGGGATGGGCAGCACTGGGAGTCAACAAAGAGAGGGGTGTTGCCTTGAGCATTGCATTTAGGTACCTGCTCATATATCGGCATTGTTCCTTTATTACATTTTCCTTAAAATAGGGAGGGACATATTGTATGTCTGTAAATATATGTATTGTATGTGTATTGGAGGGATTGAAAGGTCAGAATCTCCATGCCTTGACCCTATCCCCTCCACCAAGTGCACCAGACTGTTTTCTAAATAACACACATTTATTTTACATATATGTTTCATTTTATCCAAGCTTCTTATATGATTGGCTAGTGCTGCCAACAACCAATGGCGTCAGCAGCAGGGAAATATATATTTAGGAGATGGATAAAATCTGGGGACAAAGTAAAGGAGGCTTATTATGTATATGGAGGGAAGGGGGATGCCTACCACTTTATATATTCACGTTATATCTGTGCAAAGGACAGCACCAAAAAGTGGAAATACCTACCTAGAAAGTAATTATTAACTAAAAGATGTGACACTTTTGAACACTTTGCAGTACCTGAGGCCATCTTTCTCTGTATCCAGCCTTCTCCTTTCAAAAACGAGCCCCACCGTGTCTGCGTATCTCTGTGGCGAATGCGGAATTCGGCCTGGAAGGAGAAACATCTGCTCGGATAAAACACTGTGTGTTATTCTTAAAGGAAACAATTTAATGTAAATATTAATTAGCTTTCTGCAGGAAGCCCTCGTTAAATTTCATGCATTCTAATTAGTCCCTTTAGCACCACAACATGCACGATGCAGAGGACATATAAAAACGGCTTGCAGATGTCTCTGTGAATTAAATGTCATATAAATGTTGAGGGCAGCCAGTAGTTTCCATGGGTACTGTCTCTTTCACAGAGTTGTACAATTATCTCCACGGTGCTCATCCTCGTGTTTTTCTAGACCAGCGCTGGAGTGGATAATTATCTATTAGACAATAGAAAACTCATTGTATCTTATTTAAGTAACTTAGTGATGGCAGTGGAATGATACTGAAGAGAAATTCAGGAAGAGTTACATTTATGATTGTTGGAGCATTCGACCTACAACAAACATTAAAGATCCCTTTAATTATATAGGCTTCTAAGTGTTTGCGAAAAAGGAATTATGCACAGAAATAGAATGTACAAGACAGAGAAAGTAAAATATAGGGAGGTAGATTGAGAAAGATATGAGAGATAGATAGATGATAGATAGACAAACAGATAGATGTTTGATAGACTGATATATAGATAGATGATGATAGATAGATAGATGATGATAGATAGATAGATAAGCACATGATAGAAAGATAGATGATAGATAGACAGATATAGATAGATAGATAGATAGATAGATAGATAGACCAGCACATGATAGAAAGATAGATGACAGATAGACAGATATAGATAGATAGATAGATAGATAGATAGATAGATATAGATAGATAGATTGATAGACAAACAGATAGATGTTTGATAGATGTTAGATCGACAGATATATAGATAGATAGATAGATAGATAGATAGATAGATAGACAATGATAGATGATAGATAGATAGATACATAGATAGATACATGATAGATAGATGGATAGATAGATACATGATAGATAGATAGATAGATACATGATAGATAGATGGATAGATAGATACATGATAGATAGATAGATAGATAGATAGATAGATAGATAGATAGATAGATAGATAGATAGATAGACAGCTATATAGATAGATGATGATGACAGATAGATACAGTGGCTTGCAAAAGTATTTGGCCCCCTTGAACTTTTCCACATTTTGTCACATTACAGCCACAAACATGAATCAATTTTTTTGGAATTCCACGTGAAAGACCAATACAAAGTGGTGTACACGTGAGAAGTGGAACAGAAATCATACATGATTCCAAACATTTTTTACAAATAAATAACTGCAAAGTGGGGTGTGCGTAATTATTCAGCCCCCTTTGGTCTGAGTGCAGTCAGTTGCCCATAGACATTGCCTGATGAGTGCTAATGACTAAATAGAGTGCACCTGTGTGTAATCTAATGTCAGTACAAATACAGCTGCTCTGTGACGGCCTCAGAGGTTGTCTAAGAGAATATTGGGAGCAACAACACCATGAAGTCCAAAGAACACACCAGACAGGTCAGGGATAAAGTTATAGAGAAATTTAAAGTAGGCTGCTACTACTTGAGCACTGCTCAAGCGATCATTCAGAAATGGAAGGAGTATGGCACAACTGTAAACCTACCAAGACAAGGCCGTCCACCTAAACCCACAGGCCGAACAAGGAGAGCGCTGATCAGAAATGCAGCCAAGAGGCCCATGGTGACTCTGGGGGAGCTGCAGAGATCTACAGCTCAGGTGGGGGAATCTGTCCATAGGACAACTATTAGTCGTGCACTGCACAAAGTTGGCCTTTATGGAAGAGTGGCAAGAAGAAAGCCATTGTTAACAGAAAACCATAAGAAGTCCCGTTTGCAGTTTGCCACAAGTCATGTGGGGGACACAGCAAACATGTGGAAGAAGGTGCTCTGGTCAGATGAGACCAAAATGGAACTTTTGGCCAAAATAGAAAACGCTATGTGGGGCGGAAAACTAACACTGCACATCACTCTGAACACACCATCCCCACTGTCACATATGGTGGTGGCAGCATCATGCTCTGGGGGGGCTTCTCTTCAGCAGGGACAGGGAAGCTGGTCAGAGTTGATGGGAAGATGGATGGAGCCAAATACAGGGCAATCTTGGAAGAAAACCTCTTGGAGTCTGCAAAAGACTTGAGACTGGGGCGGAGGTTCACCTTCCAGCAGGACAACGACCCTAAACATAAAGTCAGGGCAACAATGGAATGGTTTAAAACAAAACATATCCATGTGTTAGAATGGCCCAGTCACAGTCCAGATCTAAATCCAATCGAGAATCTGTGGCAAGATCTGAAAACTGCTGTTCACAAACGCTGTCCATCTAATCTGACTGAGCTGGAGCTGTTTTGCAAAGAAGAATGGGCAAGGATTTCAGTCTGTAGA
Organism: Xenopus tropicalis; assembly: GCF_000004195.4. Lineage (NCBI taxonomy): Eukaryota > Metazoa > Chordata > Amphibia > Anura > Pipidae > Xenopus > Xenopus tropicalis. The sequence goes on from NC_030681.2 coordinate 17,248,155, forward strand.
TGTGCAAAGCTGGTAGAGACATACCCTAAAAGACTGGCAGCTGGAATTGCAGCAAAAGGTGGTTTTACAAAGTATTGACTCAGGGGGCTGAATAATTACGCACACTCCACTTTGCAGTTATTTATTTGTAAAAATGTATGATTTTCCTTCCACTTCTCAAGTGTACACCGCTTTGTATTGGTCTTTCATGTGGAATTCCAATAAAACTGATTCATGTTTGTGGCTGTAATGTGACAAAATGTGGAAAAATTCAAGGGGGCCGAATACTTTTGCAAGCCACTGTAGATAGATGATAGATAGATAGATAGATAGGATGATGATTGATGATTGATGATTGATGATTGATGATGATGATGAATATATTGATAGTGGATTAAACATATACAGATAGATGCTAGATATATAGATGATAGATTATAGATAGATAGTACATATATAGACAACAGATTAAACATCTATATATCTAGCATCTATCTGTATCTGTTGAATCCACTATCTATATATCTACCGTCTCTATATCTATCATATATATATCTAGCATCTATAGATATATAGATAGTGGATTCAACAGATACAGATAGATGCTAGATATATAGATGCTAGATATATAGATGATAGATATAAAGATAGTGGATTCAACAAATATAGATAGATGCTAGATATATAGATGATAGATATAAAGATAGTGGATTCAACAAATATAGATAGATGCTAGATATATAGATGATAGATAGAGAGAAGGTAGATATAAAGATAGTGGATGAAACAGATAGAGATAGATGATAGATATATTGATGATAGATAAATAAACGGTAGATATGTAGATAGTGAATTAAAAAGAATAAATAGATGCTAGATATATAGATGATAGACAGATCGTCTCATTTTCCAAAGTTGCGCAAAGTTTTCTACTGTGAGAAGCTTTGTGCGGGGAGATTAGTTGCACGCAGTAGCTGAGATTTACCCTTGGGTGACTAATCTCCCCATCGGCCATGGCCCTTAGCTAAAGAGAAAAAAATAGAATGTAACCCTTTTCCTCCTGGAAATATAGGTTCTATGTTGTCAAGGGAAGTGACATACTGCCCACGCCTTAGAACCTGTGGTTCTGGGTCTCAGATTACGCCCAAAATGAAAATGTTGAATAGCACTGTGTCATTTCCAAAGCAACTAAACCCGCCAGTTTATTAAAGAAATAAATCAAGATATTGCTTGGTTAACAACATACCAGACATAAAATAGTGACCTATACACAGCTTTCTGTTACATAAAAAAGCCTTAAATTAACACTATAGAATATCTTCAGGTGACTGTGTATAGAGAATAAAAACCCTGGGGCCTGCCCAGGAATACATATGGCACCACGGGGACCCAATTAATGCTTGTTCTAACAAGAATAGAATTTGCAGTTCAATTCTGCCTTGTGTGAGCTCCTCTCCAAAGGACTTTCTTGCTACTTTGTGCTACAGCGGAACCCTAACAATAGAAGCCTTCCAGCACTGACTGCCAGGGACCCAGAGACTACATACTTTGTTAGCCCAAATTAATAGCAAATTAATTGGCAATTTCAATATATATATATTGGAAAAAAAAATCAACTTCTTTTTTGGAGCCCCCCTCTCATTATTATTAGGAGACTGCCTCTTCCTTGCCAACATGTTGTTTAAACATTAAATACACCCAATTGTTTTGCCCCCAATAAAAAAAACCTGGTGGGCCCCGGACCTCATGGTCCCCACTGACCTCCCTCCATCAATTAAGCCCAGATATGCATGTTCAGGTGGAGGGGTGGGGTGTGCGTGGGGCCAGTGGGACTCCCTGGGGAGGGGGGGAACCCCTGAGGTGGCAGCCCCACACACCCCAGTCTGACCCTGCCTGTAGTACATTTATAAAAATACTGGGCTTGCTATACCTCGCCTTCCTTGATGTGAACGTCCTTGTGTTTTCCATTCTCAACGATTTTCAGGCACATGTCTCCTTGTACTTGGTAAAACAACTGAAACAGATAGACACAGAGTTAGCCTTCCCTTTCTGTTAACAGAGTCTCTCAACAGGACTCTATCCTTTCTCAACATTTGATTAATCTTGAGGCAACTCTTAGGGGCACATTTACTAATCCACGAACATCCGAAAAGCGTCCGAATGCGTTTTTTTCGTAATGATCGGTATTTTGCGACTTTTTCGAGCGCTCAATACGAAAAAGTCGCGACAATTCGCGAAAGTCGTACTGGCTATGAAAAAGTTGCGACAATTCACGAGTCATAATGGCTATGAAAAATTTGCGACAATTCACGAAATTTGTAATGGCTATGAAAAAGTTGTGACAATTCGCGCAAGTCGTAATGGCTACGAAAAAGTCGCAAAAAATACGAAAAAGTCGCAAAATGTTCGTTTTCCAATCCGAATTTTTCCCATTCGGATTGGTGGATTAGTAAATCAGCCCCTTAGGGAGAGAATTAGGAGGACTTAAGTCTAGCATGCCCTTCCTAGTGATGTGGTAATGGCAGATTCTGTTAATGCCTATAAGAGGGGCCTGGATGAGTTCTTGATCAATCAGAATATCCAAGGCTATTGTGATACTAATATCTACAGTTAGTACTAGTGTTTGTATTTATAGTTTATGTATGTGAGTGTATAGATTGGTAGGTGTGGGTTGTGTGTGCTGGGTTTACTTGGATGGGTTGAACTTGATGGACTCTTGATGATCTTTTTTCAACCCTATGTAACTATGCAACTATGCAGATTTACCAACATTTTTTCTAGCAATGTAATATATGATTCAGTGAATTCAATTCAGCCATAAACCAGTCATAAAAAACTTTTCTTCTAATTCAGATCCAGTTTTTTCCCATTGAAACAGTTATCGTGTGATAAACCGTGAAATACGTTTTTCTGAATTGAATCTCAAACTGAATCTACACCATGAATCGTGATTGACCTTCTCACTGAATTGAATCTGGCCCTGTATGTGAAAAGAATTCCCCCCGAAAAAATAGTTGTGTGGGAAAAATTCTTGAAAAAAAATACTTTGTCCTGAACTTCACTTTTCATGATCAAGACAGAATGGAAAAAATATGCGATCATGTTTTTTTTTCTCAATCAACAGCACATTTATAATTAACTCGAATAGGAAAATCTCAATTGTGCACCAAAAACTCAGTTGCGCTAAAATTACATTCTTCCATTAATTTTCAGTTATTTTGTAAACCCTCAACTTTTTGAAAACTTAAATTTTAGACTTGGAAATGGAAACTACAGCCACCACTGACTTATACAGAAGCTTGAATCTCAGAAAAACCCCACAAATTCCAATTTTATTGTATTGTATTAGCACCTAAGGGTTACTTAGGGTCAATTCCGACTGAATACCTGACTGAATGGTGGAATATTTTTCAATTTTGACATTCAAATGGAATGAAATGGAGTAACAGGTATCAATTTCTTAGTGTGTCACAACATGAGGTATTGGCCAAACCTTGTCTCTTTGGACTGAGGAAAGACCTGCAGCGATCCAAAGAGATCTAGGATGGTCTGTTGAAACTTACTGGTGGGCCATACATGGAATTATGGTGAGGCGGCAGATGCAGATATTGTCCTCAGTAAAAAGTGGCATAAGACAGGTATGTGGGTTCAGCTTAAACAACATCTCTCTAACCAAGAAAGAGTTGGAAAAATGTTTATAGAAACAAGGAACCATTGTGATTGGATGTCTGTGACTGTACTACCCTCAAGGGTTTAAATGTCGGGGAATTCCCTACCAGTCATTGGAACTGAAGAAGCCACTTGGATGAGTGGTGAAACATTTTCAAGCAAAAAAGTCCAGTTGTTTTAGACTTAATTCTACTAGATACTGTATATCATGACCTGGACAAATGAGAATCTTCATAGACATAGAAACAAGGGATTTTTTTTTTAATGTAATTTTATTTTATTTTCTATTATTATAGTAATTATAGTTATGTATTGCACCTTTTTTTTTTATTTTTTATTCAGGAGGACGATATTTCGTTCCACTGTGTACTTGTAAGAATATTGTTGGGATGGCAATAAAACTCTACTGACAATAAAACTTACTACTTACTTACTTAGGATGTACAGATATATTGGTGCAACTGGCTCATAACATTGATGTTTCTTGACTCCTTAAATGAATGATGTTGCACAGTGTTGGGTCATAACGTATCACACAGCTTTATCTGTATATTCATATCAAAACCAATGGTCAAGCGCAACATGGTGGTACATCAGGTTACAGAGAAACATTTAATCCATATGGTTCATAATTCTTGTATGAACTCTTACAAATAGTCTCTTGTAAGGGACGGGACACCAAAAAAATGTTACTATTACCATCTATTGCACTTCCACTTGCTGCTATCCAAGACTGGGATGCCAGCCAATACCCATGTATATATGTATTTATTTATATAGCACCACAGTTTTACACAGTGCTGGGGTATAGTTATATTAAGTTATACAGTAACTATAGATAGATCATTCAATAGATTTTAATACACAGTTTGGATGAGGTCCCTGCCCCAAGGAGCTTACAATCTATTAACTCCTATCATGTGGGAGGGCAGCAGAAAGCTTGACAAACCTGATAGGAACTGAAATATATCCTTCTCTATGTGGGGGCACAGCCCTGATTGGCTACCCCATTCTACTGAGCTTTAGGGTAACACCCATAACTTATTGGTAACAGAGACAAGACAAGAGGAGCTACAATTAGGGTGTAGTATTTAAAAGAAAAATGTTTTTAGCTCGAATTTATCATGGGCTACATGATGGGAGTGACTTTAAAAGCACCATATGTCCCATTTAGGTGTTTCATAGTCGTTTTTCTTTACATGGAAGCTGCTTGTAAGTGTAATTTCACATACATTATAAATGTGTCAGGTGTAGGTAAATGCTGCCAAGCTATCGTTCTCTCTCTCTCTCTGGAAGCAGAAATAGCTTCATCAAACCAGAACATTTCATCCTCACTTGTCTGATGGCAAATTTAATTATTCTGTGACTTTATTCATTTTCAGCATCCAGGAAAATTCTGTTATCCTGAGTCATATTAAATGATATTAACAAAACCACCCTCCCCATCCCCTTTACCCCCAAACGATAGCAAAGAATTAACACGAGCTTGTATTTACTAATATTGTATATAGATGTTTATATCATTTGTACAATGTGTACAGATTACTTGCTCTACTTTAGAAAGCATCATATCCACAGAGACATTGAACTGTCAGTTCTAAATATGCACTTTAGCATTTATCTGTCCTTTTAATTATTAACAAAACTGCCAAGCTGGCCACATTTTCTCTGCAACTATTGAAAAAAAGTGGTTAAAAAATTCTAGTGATTAATAGTGCTTAGTTCTTTAGATATACAGTAGAAATATACAGTAGAAATATAGAATCTCGCTGGATAGGCTGTGAATGAACCCAGAAGGTAGAGCATGTTGCTCCTTGGCTTGGTTCTGGTCATAATTGGACATTTTTATGATGACCATCCGGTTAGAAACCTATGGGATGGAAGGAGGAGGGAATGGAATGGGCAGAAATATACAATGATGTCAGTAGAGATTAACAAAGAGATTAAGCTTCATTGAAAGAAGTATTACAACTCAATAGACCATTTGGTGGTAAATATCTGTACCTCCTAAGTTGTCTTCAGCAGGTCTTCATCTTTTGTTTTTATGCTGACCATCAGGTCACAAACCCATGGGATGGAGGGAAGGGAAGGGAGGGGAAGGGAAGGGAAGGAAGGGCACTAAGGTAAGATTTAGTTATCCCAAAACAAATGAAAAATTAATGTGCAGAAAAGTTTGATTATAGATATGCATATATTAAGCACTTGATTGTGTTACTGGTCATAGTTATATTAGGCTGCTATCAGTTCTCTGAGCTTAGGGACTGACTACAGTATCCAATGATTACTAATCATACTAACCAAAGCACACTGAGGATGTGCAGTGCCACTGACACATAAAAGATGGCCTAACAAGATCAGAAGATGGGGAGCTGCTGTGAACAATTGTGAAGGCCTGGGCCATTACTATTATAGGGCTGCTGTACCTCTGGGAGGTAAAGTAAGGCAGCCTGCCTATATTTATGGAGTGCCAACAACTGACCCACAGAATATTTTGGCCTGGAGTCCTTCCTCTCCAAGTGAATCTTGAAAACGTTCCACCGCTCATCCAAGAGACTTCTACAGTTCATCTGCTTTAGCTAATAGGACCTACCATTACAGCAAAGCAGTGATGCACAATACAGCAGAAAAGGTTCCTCTGGCCCTGATATTACTCTATTGCACATCAATTCTCACTTCAGGAATATTTCCACCATATGTCTATTAGATTTATATGTTAATAGGAAATGTATGTGATATGCACAGAGAACATTTTATAGATTATTTAAGAATGACTGACATTCTCTGTGAAGTTTTTAAAAACAGGCAAGCATGATACAGATTCAATCGGTTGTGTGCCTGTAGTTCCATCAGGAAACATGGGGTCTCATTTCTCAGGTCAAAACTGAGGCAGTCATGTGAATATGGATGGGATTCTCAGCATACAGTACATAAATTACTACATGAAAGTTACAAATTCAGGGCACTATTTTGATACACTTCGCTGGTTTCCATTGATGCTTGAATATCCCGTCTCTAAAGCTTAATAAGGTTTATATTCAAGGCCCAGTGTGGCCTATGTAGTTGCTGTTGTAGTGATAGAAATGTAGTCACGTTACTGAAATCCTTTTATTTAAGTTTGTATTTAACAAAACTTAATACTGATGCTTTGGCCCAGATTCAATTCAGTGAGAACAAGTTATCTCGTGGTTTGACATGACCGCAGCCTTTTTGACGTAACCGCAGCTTTTTTGAAGCGACTATGATTTTTTTGACGTGACTGTGACTTTTTAGATGCGACTGTGACATTTTTGATGTGGCATGGCTTTTTTGCCATTTCATGAAAAAATCCGCCAATGGTGAAATGCGGAAATTTCGCTCATCACTAGTTTTCACATAATAAACAGTGAGATACGTTTTTTTGAATTGAATTGCATCTCAAATTAAATCTCGCCCATAAAGTTTCATGCGATAGACCTTTTTCTTACTGAATGGAATATGGCTCATTGTGCTAAAAATATCTTCATCCTTTCATATATTTGGTCAGACATCTGATCAGATCTTTGTGGCCACAATATAAATATGTGTGAAAATTTGAAGAAAGTAGAGGTTTTGGTGCAACAATTAAAAAACGTTGCAGTTTCCCAACTTTTTCCTGCACATACCCTTGAGTTCAGACATTCGTGGAAATGAGTTGTTCCGAATGTATCTGTATTAAATAAATATTGTATATTTTATATCTGTATTAGATATCTATTGTGTATTACTATATATATCTATATTAGCTATATACTGCATATTATATAATTGTATTAAATATCTATTGTATGCTATATATCTGTTTTAGATATGTATTTTATATTATATATCTGTTTTAGATATGTATTTTATATTATATATCTGTATTAGATATAAATTGCATATTAATCTGTATTAGAAATCTATTATATTTTATATATCTGTATTATATAGCTACTGCCTATTATCTATGTTTTATATCTGCAATCTACTTCATGTTATATATCTGGATATGTATGTACAGGTATAGGACCCTTTATCCAGAATGCTCGGGGCCAGGGATATTCTGGATAAGGGATCTTTCTGTAATTTGGATCACCATACCTTACGTCTACTAAAAAATTAATAAAACATTAATTAAACCCAATAGGATTGTTTTGCATCCAAAAAGGATTATTTATATCTTAGTTGGGATCAGTTACAAGGTTCTGTTTTATTATTACAGAGAAAAGGGAATCATTTATCCATGAAATAAACCCAATAGGGCTGTTCTGCCCCCAATAAGGGGTAATTATATCTTAGTTGGGATCAAGTACAGGTACTGTTTTATTATTACAGAGAAAAGGGAATCATTTATCCATGAAATAAACCCAATAGGGCTGTTCTGCCCCCAATAAGGGGTAATTATATCTTAGTTGGGATCAAGTACAGGTACTGTTTTATTATTACAGAGAAAAGGGAATCATTTAACCATTAAATAAACCCAATAGGGCTGTTCTGCCCCCAATAAGGGGTAATTATATCTTAGTTGGGATCAAGTACAGGTACTGTTTTATTATTACAGAGAAAAGGGAATCATTTAACCATTAATTAAACCCAATAGGGCTGTTCTGCCCCAATAAGGGGTAATTATATCTTAGTTGGGATCAGTTACAAGGTACTGTTTTATTACTACAGAGAAAAAGGGAATCCGTTTTAAAATTCTCTATTATTTGATTAAAATGGAGTCTATGGGAGACGGGCTTTCCGTAATTCGAGCTTTCTAGATAATGGGTTTCCGGATAAGGGATCCCATACCTGTATGTATGTATAGGTACGCAGCGCTGTACAATCTTACAGAATACAAAATTACACACAAGGAGGACAAGTGATATAATAAATAAATACAATAAATATATATATATATATATATATATATAAGTGCCATGTGGTATAGACACAGTAAGAAGGAGGTCCCTGCCCCGTAGAGCTTACAATCTAAGTTGTATCTGCTATATATTATCTATGTTTTATATCTGCTGTATGTTAGATATGGGTATTATATATCTATTGTATATTATTTATCTGTATTATATTTCTATAGTATATTATATATCTTTGAATATTATTCAATTTTAACAAAGGCTAAATCTGCCCTTCTAATTTGCAGCTCCCTCCTGAGCAATGGCGCTCATTTGTGCAGACAAGCTGCGGCTTGTGAGGTGGGGGATCTGGCTAATAGGCTGCCCTTACTCCCCTGAGTGCAAGTGGAATATTTCCCAACTATGTGTTTGTGTATTTACATGTGAACCACTGAAGCTAAGAATTGCTAAGCTTGTGACTGGCACTGACAGCATCCATAAACATGAGAAAGAAATCCTTTGAAGGGGAATCAGGAGAATCTGACAGCAAGGAACTACCAACTATTTTCGATTGTAAGCTCTTGCAAGCAGGGCCTCGGTCTATTGTCTGCTAATAATATGAAAATGTGACTGAGCATCGATTCCAGAGTAATAACGATGTATATTCTTGCCAGAAGGTCCTGAATCAAAACTGTTTCTGTACCCTTCTGTCAAATTAAATAACTACATCTTATCTATACCCACACTATACCCCCAGAATGAATACTTAACCAACGGATAGTTACATATTAAGTGGCCTATTAAAGAATCTTATGAACCTGGAATATATATATCAGTAAATATTGCCCTTTTATATCTTTTCCCTTGAGCCGCCATTTAGTGATGGGCTGTGTGCTCCCTCAGAGATCAGCTGACAGGAAATAATGCAGCTCTGACTGTAACAGGAAGTAGTGTGGGGGTAAAAGGCAGAACTCTGCCCATTCATTGGCTGATTGGGGCTAGCAATAGTATGTGTGCCTTGGCTTGTTTGTGTGCACTGTGAATCCTGTGATCCCAGGGGGTGGCCCTTAGTACTTAAAATGGCAATTTTCTACTTAGGATTACCCAATAGCACATACTACTAAATAAGTATTTCTTTTATGAAAATGGTTTATTTAAATAAAGCAGGGATATACATAAAGTATAAGCTTGTTTATGCAATATATTTTTTATAGAGATCTACATTGTTTGGCAGTACTGTATACTTTTCCTTTAAAGTGCAATTACAATGAAAAGAAAAGAAAAACCGAAGAGCTCAGATGGGAAAGAAGTAAATTAATAAAAGATAGAAAAGTCTGTCTTTAATTTTGGACGGTCTATGCTATCAGCTGGTACATTATGTTTAACAAGAAAATGAAGAAAAGGGTCGATGTGCGAGACTTGAATCAAGCAAGAGAGCTTTTGAAGAGTGAAGAGAAGAAGGGGAGCAGAAGGCCAGCGAGAAGATTATTACAAGAGGCTAGATAGGAAATTAATTGGGATTGGATGCGAGTTGGTGGCACATCGGGTCAGGAGAAGGCATACTGTATTCTGCCAATGGCATTCAATGAACTCAAGAAGACTTTGTAAGAGGAGATTGGATGTGACGATGAAGGCAACTGATGCCTCGGGAGGCTTACAGAGACAGCATTTTTGATTGTACAATGATGAGAAAACTATGTATGGAACCTATTTAAAATTGCATGGAATCACCTCCCTAAATAAAAGTGTACAAATTACAATTAGGAAGCATACAACTGCTAGCCAGAAAATGGCACCCATTGCAATAGTTCAAAGTTCTGGACACATTGCCCCAAGGTGCTGTGTCTTTAGGTTGTACATAGAGATAACTATGCTCTCCTAGAGACGTTATACAGCATTGTGCAGAGTTCTTATATTTCTTCTACAGACTTTCATTATATTTATGGATTAGGACATAATGCCAGAGTACATTCAGTTATGATCGTTCATCAGTCAGAACAGTTACTTGGATTTGCTTGGAAGGGGTGTGGGTTTAATAGCAATGTTGCTTTTACCATAATTAGTGCAGTGGAGTGAATTGTCTTTTGTAATATTTTATATTCATTTAAGTTAATATATCCTATATGAAGTTTCATAATTCATTTCCAAATGTACTCTTTTCTTAGCCATCATTATTTAGGACCATTGAGTGTGCAATAATAACAATTACGGGTAGTGTGCCGCAAAAAAGATCATTGAGTATCACTAAGTATATATCAGTAAGCATCACTGGGGATCATCAACACTGGGCAAATTTGCATCTGTGCAGTAAATGAAGGCAGTCAATCACATTTTTACTGTCATTGTTCTACTTGTAGCTGGCTGAAAAAGAAAAAAAAAAGCTAATCACTGGTTGGTTGCTATAGGTTGCCGTCCAGATGCAAATTTGCTTTGATATATGAGCCCAAGGAAGGATTACTGGGTGTACCACAAGAACAATTATTTAGAGAGAAGATCAATGAGAGTACTTCAGGAAGGATTACTTTGCAAACTACAGGAAGGATCACTAAGGGGCTGATTCATTAAAACACGAGTTTGAATCCCGAATGGGAAAAATTCGGATTGGATACGATAATTTCTGAAGATCGCAAATATCACGAAAATGCTTACGAAAAAATCATATTAGTCACAATAATATCGTATTGGCGATCTGAAAGTCATTAAATTTTCGTACCGAACTATTGTAAACAGCAGCAGAACCTCTCTGATTTTTTTGCGCAAGCGTCCAAAAAAGTCTTGCAGGATTACGAAAAAGTCTCGCAAGTGCGAAAAATACGGCGAAAATACTCTCGGAGCGTTCGTGTCTTAATTAATCTCCCCCTATGTGTACCACAGGGAGGATTACTGAGAGTACCACAGGAGAGATCACGGATTGTACCACAGGAAGGCCCACTAAGGATACCCCAGGAAGGCCCACTAAGGATACCACAGGAAGGCCCACTAAGGATACCCCAGGAAGGCCCACTAAGGATACCCCAGGAAGGCCCACTAAGGATACCCCAGGAAGGCCCACTAAGGATACCACAGGAAGGCCCACTAAGGATACCCCAGGAAGGCCCACTAAGGATACCACAGGAAGGCCCACTAAGGATACCCCAGGAAGGCCCACTAAGGATACCACAGGAAGGCCCACTAAGGATACCACAGGAAGGCCCACTAAGGATACCCCAGGAAGGCCCACTAAGGATACCCCAGGAAGGCCCACTAAGGATACCCCAGGAAGGCCCACTAAGGATACCACAGGAAGGCCCACTAAGGATACCCCAGGAAGGCCCACTAAGGATACCACAGGAAGGCCCACTAAGGATACCCCAGGAAGGCCCACTGAGGGTTAGGGATGCGCCGAATACACAATTTTAGGATCTGGGCGAACCCTGATTCCTTCACAAATTGTAAATTAGGATCAGGAAGGGTTAAGGCGAAAAGTTCAACTTCTGTGTTTATTTGACAAAAAAGTCACATGATTTTAAGGGTTCGGTTCGCCCAAAGGCATGGATCCTGGATTCTGGATTCGGTGCATCCCTACTGAGTGTACCACAGAGGGGCCTGTAAATAATGGCTGGACTATAGACATTTACTGGGTCACATGGGGGCAACATCAGGCAAGTATGAAGGTCTCTCAAGCCAAGAAATAATAATGTGGTACCAGCCTCACAACTCAGGGACTGACAGGTATATGCAAAACAAATCCAGTAATTTATTGTACCACCAATAAGTCTGATCACAGGTGGGTAGTATTTCTTTATTATATTGCACACAACTAGGCAGGGTACCCAACTGAATAATATTTTCTCATCTGCTCTCACAAGCAAATTCCCCTCATAGGAACAATATCCTTGCAATTGTGAGCTCGGAGCTTTTATTTTAGATTCTTATGCCAACTTAATGGCTGCTCTAGAGAAGGGAAGCAACTAAGAATATACAAAAAAAGAAAAGCAAAGGTAAAAGCAAATGTGTCTTTTCTCCCCGTGTTTGCATAGATTACCCCTCGGTCATCTAGTTTCCTCTACAGCAATATACAGTACTAGAATACTGTATATAGTAGGGGGTCATTTATAAATTCCCTGGACTCGAGCTTGCATCTGGGGCATATCTGTATTCTGATTAGAAGTACACGGTAATGTGCTAAGTACACCGGTGGTGGATGCTCAATAAATGGCCCGTGGGATTATTTACACCCTCTAACTTGCTTGTCTGAAAGAGAGGTGAAGAGGAGAGGGGTATCAATGTGCCTTCTAATGCCTGTCCCTCGTGAATACAGTGCTGCTACTACCTGTCCCTCATGAATACAGTGCTACTACTGCCTGTCCCTCATGAATGCAGTGCTGCCACTACCTGTCCATCATGAATACAGTGCTACTACTACCTGTCCCTCATGAATACAGTGCTACTACTGCCTGTCCCTCATGAATACAGTGCTACTACTGCCTGTCCCTCATGAATGCAGTGCTACTACTGCCTGTCCTTCATGAATTCAGTGCACCTACTGCCTGTCCCTCATGAATGCAGTGCTGCCACTACCTGTCCCTCATGAATGCAGTGCTGCCACTACCTGTCCCTCATGAATGCAGTGCTACTACTGCCTGTCCCTCATGAATACAGTGCTACTACTGTCTATCCCTCATGAATACAGTGCTGCTAAACACCGTGGGGCAATCTTCCCAGCCAAAAGAACCCACAGACGCAGGTACTGTGCTCAACAACTCTGCTTGGCTCTTGGACACTGCTCAATCCCCCCAGAGACCAGAGCGGGGAACTGATGGGACGCCCTCCTTACACAGATTTCCCTGCAAATACAGTTCTTTAAAAGAAAAATCTAAATTATCTTCATATTTCATTTTTAGGAGGATTTTCTTCATATTAAAGATTAGTGAATTACAATTCCAGTTACCAGTTGTTACCATTTTATAGGTAGTTGGTTAGAAAAATAAATGTATTTGTTAGTTGAAATGCAAGCACAGAAGCCAAAATAGTATAATGTTAATTACACTGCTGCCATGGTGACTATGCACTTTGGAAGTAGAACTGGTTTATTATGTACCATTGGAACTTCAAAATTACCTCTTCTCCCTCTTCGATGTGATAATCCTTCCTTTGGTTTGGGCCACCGACAAACATTACTTTCAGCTGATGGTTTTGCCTGAGAAGGTTAATATGAAATATTAATATAGCAGAGCCATCCTGAGCAATCAACTGCTAATTAGCAAGACTCCAGTCTGCACTGTGAGCTTACTGGTAGTCACTCCATAGAGATTTGCTGCGTTGTTATTTGTTTTTATTGTACCTAATGTGCTGTGTTATGTTCCACCATCTTAACTATAAATCTCATAAACTCTAGGGAGGGGCAGGAGGCTACATCATTTTGGCTTGGTCACGGATACAGTGAGTTTATTGATACAATGACGAAGTCCAAAAATTCTGATTATAATGGCACATTTCATTACTGAAATATATAGAGCCTCCACACAACACAGAAATCCCTAATATCCCTATCCCTGTAATCTGTTCCTTCAAAAAGTATGAATAAATACCATTTTTATATGCTGAAATCCAGCTGCAAAACAGTTCTTCTCTTTCTGCATCATTTGAAATCCTGGCAGGGGAGGAGGGACTGAAACACTGATGTTACTAATTGTAACAACTTCTCCACAGCTTACAGACAGCATGCAGGAACTACATAACCCACAATGCATTGCCCTGTGATGTTCCTTTCCTTATTGACATCACATGTGCAGGGGATTGTGGGATTGGGAGGATGCAGGCTGAAGGCAGGCTGAGGGACAGGCGACTACTGTTATATTTTATTTGAGTCTCAAAGTAGCCAGCCAGATCAGCAGGGGAACAGGGGGCGGGGCTTAGGGAACCGTTCCAAACCATGAAAATCATGAAAGGCTGCATGCATATATGTACAGTATATTGCAAAGTTGCTTGAAACTGTGTATACTTTTGAAAAACCTTATGTTTTGTTTTGTGGAGTTCTTCTTTAATGAATCCCACCATTGTTACTGAAGCTACCGATGAATGTTATAGTCATCTTGTTGATCATGTTGCTGCATTTAATTCTACATATTTAGTGTATTTTCGCTAATGTTAAAGACATTGTTTTCATTCTACCATATCACAAATGTGAAACCAAGGTATTGGCTCCTCCCAGGTCCTCCTCACAGTTGACACAACTTAAGAAAGACCATAGGGTTCATGTACATTCACAAGTGTAGTGAGCAAAGTGCAATTTTTTTTTTATTCCGCAATACAGTATTTTTTCCCAGAATTCCAGCATCATTTTGGTTGCAAGGAGATGCAATTGTGTCCAATTTGCCAAATGTTTTCTAAGTCTGTCTGGCATCATTTCCAGTTTTCTTTTGGCGCCACTGAACTGCGCCAATTGATGCAGGGATGAGGGAACTCTGGAGCTACTGCCTGGTCCAGAGGTGGTGGTACCTCCAGGGTTGCCCTGTGTCAATAGGGGCAGTAAAGATTGATTGAGAATGGGAGGCACGAATGACTAAATGGTGTTGAGCGCAGGTTTGGACTGGGATCCAAAATAGACCCTGGCATTTCAAGTACACAGACTCAAACAGCCCCCCAACAGCCCTCTAAATAGTAACTGTCTATGGCATCTTACAGCAGCCCCCCTAGCATTCGCCAAAACCCAGATTGGGTACAAATATACACAACCAACTATATGGAAGTGCATTTGACACAAGCACCTTTACTGAAAATGGTTCCATGTGCAGCTGACTGTGGGAAAATCGTGAGGGCCACAACTGCACTTATGGACATACATCAGCCCAGTAACACATCAGTGTGTAAACATCAGCTGTGTTTTTTAGATGTGCAAATAAAGGTTGATCGATTTTAATAGCAACTGTTGCGGCTTTTTATGCAGACCCGGCGTGCACTGCCAATGTATGACGTTTTGTGACGAGATTTGTCCCCTGGCTATGGACTCGGGGCAGGAGCACCCGGGCCAACAGGACTGTTTGGTAAGCATAATGCTTTCTTGTTTGGAGGTGGGTTCTCCCTGGCCGTGCACCTGGACCAGAGGATTTGAGCGGTGAGCAGTTCTTGTGTGGGGGAACCTGTATTGCTTTTTCCAGACAGGCACCTGTATTTTTAAACTAATTTCCATGTTTAAACTAGCCCTTAAACTGTGTGCTGTGGATATATGATTTTTTCGTGTGGATATATGTGCAAGTGCCTACTAGGGGAGACAGAATTCTAGAAAATTAAAAGAAAGGATAAACAAACATAGGGAATTATCAGCAATATAAAAAAAAGATACGGCTACACATACTCCTGTTTTGTGGAACTTCTCTTGTCCCAATTGCAGTGTTTCACAACTTAAATGGAGGTTCTTGAACATTATGAAAGGTTCTGCTAAAAGGGGCAACATTACTACAGGAGGATCAAAAAGTTTAGGCACAATGGCAACAAGGGGAAATCCTACTGGATGAAGCATAATCAAGTGACTGTTGAAGGTAACATGCAGCTTCCAGCTTCTCTATGTAAAACTGAAGGCAATCCTGGGCAATGTATGTTATATTTCTGCATTTAAATTGGCACATATAGTAGGTATTTTTTGTTACAGTACCAGGAATTTAGCATTTGCTTTGCGCCTTATGAACTTTAGACTGTTTACCCTGTTACTTTTTAACCCTGAAATATGGACAGTCACAAACTGGAACTAATGGTATGGTTATATTGATAGAAGTAGGTTTGTGCCTGTTTCTGGTGCACCACTAGGGGGCAACATTATTTCCCAATAATCAGGTGAACCCATATTTGTTTTTCCAACCTCGTGATGCCCACGTGTCCATCAACAGTGTCACATGACATTGCCTCCATGTGACACTCTGGAACCAAATTCAAAATAAAAAGCCCATCAGGACTTGGGTTCTATGCCTAATTGTAGATCTTACATACTACTTTCCTGGGCATGCTCTATAATATCTGATTGATTATTGTTCCTTGGCCTGCCCTGACTTGTGACTGAGCCTTGATTACAGCCGCCATACTACTGGACTTTGCCAGTTCTGCCTGTTACTCAGTGCCACTTTCCTCCATTAGTCTTCACTTCCTGGTCCTTCCTGGACAGCCTAAGATAATAACAGAAGAGCACTTTTATTAATTAAATTAATTTGTTTAGTTTTTTTTATATATTAACCGATCAGCCGCCCTTAAATGACAAGTGTTTATCATGAAAAACCATGGAAATGTCTTCCTAGGATGATCTCCTTGTGTCTCCTATGTTCTGTTATATAGCTGATCATAGAATGCTTTCGTACCCAAGCTCTTTATCATGAAATCTCATGGAAGGAATCCTAAAACTTTAGAAAAAAATAATTTCCTGTCTCCAATGAAAGCATCTGGCAGAGCTTACAGAGCATTTGTTCCACCTGTATTGTGCCTGTCCAAGGGACTTAAGGGAAATCAAAGTGGATCTGTTCCGTTAGGCATCTATTGATTATCAGAGGAAGCCGGGTCACAATGTATTGCGTCAACTGCCTCTTTAGATATTCTTCAATGCACAGATTTGTCATAACACGGTACATTGAGGCTTCATGTTGTTCCAACGTGAAGGATGGTCTTTGTATAGTATCTTCCCGCTGGTGTAGATCTTATGCTTGGATACACTGGGCTTTCATCATGGCAAACAAAACACCCAGTACAGTGGAATCCACATGCACCGCTGCAACTTATAATGGACACTGTTGAGACCAATAGCTGAGAAAAAAGGTATGGATATCAACACCTATATATTAACAGCAGCATTGGATTCTAGACATAAAAATCCCCCTAGATTGTACAGTTAGTTTGGAATATGAATAAGAATAAAAATTCCCATTTCATAATTAAACATTTTCTGTTGAAAGAAAAACTCCGCCTAAACACACATTGAGCTTTTTTAAGTAACTTTGGAATATACATCAGTTAAAAAATATGCAGCCTTTTCATGATGTTTAATGTAATATTATGGTTTGGAACAGTTCCCTAAGCCCCGCCCCCTGTTCCCCTGCTGATCTGGCTGGCTACTTTGTGACTCAAATAAAATGTAACAGTAGTCAACAGCAGGCCCGGATTTGTGGCAAGGCCACAAAGGCCGGGCCTAGGGCGGCAGAAATTTAGGGGCGGCATGCCGCCCCGCCGCAACAATATTGTGACATTTCGCTCCCATACGGAGCAATGGGGACTTCTCCTCACTGCTCCATATGGGCGTTTAAATGCCCGCGCATGCGTGATTGCGTCGGCGTGACACGGGGGAGGTGGTTTGTTTGCCCATGCGTGGGGGGCGGGGCGCGAATGGTGGGTGGCCTAGGGGCGCATGGATTTGAAATCCGGCGCTGGTCAACAGTCCTCAGCCTGCCTTCAGCCTGCATCCTCCCAATCCCACAATTCCCTGCACATGTGATGTCAATAAGGAAAGGAACATTGCAGTGCAATGCATTGTGGGTTATGTAGTTCCTGCATGCTGTCTGTAAGCTGTGGAGAAGTTGTTACAATTTTTAACATAAATGTTTTAGTCCCTCCTCCCCTGCCAGGATTTCAATGATGCAGAAAGAGAAGAACTATTTTTTAGCATATAAAAATGGTATTAATTCATACTTTTTGAAAAATCAGGTGACAGCAATAGGTATATTAGGGGTTTCTGTGTTGTGTGGCGCTCTTTAACAAACTGAAGGCAGAGAAAAACCAGTTCTTTGCCACCCTGTCAAGCATTCCCATATCTATGGCTAAAAAATGCCATAAATAACTGACACTAGGAGGGAAGGCAGTGCCCCACTAGAGCTGCCACCTTTTCTGGAAAAAATACAGTCCTTCCAATATTTTAATGTTCTTTCTCTATTAATAACATTGGCATGAAGCACGATTTTTACCAGCCAGGCCAGCAAAACACCCTGAACCAACTCTTAAACCAGAATAACAGGGCAGGAAGGTGGGACACTGCGCCTCGAATTGACTACCAGTTAAAAGAGGCTTCTGCATTCCCTTTTCCTAACACCTAGCCACACCTCCTCCAAACTAGCACCTCCCCATTTAACCCTAAACACCCTAGGCTTGTCAAGGCTCCCCTGCACTGACTGTTTAGCATCCAGGGTGTTCCATTCTAAGCAATATCCAAAATACATTCATTAAACATTGTCAACGATTTTTAAGTTACTTGTGAATGTAATTGCTCTTTAGATCAGTGCCTGTTTATCCATTTCTGTTCTTTGGGTCTGCCTTTGAGCAATGTCACAAGAACTGTCTCTCTTCTAAGTCTGTCAGCTGGTTTCTGCAAGATCATTTTAGGAATCAGAACCAGCAGTTCAGGAAATATAAACAACCAGGCAGAAAATAAGTTTTGGATGGAGATCCCCTTTATGGCAGCTCATCTGCTCACCTTAGAATCCAGACCAAAATGTTGACATTGTTGGATATATTTGCCTTATTTAGTGAATATTTACACCTGGCCCTATTGGCGCACAATGGAATTGTAGCTGAATAGATTGCCATCATTTATACCCAGGATACATGTTGCTCCTTGTGTATTGTATTATTGTATGTATAGTTATAAGTATAGGACTTTCATGCTTGCTGGATGCACAACATTCTATGCTCTCTAAGCAGTTTGTACAAAATCAGGATGGTGTTATTCCCCTGTACTGTGGGTAGGAAAGAGGCATAGCATTCAGCCGCAGTGCCGTACTGGGATATAATATTTGCCCAGCTGCTATTGTTTTTACACTACTAAAACCCGGTACAACTACAGACAGCAAAGCTACAGCACATTAATGGTTACAGTCCAGCAGTGTAAGAAATACAAGATATATACCGCTAGCACCCTCTTGTGTTAAAATGATAATAAGACTTGTACCGTCATGTACTGCATGTGTTTTAGGGTACTCTCACATCGATACAGAAACACGGGTGATTTACCCGTGATGCTGACTAAATACAAATTACAGGTATCGGACCTGTTATCCAGAATGCTTGGGACCTGGAGTTTTACAGATAAGGGGTCTTTTTTGCATTTTTGTTTTGCCTCCAATAAGGATTAATTATATCTTAGTTGGGATCAAGTACAGGTACTGTTTTATTATTACAGAGAAAAGGGAATCATTTAACCATTAAATAAACCCAATAGGGCTGTTCTGCCCCCAATAAGGGGTAATTATATCTTAGTTGGGATCAAGTACAGGTACTGTTTTATTATTACAGAGAAAAGGGAATCATTTAACCATTAAATAAACCCAATAGGGCTGTTCTGCCCCCAATAAGGGGTAATTATATCTTAGTTGGGATCAAGTACAGGTACTGTTTTATTATTACAGAGAAAAGGGAATCATTTAACCATTAAATAAACCCAATAGGGCTGTTCTGCCCCCAATAAGGGGTAATTATATCTTAGTTGGGATCAAGTACAGGTACTGTTTTATTATTACAGAGAAAAGGGAATCATTTAACCATTAAATAAACCCAATAGGGCTGTTCTGCCCCCAATAAGGGGTAATTATATCTTAGTTGGGATCAAGTACAGGTACTGTTTTATTATTACAGAGAAAAGGGAATCATTTAAACATGAAATAAACCCAATAGGGCTGTTCTGCCCCAATAAGGGGTAATTATATCTTAGTTGGGATCAAGTACAGGTACTGTTTTATTATTACAGAGAAAAGGGAATCATTTAACCATGAAATAAACCAAATAGGGCTGTTCTGCCCCCAATAAGGGGTAATTATATCTTAGTTGGGATCAAGTACAGGTACTGTTTTATTATTACAGAGAAAAGGGAATCATTTAACCATGAAATAAACCCAATAGGACTGTTCTGCCCCCAATAAGGGGTAATTATATCTTAGTTGGGATCAAGTACAGGTACTGTTTTATTATTACAGAGAAAAGGGAATCATTTAACCATTAAATAAACCCAATAGGGCTGTTCTGCCCCAATAAGGGGTAATTATATCTTAGTTGGGATCAAGTACAGGTACTGTTTTATTATTACAGAGAAAAGGGAATCATTTAACCATGAAATAAACCCAATAGGACTGTTCTGCCCCAATAAGGGGTAATTATATCTTAGTTGGGATCAAGTACAGGTACTGTTTTATTATTACAGAGAAAAGGGAATCATTTAACCATTAAATAAACCCAATAGGGCTGTTCTGCCCCAATAAGGGGTAATTATATCTTAGTTGGGATCAAGTACAGGTACTGTTTTATTATTACAGAGAAAAGGGAATCATTGGGGAGAAGGCCTTTCTGTAATTTGGAGGTTTACAGAAATTACGCATAATTAGTTACACTAGTCCCTGCCCCCGTGGAGTTTACAATCTTAGGGCTCCATCACATTCACACATTAGGGTCAATTTTATAAGGAGCCAGTTAACCCTTATGTATATTTTTTTGTGTAGGAGAAAACCAAGCAAGCATGGGGAGAACATACACACTCAATGCAGATAATACCCTGGTTGGAATTGAACCAAGGCCCCAGCACTGTATATATTAAGCTCTAAAGAGCAAATTCCACCTACATTGCTCTGCCATGATCAGTAACAAGATTGTTGCAACAATTATATAGTTGATCTTTCCAGGCTTTGAGGACTGATGTATACACAACTTTAAAGGGGTTATTTTTAAAGGGGTGGTCTGACTCTGCACCTTGTTCCTAAAAATTCTCTTGATTTCTAATCCAAGGCACATGGAATTTAAACATAAATTACTTATTAATTGTATCGGATGTGCCAAATTTTTTTCTGTTTAACAATGTATTGCTGAATCGTTAATCCTTGCATATAATTTGCATCAGGGATAAATGGTTTGGATAGGTGTTAGTGCTCAGTGTTGCAGCTAAGGAGTGTCCATGGAAAATGAATGTGTATGACAGCTTAAAGCAGTATTCTGATGACTTTACACATGGGATCTAAACCCAAAACACGAACTGATGCAATATTACTCAAGGTTCTTCTCTGAGCACCTTCTAAATTAACATTCATTTTACATATTTCAGTGGTTTCTGAGATATTTGTAGTTTTAGACTGCTAACATCAGGCTTTTGGTGCAAGCCAGCAACTTCAGAGTTAACTGGCTATACAAGAAGGGCACAGAGAGAACTTACAAAGGTAGGGTCAATGACACTCTGGCCTCCAAAGAGAGTTATTGTGCTAAAAGCTGGGTTTTATAGCGGTGTAAAACTGCATAAATAAATAAATATCAGAAACCGCTTAAAATAGAACATTAATGTTAGGAAAATGTTGTCAAACAGGAAAAAAATGTAATGGGTTGGCCCCTAAGCATTAATGGGGTAGTTTACCTGTAAGTTTCCTCTTTTTATTACATTTCTAATTGGTAATTTATTAACCATTTATCAGCATTATTATTATTTAGCTTGTCATTTTTCATAATTGTTTTTAAAATTATTTGCCTTCTTCTGCCTCTTTTCAGCATTCAAATGGGGGTCACTGACCCCGGCAGCCAATAAAAAACCATAGCTCTGTGTGGCTACAATTGTACTGTTATTCCTATTGATATTTTATTGCTTATTTGAATTATTTACTTTGTTGCTCTTTCTATTCTGCCTCTTTTATTTATCCTCCAGTCTCTCATCTAAACCAGTCCCTGGCTGATAGGGTATAGTGCACACTTACAGATAGCTTATGAAATTCCAAACTTAGAAGCTGCTGAACAAACAAAAAATTAAATCATTCAAAAAACACACAATAGCAAACGCCAACCACTAATTTTCTCAAAATATCAGTGTACGTCAGGGGTCCCCAGTCTATTGTAAAAAGACTTGGGGAGCAACACAAGCACCATAAAAGTTCATGGAGGAGCCAAATAAGGGCTGTGATTGGCTATTAGGCAGCCTCTATGCACCCTATCAGCTTACAGGGGCTTTATTTGGTAGGAAATCTTGTTTTAATTCAACCAAAAATTGCCCCCAAGTCAGGAATTCAAAAATAACTCCCTGGTTTGGGGGCACTGAGAGCAACATCCAAGGGGTTGGGGAGCAACATGTTGCCCCAGAGACACTGGTTGGGGATCACTCGTATATGTCATACTAAATATCAAGCTAAAGGTGAATTAACCTTTAAAAATCAGTTCTTGCTCAGATGTATCAATTTGCCAACATCTGAAAACCAGATTCCATGACACTTTGCTGCCAGGCTGGTCCATGGTGTCCTGCACAGAACCAGTTTTTTAGAACCAGACCCCATCCAGACCCGACCCAGACCCATAGGCCACAACCCAAACCCTCAACCCACATTTTAACCTGCTTGGGCCTGCTACCTGACCCGCAACTGCCTTATCGGCAACCTGACCCGAAACCATCTGACCCCCATTAAACAGGAAGTGATGTTGCTGCAAACCACAAGTGACATCATCAGAAGTGGGCGGGGATACAAAAAAATGTTTAAGAAATGTTGAGTAACATATAGCTAGTATAGATAATATAATATAAGATAAGGAATATAGACAAGACGTGCGACCCCCAACCTGCTTCTATACCCACATCCAAACATCCTACCCACAGGGTACCAACTTTTTTTGCAGGTAATCTGCGTGTACCTCACCCACTGCAGGACTCTAGTCCAGGGCATAACACTCGGTGCAAGGGTAGACATACAAAGCTAAGCACCCTGAAATACTGGGACAAAGCTTGGGAATGTTTTTTGTTGGAGTTGGCACCAATAAATTCCTGCTTTGAACTTTTATAATATTAAGGGACATGGTACATATATAGTAGTGCAAACTAAATCCCATTATTGGGGGGGATTAAACAATCAGTATTTCCTGTTACTGTTAAATAAGAATAAAGAGGGGCCTGATACTTACATGAGTTTATTGCACACCGGAGGCAAAAAATACTCTCTGTTCTCGTCTATCCATTTCTTTACATTGACTGGAATCGCCATGAGATCACAGGCTGTCGATAAAAGAAAAGGCTTTTATGAAAAGAAAGGGAAAACTGCAGCAGCGGCCAAGCCAAAAAACACAAATGCCTGCGCCTGTTTCCCAGCAGGGCTAATGAAGGGCAGCCTGTGCCGGCCAAAGGTTACACGGGGCACAGATCAAACAAGAGGAATCTAGTTACAGATTAAATTCAATGCTATGTAAATAAACACAGCAGAAATCAAAAAGACCACAAAAAAAGAGCTGTTTGTTGTTTTGTGTGTGGTCAGGGGTGGGGTGGGGGGGTATGGATGGGACCCTTGCACCCACACAGAAATAACTGCTAACATTTACCCACGTTAAAGAGGCTCTGTGCCTACTAATGCTGCAGGTAGGTTGCTTTTGTATAGCTAGTATAGAGTGATACTATAAAGGCAATTATACCTGCCTACATTGTACTCATTTAATTTCAAACAAAAGAAGGAAAGTTAAAGGGGTGGTTCACCTTCAGGTTAAACAGTAACAGTAACACCAAAAAATGAAAGTGTATAAAAGTAAATACAATATAGCTTACTGTGGCCCTGCACTGGTACAACTGGTGGATTTGCCATAGAAAGGCTTCTATAGTTTATATAAGCAAAGCTGCTGTGTAGTCATGGGGGCAGCCATTTAAAGGAGAAAAGGCACAGGTTACATAGCAGATAACAGATAAAGCCCCATTCCATTCTACAGAGCCTATCTGTTATCTGCTATGTAACCTGTGCCTTTTCTCCTTTTTCCCAGCTTTAATAGCTGCCCCCATGTCTACACAGCAGCGTTATATAGTGTTTTTGTAGCAAACACACATGTTTACCAGTGCTAGATAATAGTACATTATATTTTAATTACTTTAAAACACTTTCATGTTTTGGTGTTACTGTTCCTTTAAATACAGGGGCTGATTTCAGCTGCCAATATTGGGCCTCAGTTACCGACAGGCCTCCCCAACCAACATTTGGGCTGAAATTGGGCAGAAATTACTGTTACTTTTTATGATTTATCTTTCTATTTAGACCCTTCTCTATTCATATTTCAGTTTCTCCTTCAAACCACTGCCTGGTTGCTAGGTTAAATTGGACCCTAGCAACCAGAGAGCTGACATAATTCCAAACTGGAGAGCTGCTGAACAAAAAGCTAAATAATTCAAAAACTGAAAGTAATAAAAATGAAGACCACTTGCAAACTGTTTTAGAACAGCACTCTCTACATCACACTAAGGGGCACATTTACTAATCCACGAACGTCCGAAAAGCGTCCGAATGCGTATTTTGCGACTTTTTCATGAATTGTTGCGAATTTTTCAAGCTCAATACGAAAAAGTCATGACAATTCGCGAAAGTCGTAATGGCTATGAAAAAGTCGCGACAATTCACGAAAGTCATAATGGCTATGAAAAAGTTGTGACAATGCACGAAATTTGTAATGGCTATGAAAAAGTCGCGACAATTCGCGCAAGTCGTAACGGCTACGAAAAAGTCGCGACGGTGACGAAAAAATCGCAAAAAAATACAAAAAAGTCGCAAAATGTTCATTTCCAATCCGATTTTTTCCCATTCGGGATTCGGATTCGTGGATTAGTAAATCAGCCCCTAAAAGTTAATTTAAAGCTAAACAACCACTTTAATGTGCATCAGACAATAGGTTAGTAATGCATATTTTGGGTATTTCCACTTCCACAAGTAGAGGTCCCACTAACCCATACCAGCAAGTAGTTTAGACACAGAAAGCTGTTTTTTTTTCTTTAAAAGGTCTGTAGTTTATAGTCTGTTTAGCCCCAAAATATGTTGGTATGATATGCTTATCTAAAGAATCCATTTTAGAGGCAGTGCCTCCTACTCCCATGTAACTGGGATTTCTTACTATTGAGTGCTATTCTGAACTGCTTTCAGCTAACCTATTGTTTCTCCTACTCCCATGTAACTGGAGGAGTCCCAAGCTGGACTTGGATTTCTTACTATTGAGTGCTATTCTGATACCTACTGGGAGCTGCTATCTTGCTCCCTTCCCATTGTTCTGCTGATCGGCTGCTGGGGGGGGGGGTGATATCACTCCAACTTGCAGCACAGCAGTAAAGTGTGCCTGAGTCTGAGCTTTCAGAAGGAGCAAGCGCTACACATTAGAACTGCTTTCAGCTAACCTATTGTTTCTCCTACTCCCATGTAACTGGAGGAGTCCCAAGCCGGACTTGGATTTCTTACTATTGAGTGCTATTCTGATACCTACTGGGAGCTGCTATCTTGCTCCCTTCCCATTGTTCTGCTGATCGGCTGCTGGGGGGGGGGGGGGGGTGATATCACTCCAACTTGCAGCACAGCAGTAAAGTGTGCCTGAGTCTGAGCTTTCAGAAGGAGCCAGCGCTACACATTAGAACTGCTTTCAGCTAACCTATTGTTTCTCCTACTCCCATGTAACTGGAGGAGTCCCAAGCCAGACTTGGATTTCTTACTATTGAGTGCTATTCTGATACCTACTGGGAGCTGCTATCTTGCTCCTTTCCCATTGTTCTAATGTGTAGCGCTGGCTCCTTCTGAAAGCTCAGACTCAGGCACAATGCACTGAGATGGCACCTACACACCAAAGAATAGAAAGATAAGTCATAAGAAGTAACAGTGTTAAGGACACTAATATGTCCGAAGGATATCTATTTCCGTCCAAATTAGATATATGGGTAAGGGTCTGATCAGATCTGAAGAAATCACACTGACAGGAACAGTTTCAGTAGCAAAACTTCTTCTTCCTCTGATTGATCTCAGGGTAAAGGTATTTAAGCTCAGGAAAGAAGGGGGGGAAGGTGGGGTGTCTTGCTTGTCAGCTAGATATGAGAAAGGCAAGAAGCTAAGCTGCAGACGTTAAGGGGAAAAATATAGCCCCCTCTCTTAGTATATTGCGGTTTGGCCTTCTTTGAGTTCTATGCAGCACTGATCTGGCACTCAAAGAGGTACTTTCTTGTTTCTTGAGCAGTTGAAGCTTTGGTTATATGTTCTGCAAGAGGTGGGTTGCAATTGCGAGATATGGAACACTGATATCTGTGCAACCTAGCTGAGCAAGGAAATGGAAACACTACACAGACATAAATGAGACATTTTACAGACACGGTATATGCCAACTTCATGATCATGGGTCCCCCCTGTATACTGTCCTTAACAACAGTAACAGTAAAATTGAAGCCTCGCAGAGCAATAGTTTTTTAGCTGCTGGGGCCAGTGACCCCCATTTGAAAACTGGGAAAAGTCAGAAGAAGGAGGCAAATAATTCAAAAACTATATCTCAGTGCATTGTGCCTGAGTCTGAGCTTTCAGAAGGAGCCAGCGCTACACATTAGAACTGCTTTCAGCTAACCTATTGTTTCTCCTACTCCCATGTAACTGGAGGAGTCCCAAGCCGGACTTGGATTTCTTACTATTGAGTGCTATTCTGGTACCTACTGGGAGCTGCTATCTTGAACCCTTCCCATTGTTCTAATGTGTAGCGCTGGCTCATTCTGAAAGCTCAGGCACAATGCACTGAGATGGCGCCTACACACCAATATTACAGCTAAAAATACATTTATTGGTTCAAGAATAACATTTTAACGTTAGAGGGAATTATTTGCTATGTAAACAGTGTAATATAGAAATAAAATGTACCCCATATAAATCATGACAGAATCCCTTTAAAACTTAACTGGTTTACTGCTGCAAACTGTTGTGTGAATCAATTAGATATGAATAGATATCTTATATTCTATTTTGAATTTACTTCATTTCTTCTATTAGCAAGTAAATGACATTACTGAGAGTGAAGTACCACTTACGTGGGTAAACACTCTGGCACTGTTATGGTGTGAAACTGCCATTTGTCATACAGCTGATTTGCCCTGAATATGAAGTATTGGGAGAGTTTAGACACAAGTAAAATGCTGTTTAGCTTCTCTGAGAAAGCACCATGTAAAGTACAACATAGGTCAGCTGATAAAGTATAACATTGTAAAGGACAAGAAATGAAAGAACAAACAGTATTTTGTAAATTATCTATGTAATAAACAGTTGACAAGAAGCAGCAGACCAGTAACTTTGCCATGGCCTTACCCTGAACCTGTAACTTACCCACCGGCCTACATGCCTCCCCCACCAACTGCTTATGAATACTGCACTGCCTGATGCAGGCTGAGAACAAAATGACAAAAACAGCCCCAACTGTGTCCCTTCTTTGCACCCCGACATGCACTTAGGAAATGACCCCTAAACTCTAAAGTGCAAAAATATGTTGTTTACCCTTTGCATTTTGCCCCATAATGACAAAGGTGCAACAGATTGTTTTAATGCATCTGAAGATGATGAACATGGCACACTACTATTTGCAAAAGGGATAATGGTGCCAGATACTTCAAAGCCTGTCCTATTTGTACCATATTGCATATCTCCCTCAATGCATTATACACACACAATATGGTTATCCATCTTTTCCTGCAGCATTTTGGTCACCAACATAAATAGTGCTAAATATGCCATGTGTGCCATAACCCTAAGAGAATAGTAAACCAGTAAATGCCTTCCAATGTCGGAGTAGACCCTTGCAGTTGGCTAGTTTGCTGCTCTATAATAGCAGTGGGTGCGCAGGTAGGTAAAGTTGGCCAAACTAGGGCAAATTTAAGCCACTGTTTTGAGTTCTTTAGACCAATTAGGCAGCTTTTCTGCCCGTGTATGGGAACCCACGATGGCCCTACCTGACCGATATCTGGCCAAAAATCAGCCAGGTGTTGAAAGGGTAGGTTTGATTTTTTAGTTGGATTGGGGACTGCATCAGTTTATTGATAAGGTCCTTGCTCCAGCCACTCCTATCTCCGCTGTTGTAATTATCCCTATATAACGCACCTTAGGTGGGCATATCAGGGAAAGATCCACTTGTTTGGCAAGATCGTATAATGTATGGCCACCTTTACTCTATTGCCTGGGAGAACCTAGTGGGAAAGGGAGGCAGTTAGCAGTTATGCCAAAAGCTAAGCATGGAAGTCACACTGGCCTGACATGAACTCCGCACAATGGTCCTTATTTATAAAGCATCAGCAATATCAGTTAAACTTTGCACATTTTTCAGATTTCTGCTACTTCTGTAAACTTCAGTTTCACAGAAATATTTTATTCTGACACCTTTCCGACGACTTTCTACTTTGATCACATTTTCTATGTCCCCCGTCCAGCTCCAGCCTGGCAAATCGTGAAGGTTCCTATGGGAGGATGAATTACTTTTTTTCTGGCAACATGAGACGATCAGAATGTTCCTATCCATCATTAATGCTAACTCATTTAAATGATATTAAAGCAAAGGAGTTTCAGTAACATTTTATTGCTTTGATGAAATTCCCAGTCCAACCTCAACAACGTTTTCACTTTCCTTCCAAATTCAACAAATACTTTTTTTTAAGCTTTACAACAGAGGTGTTTAGAATTGTCTGGGTTCAAGATCAATATATGCTACCAGACACACAAAATATATTTATATCATTCATGTGGCTGAAGTTCCAAACTGATCCAGAAAACAAACTAGTTGTGTGCTCTCCATCCGTTAAGCCCATGGGCCGGCCATGTTCTATGACTGATCAACCTACGGGCCCGAGAGATGAAAAGAATATGTAGGACCACACACAGTATGGCAGCCTTTCTATTGTTCCAATCATTTGGGCTAATGATCCCCAATCAGTGGCTTGTAAGCAACATGTTGCTCCCCAACCCCTTGGATGTTGCTCTCAGTGCCCCCAAAGCAGATACTTATTCTTGAATTCCTGGCTTGGTGGCAAGTTTTGGTTAAATAAAAACAAGATGTACTACCTACTTATAGCTTGAATAGAGGCTACCAAATAACCAATCACAGCACTTATTTGTGACCCCATAATCTTTTTGATGCTTGCGTTGCTCCCCAAGTATTTATACATTTGACTGTGGCTCATTAGAAAGAAAGGTGGGGATCCCTGGTTTGGGCAAACAGCTCAAACGCATGGAACAGCGGGAAGTAATAGTAATACATGGATATGGATTGGTATGGATTGGATACCCAATAACTCAACAAAATCAAATGAGTAATATCTTTTGTTATCATAGACTTTGGAAACCCATTTTTAGGTGAGCATGCTTCACCCTAAATATATTTCAGTTTCTTTTTTCTACCTGCCTTCTGCCTGCTCCTCTCTGAAGAAGACCACATACATACCCTGGGCTTGTGGTCCTCTCATATTAAAAAGTGGAAGTGTACTGTGCATTCACCCAGTCCAAGCCTGTGTAAGGGACCCCAAGAGCTGAAAAAATGGTTGTGCCATGCTCCCCAACGAAGTACCCTAGGTTGGTTCATTTTTATAGGTACTACTGGAGGGAGAGAGGTTAGCTATTTTGCAATGTATCTTAAGTAAAATTAAAAACTTGTTTTTGGTAGTTTCCCTGAACCATCTTACCATTCTTTTTTTTTCACAATTCATATTTTTTTGGTCCAAACTGTGACAAATCCAAAAGAAAAAATATGCCATCTAAAACCTGTTGAGATCATGCAGAAGTCAAAGGCAGGTGTTCGTGGAAGATCTTTCTTTGCTTCGTGGTTTTAGAGGTTTTCTTGACCCTTGTATTTGTGCAATAAGTAAAGATGCGGTTTTCCTGTTAATGCTGCATCTTTTTCATTCATGCTTTTTTCATTTGGATCTTTTAATAAATGACCAGACATTCGTGGTTTTTGTGGAAATGAGATGAGTTGTGGTTTCAAAAAACTCTAAAACTACAAAAATCAGAATGCTAATAAATCTGCCCCAAATAGTTACCCCAACTGTGCAGCCAAGACAGTCAGATATGGGGGTTTCTGGGAGCTGTAGTTTCAGAGCAGTTAAGAGACTCAGGGTAGGTATCCTTACTGCATATAATGGGCACGTACAAAGCCTGTATCCCCCCAGCCACTCCACCAACTATAGTAGCACCGTTCATTTATGGCACATTAATCTTAGTAATTCTACCTATATACGTGTTTCTGTGCCTGCGTATATTTACTATTATTTTTTATTATTTGACAGTGATCAAATTGCAAACTGGGAACCAGAACAATTGTGCTGACAATCAGACCCCCCTTTTTTAATGGAGTCTCATAAATGTATCTACTATGGTGCAACAGTCAAGTTGTATAATAAACCAGAATGTATTTGTACCCTGTGCTACAGATATAATTGTCTATGCACATTGGCACTGATCTAATCAGACAATCCAGCCACAGCCATATCTGTTCACATTAGAAACAGCTCTGTCTCTTATTAGTAGATACATAATGATTTTATTGCAAAATCCAGGCTGCAGTTGGGCTGGGCTAATCCAATCACATTGTTTTTAATTGTTCCTTTGTAGGCTCCTGGGCACTAAATGTTTATCTGATTGGAGAAGCTAGAACGATAAATGCTCTGTAATAGAAAGAAAGTCATTTATAACAGAAAAGTGAAGTGCAATAACAACAGCAATTGCTGATCTGTAGGATAACAGAAACTTGTTTATTGCTTTGCCCAGCATTGCTTGCACCACATATGTCTTCCTATACAAACTGGCACCTCTTTAAATTAAACACACAGCAGCACTGGCGGTGCAGATCTCCGCAAACCACAAAAATTCAGCAATGAAGAATATTTCAAGGAGCCACACACATACCCCTTTTACTGTAACCACATGTGTGGCTCCTTTAGATATACTTTAGAACAGGGGTGGCCAGAATTTTTTCGCTCGCGATCGACCGATGACCGGGGAATGCAACGCAGCATACGTACGCACTCACGCAGCACTTCCGCATTCCCGGCTTCATCGAGGTCCACCAGAAATCCACTGGGCATCGACTGGTGGACCGCGATTGACGTATTGGCCACCCCTGCTTTAGAACTTATTAAGGTGGCCATACATTAAAATATTGGCTCGTTTGGAGTGGATCTTTGCCCGATATACCCACTTGGAGGTGGCCGGTATTGCGCTGATCAGATCAGTTAGCCCTCGAGCAATTCGAACAGTGACGGTCCATGCCGTCAGGGTGAGTAGTGAATCAATGAGCTGATACAGTCCTTGTACTGACAGGATTTTTAGGCTAAGGACCCACAGAACAGTCCAGTTGCCCGCGATAGATCTTTGCTATTGTGGGTGACTAACCGTTCTGAAATGCCTTCCCACCGGCAACAATAGGAGTCGCAGATGGAAAGGCCACCGCATTGCTTCTGTATTTTAAAGTCTCGCTAAGTTTCCTCCTGCAGGCAACTTTGTGTGATTTTGGAAATCCAAAATAATGCGAAGGGCTTTCCACCACTGACTACCATTATAGTTGCCGGTGGAAAGACATATCGGAGCAGTTAGTCACCCGCGGTAGCAGAAATCTATCATGGTTGGCTGAACTGCTCCGTGGCTCCTCAGCCCTAAATCTGCTCAGTTGTCATCTGCCAGAATTACCTACCTTTGTCCCAGCATTCTCTCTGACCTGGTTCCTCAGTCAGAAGGTATTCTTTTTCGTTGCTTCCTTGTGCAGAGTGAAGCCCCGCCCCCACTTCCTGTTCAGGTCTCTCATCAAAAAAAACCCAAAAAAACAGCTAATGCACAGACTGTCTCCTGCTGCCTCCAGGCATGCACAGAAGGCTCTCCACTCCGACAAACTTGTCGAATTGAAGAGAGAACTGAACAGGAAGTGGGGGCAGGGCTTCACTCTGCACAAGGAAGCAACGAAAAAAGAATACCTTCTGACTGAGGAACCAGGTCAGAGAGAATGCTGGGACAAAGGTAGGTAATTCTGGAGGCTGTTTAGAGTAATTTTACTCATAGAAAAAAAAAAGGTTTACTTATAAATTTGCCCACGTATGGCCACCTTTAGGGATGTACCGAATCCTGGATTCAGTTCAGGCCGAATCAGAGTCGTTTTCAGCATGATTCAAAGTGCCTGAATCTAAACCCTTAAAATCATGTCACACAAACAAGAAAATTAACATTTTTTTCGTCACATGCGTAGCGCACAGTTCTTTTTAACCCTTCATTGCCATCATTTGCATATGAATAATTAGGGTTCAGATTTGCTTGGAAGTGTCCTTTTCTTTCAGCACAATCTGCATATCACAAGGCACTGACTTCATGGAAAAAAGCTTCAAGAATAGTGATGAGCGAATTTTTTTGCCAGACATGGATTCCGCATTTTGCCATTGGTGGGTTTTTTTTCAAAACGGCAACGAAAATTCGCCACCACAAAAAATTCACTGCATCAAGTAAGTCCAAAAAGTCAGGGTCGCATAAAAAAGAACTTGTAGCTCAGAGACCATCTTGCAGAGAGCAATGGCATGCAGTGTCTGCTCGCTGCATTTCGCATTTTTCGTTGTTTTGATAATTTTTCAGCAGTTTAACAAGTTTTTAGGCAAAGCAAAATGGAACAGATTTGCTCATTAGTATTTAAGAAAGTTCATGAGATGATTGAGAGGTAAGGCACAGCGTGTGGTTGGTCACTTTTCTGAATTACCGTCGGCCTGCCAATATCTGAGTTGCCGATGCCCAGTGGCGTTTCTACCAGAGGAACAGGGAGTTAACTCCACCAGTAGAGATGAGCGAATCTGTCCTATTTCGCTTCGCCGAAAAATTCGCAAATCTTTCAAAAGATTCGCGAAATGACGAAAAATTCACGAAACTGTGAAAATGTCATGCATCACAAAAAAATTGTCGCGTGGCTATTCTTTTGTCGTCCGCGGCTATTCTTTTGTTGCGCGGCTATTCTTTTGTCGTCCGCGGCTATTCTTTTGTCACCAGCGGCTATTTTTTTGTCACCCGCGGCTATTCTTTTGTCGCCAGCGGCTATTTTTTTGTCACCCGTGGCTATTCTTTTGACGCCCGCAACTATTTTTCCTCCACAAATTTTTGTATCCATTTCGCAAAACAATCCGCCAATGGCGAAACGCGGAAATTCGCTGTGAATCCATGCCTGGCGAAACATTTCGCCCATCACTATCCACCAGCCTTTGCTCACTCATTATTGTTGTTCTTTGTGTTTCAGAGCAGTGAGCAGACACTACATCCCATTGCTCTCTGTAATATGGTCTCTGAGCTACAAGTTCTTTTGGCTTTCCGTGCCCTGAGTCAGCACAATCTGCACAGCATATGGCAGCCAATCAAGGGGGCCAGCTACCAGTAAGTTCATTCTGTGATGGACAGGACAGGCACAACGTGGGGTTAATAACTGTTCTGGAAAACAGATTATGACAGAGAGCAGCAAGCAGATTCTTTTAGAGGCCAAGCATACCTACAGATTTCTATTAGGCACACATTAGGGGACGATTCATCGACCCTTGATAATTTACTGATGGATTCAGATTTATAGGGGAACTCTGGCTTCTGAACCAAGATTTGTTAAAGAGCCCCGCAAAACACAGAAGTCACTAATGAACTATCATTGTAATCTATTCCTTCAAAAGTATGAATAAATACCATTTTTATATGCTGATATCCAACTGCAAAACAGTTCTTCTCTTTCTGCATCATTTGAAATCCTGGCAGGGGAGGAGGGACTAAAACACTGATGTTACTTATTGTAACAACTTCCCCACAGCTTACAGACAGCATGCAGGAACTACATAACCCACAATGCATTGCACTGTGATGTTCCTTTCCTTATTGACATCATGTGTGCAGGGAATTGTGGGATTGGGAGGATGCAGGCTGAAGGCAGACTGAAGGCAGGCTGAGGAAAGTCAACTTCTGTTACATTATTTTATGTCTCAAAGTAGTCAGCTAGATCAGCAGAACAGGGGGCCAGGATTAACGTGACCATTAACAGGAAGATTTAAGCTGCCGATTCGAGTCCTTTAGACCGATTCAGCAGCTTATCTGCCTGTGTATGGGGACCCTGGACGGGCTCCCTGATCAATATCTGGCTGAAAATCGGGCAGGTGTCGATTGGGCAGGTTCAATTTTACCGTTGGATCAGGGACTGCATTGGCTCATTGATGCAGTTCTTGGTCCGACAGCTTCTATGCCAGTCGCAATTTGATCGATTAGCCCGATATCTCCCACCCAAGGTGAACTCGTTCTGAATGCTACTATATGGAAGTCTTCTCCATCTTTCAGGAAACCTTATATTTGTTAGAAAGAGGGGGTCTTCCTTTCTGTCAGAATACACTGTCCTTCACTGTATTTAATGTATTTGGGACTACATTTTCCACTGCTTCTCGTTTTATTTAATGTATCCTGGATGCCACCACTGCATAAGGCAGGGGTGGGCAAACTATGGCCCACAGGCCCCGTCTGGCCCGTTGGTCCTTTTAATCTGGCCCGCTGAGGATTGGCGTGTCTCGCTTTGTCCCGACTCCGCAAGTCTTATCACGCAAGACTTGGCATCAAGACTACATGTAAGTGCTGGCCTGTCCCGTCTGTCAAATTTTAAAAGTCAATGTGGCCCCCGAGCCTAAAAGTTTGCCCACCCCTGGCATAAGGTATTTAGAATCTGCAGTTATTTATAGAAGTCAATGTACCATTATTTAAATGTGCACACTGTGTGTATATATATATATATATCTCCTTTACTGTACAAGCTAATTGAGGCAAATAGAACAAGGGGCAGTATTTTTTCACAGTCTGTGTTAGCTGGCAGAGAAATGCCTAAAATTATTGGGAGTATAGGCAGTTTGCCTGTTTACCTGCTCACTAAAATTCAGTACAGTACCAGCAGTGCAATTAGCCTATGGAGGTACTATCATTCCAGGCAGCTGAATCCTTCAGCAGAGCTGTTAGGGAGCTGCTATCTTGCTACCTTCCTATTGTTCTGCTGGGGGCTACTTAATTGTTAGGGACCCTCTAGTGCAGTGATCCCCAACATGTTGCTCACCAACCCCTTTGATGTTGCTCCCAGTGGCCTCAAAGCAGGTGCCATTTTTACATTTCTGGCTTGGAGACAAGTTTTGGAAGCAGAGAGACAGTTTTACCCCAAGCAGAGCCTCCTGCAGGCCAGCAGCCCACATGGGGCAACCAAATAGCCAATCACAGCCCTTATTTGGCCCCCAAAGAACTTGTTTCATGTGTGACCCCAGTAAATATGAGGTCAGATTTACATGAATAAATGTGTGTATATATATATATATATACAGTGGTGTGAAAAACTATTTGCCCCCTTCCTGATTTCTTATTCTTTTGCATGTTTGTCACACAAAATGTTTCTGATCATCAAACACATTTAACTATTAGTCAAAGATAACACAAGTAAACACAAAATGCAGTTTTTAAATGAGGGTTTTTATTATTTAGGGAGAAAAAAAATCCAAACCTACATGGCCCTGTGTGAAAAAGTAATTGCCCCCTGAACCTAATAACTGGTTGGGCCACCCTTAGCAGCAATAACTGCAATCAAGCGTTTGCGAAAACTTGCAACGAGTCTTTTACAGCGCTCTGGAGGAATGTTGGCCCACTCATCTTTACAGAATTGTTGTAATTCAGCTTTATTTGAGGGTTTTCTAGCATGAACCGCCTTTTTAAGGTCATGCCACAACATCTCAATAGGGTTCAGGTCAGGACTTTGACTAGGCCACTCCAAAGTCTTCATTTTGTTTTTCTTCAGCCATTCAGAGGTGGATTTGCTGGTGTGTTTTGGGTCATTGTCCTGCTGCAGCACCCAAGATCGCTTCAGCTTGAGTTGACGAACAGATGGCCGGACATTCTCCTTCAGGATTTTTTGGTAGACAGTAGAATTTATGGTTCCATCTATCACAGCAAGCCTTCCAGGTCCTGAAGCAGCAAAACAACCCCAGACCATCACACTACCACCACCATATTTTACTGTTGGTATGATGTTCTTTTTCTGAAATGCTGTGTTACTTTTACGCCAGATGTAACGGGACACGCACCTTCCAAAAAGTTCAACTTTTGTCTCGTCGGTCCACAAGATATTTTCCCAAAAGTCTTGGCAATCATTGAGATGTTTTTTAGCAAAATTGAGACGAGCCTTAATGTTCTTTTTGCTTAAAAGTGGTTTGCGCCTTGGAAATCTGCCATGCAGGCCATTTTTGCCCAGTCTCTTTCTTATGGTGGAGTCGTGAACACTGACCTTAATTGAGGCAAGTGAGGCCTGCAGTTCTTTAGATGTTGTCCTGGGGTCTTTTGTGGCCTCTCGGATGAGTTGTCTCTGCGCTCTTGGGGTAATTTTGGTCGGCCGGTCACTCCTGGGAAGGTTCACCACTGTTCCATGTTTTTGCCATTTGTGGATAATGGCTCTCACTGTGGTTCGCTGGAGTCCCAAAGCTTTAGAAATGGCTTTATAACCTTTACCAGAC
Organism: Xenopus tropicalis; assembly: GCF_000004195.4. Classification (NCBI taxonomy): domain Eukaryota; kingdom Metazoa; phylum Chordata; class Amphibia; order Anura; family Pipidae; genus Xenopus; species Xenopus tropicalis. Next base: position 17,284,860 of record NC_030681.2, read on the forward strand.
TGATAGATCTCAATTACTTTTGTTCTCATTTGTTCCTGAATTTCTTTGGATCTTGGCATGATGTGTAGCTTTTGAGGTGCTTTTGGTCTACTTCTCTGTGTCAGGTAGCTCCTATTTAAGTGATTTCTTGATTGAAACAGGTGTGGCAGTAATCAGGCCTGGGGGTGACTACAGAAATTGATATTGAAATTGAAAATTGAAATTGATAAACCACAGTTAAGTTATTTTTTAACAAGGGGGGCAATCACTTTTTCACACAGGGCCATGTAGATTTGGAGTTTTTTTCTCCCTTAATAACGTAAACCTTCATTTAAAAACTGCATTTTGTGTTCAATTATGTTATCTTTGACTAATAGTTAACGGTTTTTGATGAGCAGAAACATTTAAGTGTGACAAACATGCAAAAGAATAAGAAATCAGGAAGGGGGCAAATAGTTTTTCACACCACTGTATATATATATATATACAGTTTAAAATAATACAATAGAAAGGAAGTTAATGTGCATCAGAATGTGATCAGTAATGTACATCTTGGGTATCTATTTCCACCCCCCCTATAAAGGTCGTTGATAAGCCCATCCCAGGATGTACTTTAAACACAGAGAGCTGTTTTTTTCAGTTGACAAGAGGCAGCAAACCAGTAACTTTGGCTCTGTGTCTCAATTCATTTTCCTTATCAGGTATGTAGCTTACTGCCTGTTTAGCACCAAAATATGTTAGTTCAATATGCTTATATAAAGCATAGGTTTCTTATGTTATCTTAACGTGGTAACTAAAACAAATGACAAAATGGCTGACAGATTGCTGGAGCCATATTGTCTGTTAAGACAGCATCAGCCTGCCTGCTTTATTATAGATTTAACATTTAACTGGACTACTGCTGTAAACTATATTGTGAATCAGTTAGATAGCAATAGATATTCTGTAGTCTATTTTGCGTTTACTGTACTTCTTCTATTAGCAAGTAAATTACATTTACAAGTGTAAAGTGAGGTACACCTATGTGTGTAAATACTGTGCCACTGTTATAGTGTGCCATGTGTCATATACGCTGATTTGCCCTGTATATGAATTAAAAGGAGAATTTAGGCACAAGTAAAATGCTGTTTCGATGTTGGCATCTCTGAGAAAGTATGATGTATAGTACAACATAGGCCAGCTGATACAGTATAACAGTTGTAAAGGACAAGAAGTTATGGAATAAACAGTATATTGTAAATTATCTATGTAATAAACAGTAACTTTGGCTCTGTGTCTCAATTCATTTTCCTTATCAGAATAACTGTTGCTACGGCCTCACTGTGGGCCTGTAACACATGCTTGTGTCGCTCATCAACACTTTTTACATCTGGGTGTGGCTCACGACTAACAAAGGTTTGAAATCCCCGATCAAGTAATTACAGTTGCTAAACTTGGACTACAGTGCAGCTCTCATCTTCACCAAGAAACACACCGACCCAGAGCATATTCCTATCAGTGCTGTGCTGCCATCCTTAGCTGCTTCCAAACAGTCTATTTTAGCTGTCTGGGTCCATGCATATACACAGTACAGATAGATTTGAATTTATACTAGGCCTTGACTGGCAGTCTATGGGTTCTGGCAAATGCCAGGGGGGCTGCTGTAAGGTGCCATAGACACTCACTATTTATTGGGCTGGTGCCGCACCTGATTTATACTATGCTGTGTATTCAGATAGTCTCAACTGACACATGTATCAAGGCAGATAAATGTGTCAACTGGCTAAAAAAACTTTCCTGACTGATGCAGAAGTTTTGATAAATGTGGAGTACACTGAACTGCTGAAAGGCACAAACAAAATAAGTACATATATATATATAGGAAATATGGATACAGACAACACTCTAGCATAACCAATAGCTCCAAAAACATTTTAACAATTTGCCTCCAGATTGATTTAAGAGGAATAAGGCACAGAAGGTGGGTAGGGTTCTTACTGGTTAGGGTGGGGGGCAAGTCCACGAGGGGGTGGGTTGTGATGTCAGTGGGGATGGGGAATGATGTCGGTGGATTGTATTCAAGGGGAAATAGAAAGCAAGGCAAGTTAGAAAGGGAGCTGGGAGAGAGGGTAGGAGGTGGGCTGGGGGCAGAGAACAAGTTATTACAAATTTACCAACAACTACTGTATATTGCCAGTAAATTTGTAATACTGGCCGTGGCAGGTATTTTAACGTCTATGCCGGTGAAACACTGGCCTGGTGGCAACCCTAAAGGAGGGCCGTGGGGACATAAAAAGAAAGTCTGACGTTAGAAAGATAGGCACAATAGCACTTCACACAATACTAATTCTGAAAGCTGCAGCTGTTACAAGCAAGGAAAAAGTGGCCCTTAAACTTCAGGACTGGTTAGTTATGCAACTAATGATACATAGATGAGGATTACCACCACCCATAATGGTGGCAAATATCAAAGACATCTGTACTAGACCTGGATAGAGTAGGCTATGCAACGTAAGACAAGGAGAGGCCTGCAGGGTCAGACTGGGGGGTGCAGGGCCCACCGGGGCTCCAGCCCCAGGGGCCCTGCAGGTGCCCCCGCTGGCCACGTCCCCTAACCCCCCCCGCAGGGGCCCCCGCCCGGCATCCTACCCTGACCATGCGTAAATTTACCACGTCAGGTGAGGAGCTGTCGGGCAGAGGGAGTGCAGCAAGGGTCGGGACTGGGCCGCCGGGGCCCACCAGGATTTTTCCTGGTGTCCCGGTGGCCCAGTCCGACCCTGGAGGCCTCTTATATACAGTAAAGCTGTACTACTTGTTCAATCAGGCGCAGTACCTCAGGCAGGGTCAAAGTGATGTACTATGAAAGTCTATGGGACTATTGCCGAGCTGGAAAGCATGCATGTAGCTACGAAAATGTTCACATTCGCCCTGCATGCCACAGACATTAGGGCAACAGCATACAGGAGTGATCCAAGTGGCCATAGAGAAAACCATAGAGAAGCTGCTGGAAGGAAACATTCTGTCCCTGTGAAGAAGCCATTTGGTTAAAGTAAGAGTCAGTGTAGGCAGTTCACAAAGAAAAGCTTTGTGGCAGAACAGCTGCCAAGTCCATGTAGTGATCAAACTAATCAAACTAGTGTTTGACTACAACCTATGACATAGTTGTAATTCTTGAAACGCGCTGCTAACACACTTGTTATTGGACAACAATCCCCTGTTTCGTCTTAGAGGGTTTCTCCAACATATTAGGTATGGTTCATCTTGCCCTTCACTCACATGCAGGGCCACTTCATCCAAGAACCTTGCCTTAGATGGCACTTTAAAGGAAAACTATACCCCCAGAATGAATACTTAACCAACGGATAGTTTATATCATATTAAGGGCCTATTAAAGAATCTCGCCAAACTGGAATATACACATCAGTAAATATTGCCATTTTACAGCTTTCCCCTTGAGCCGCCATTTAGTGATGGGCTGTGTGCTCCCTCAGAGATCAGCTGACAGGAAATAATGCAGCTCTAACTGTAACAGGAAGTAGTGTGGGAGTAAAAGGCAGAACTCTGCCCATTCATTGGCTGATGGGGCCTAGCATGTATGTGTGCCTTGGCTTGTTTGTGTGCACTGTGAATCCTATGATCCCAGGAGGCGGCCCTTAATTTTTAAAATGGGAATTTTCTATTTAGGATTACCCAATGGCACATAATACTAAAAAAGTATATTTTTATGAAAATAGTTTATTTAGATAAAGCAAGGTTTTGAAATATTTCTTTTATAGAGAACTATATTGTTTGGGGGGTATAGTTTTCCTTTAAAGGAGAAGGAAAGGTAAAAACTAAGTAATCTTTATCAGATACAGCCATAAGCACTCACAGTAATGCTGCACTGAGTCCTCTATCAAAAGAAACACAGGATTTCTTGTCTCTTTTTTTTGTAAACATGATGTTCCAGTGTCTGACTTCCTCTCTTTTAGAAACAGCCTTAATTCCTGTGGCCAGAGTCTGCGCAGTTCTATCCTCTCTCCCCTCTCCTGCTCCCCCCTACCTTAGGAATGTGTGATCTCAGCTATAACAGCTAGAGACTGCAGGAAGGAAGCTACTTAAAATGGCAGCTGCTATCTTAAGCAAAAGGAGAAGGCTTCTAAAGCTGTTTGCTCAGGTATGGTAATGGTTTCTGCAGAATAAATTTATGGTTCTAGGTGGCACTAAGGTGGCAAATCTATTGGCAGTAAAATGCCAAAATGACTTTCCTTCTCCTTTAAGTGCATGGGAAATAAATGTAAAGCAACTTCGTACAGACTGCCAGAGCAAATATTATTTGTATCCATATTGGTAAAACAAGCGCAAGTTGTAGCTGATGAAACTTATACCTACATACCGTAACATACTTCCCAAATGTTTCATTTTTTGCAGAACAGTTCTGCTTTTGGGAGCCCAGCCGTCTATCCGTGATAGCACCATTGTGTTTCCCTGCCCAACACAGTCCCTCCCGATATTATACAAAGCACAGCTGTCTGGGGAGGAGAGGCTGAACTCCCTTGCAGTGCAAAATGCTTGGGGCCACAACTTTTCTCTCATGAAATGCATCACTGCCACTCCAGTGCTTGGGGGAAGGGGGGGGGTCACAAAATGTATGTATGTATGTATGTATGTATGTATGTGTGTATATCTTTATTTATAAAGTGCTACTTATGTACGCAGCGCTGTACAGTAGAATACATTTATACAAACAGGGGGTTATTAAGATAATAATAGATAAATACACAGTATAACAATAAATACAAATAAATAAAAGATACAGTTGCAATAAGTTAAGAGTCAAAGACACAAGAGGATGGAGGTCCCTGCCCCGTAGAGCTTACAATCTATATGGGAGGGTAAGAGCCAAAGACACAAGAGGATGGAGGTCCCTGCCCCATAGAGCTTACAATCTATATGGGAGGGTAAGAGCCAAAGACACAAGAGGATGGAGGTCCCTGCCCCGTAGAGCTTACAATCTATATGGGAGGGTAAGAGCCAAAGACACAAGAGGATGGAGGTCCCTGCCCTGTAGGGCTTACAATCTATATGGGAGGGTAAGAGCCAAAGACACAAGAGGATGGAGGTCCCTGCCCCGTAGAGCTTACAATCTATATGGGAGGGTAAGAGCCAAAGACACAAGAGGATGGAGGTCCCTGCCCCACAGACAGCTCAGTAGCACCGCAACGAGTAACAAACCGAGGAAACTTTCCGTCTGCTCCCCCAGCCCTACTGAGAGCGGATTGGGCTGTTCCCCCAGCCCTACTGAGAGCGGATTGGGCTGTTCCCCCAGCCCTACTGACAGCATTAGGCTGTTCCCCCAGCCCTACTGAGAGGCATTAGGCTGTTCCCCCAGCCCTACTGACAGCATTAGGCTGCTCCCCCAGCCCTACTGACAGCATTAGGCTGTTCCCCCATCCCTACTGACAGCATTAGGCTGCTCCCCCAGCCCTACTGACAGCATTAGGCTGTTCCCCCAGCCCTACTGAGAGGCATTAGGCTGTTCCCCCAGCCCTACTGACAGCATTAGGCTGCTCCCCCAGCCCTACTGACAGCATTAGGCTGCTCCCCCAGCCCTACTGAGAGGCATTAGGCTGCTCCCCCAGCCCTACTGACAGCATTAGGCTGCTCCCCCAGCCCTACTGAGAGGCATTAGGCTGTTCCCCCAGCCCTACTGAGAGGCATTAGGCTGTTCCCCCAGCCCTACTGACAGCATTAGGCTGCTCCCCCAGCCCTACTGACAGCATTAGGCTGCTCCCCCAGCCCTACTGAGAGGCATTAGGCTGTTCCCCCAGCCCTACTGAGAGGCACTAGGCTGTTCCCCCATCCCTACTGACAGCATTAGGCTGCTCCCCCAGCCCTACTGACAGCATTAGGCTGTTCCCCCAGCCCTACTGAGAGGCATTAGGCTGTTCCCCCAGCCCTACTGACAGCATTAGGCTGCTCCCCCAGCCCTACTGACAGCATTAGGCTGCTCCCCCAGCCCTACTGAGAGGCATTAGGCTGCTCCCCCAGCCCTACTGACAGCATTAGGCTGCTCCCCCAGCCCTACTGAGAGGCATTAGGCTGTTCCCCCAGCCCTACTGAGAGGCATTAGGCTGTTCCCCCAGCCCTACTGACAGCATTAGGCTGCTCCCCCAGCCCTACTGACAGCATTAGGCTGCTCCCCCAGCCCTACTGAGAGGCATTAGGCTGTTCCCCCAGCCCTACTGAGAGGCACTAGGCTGTTCCCCCAGCCCTACTGAGAGGCACTAGGCTGCTCCCCCAGCCCTACTGAGAGCATTAGGCTGCTCCCCCAGCCCTACTGACAGCATTAGGCTGCTCCCCCAGCCCTACTGAGAGCGGATTGGGCTGCTCCCCCAGCCTTACTGAGAGCGGATTGGGCTGCTCCCCCAGCCCTACTGAGAGCGGATTGGCTGCTCCCCCAGCCCTACTGAGAGCGGATTGGCTGCTCCCCCAGCCCTACTGAGAGCGGATTGGCTGCTTCCCCAGCCCTACTGAGAGCGGATTGGCTGCTTCCCCAGACCTACTGAGAGCGGATTGGCTGCTCCCCCAGCCCTACTGAGAGCGGATTGGGCTGCGCCTGCGCACTAGCGCGACACATTCCCTACACAGAGCCGCTCTCTCCGTTCCTTTCCTACCGCCGATTTAATAAATACCCCTGCGCCCCCCTCCTTCTCTGCCAATACTCATTACACTCGCTTCTCAGTTACATTCCGTATCCCGTCTCCCCACGTTACTGCTAAAGCCAGCGCTAAAGTCTCTCATGATGCGATAATAAATATGGCGCTGGAGCTTCCGCAATCTCCAGCTCAGAGAGCCAGTGGGCGGAATTGCCCCTCCCCCCGGCAGTGCAGATAAAGCCCCTGTGCGGCGCTGTGTGTCAGGGCTCCAGTGGCGCAATCGGTTAGCGCGCGGTACTTATACAGCAGTACGATGCAGAGCAATGCCGAGGTTGTGAGTTCGAGCCTCACCTGGAGCACAGCTTTTAGTGATTTATTTGTTTTCTCAACATTTTGTTGCTATTTTTGTGCATTTAGGCACTATAAGGGATACTGGCGGCCTTTTTACTTAGCTCTGACTACTATTATCCGTTTTCATCTATTTTATAATACCCCTCTGTTATAGTTGAGATGTAGTGGTTGGCAATATACAGAGAGAAAATGAGGGAATTATTCCTTGGCCCCCTGCTTCTGTTTCTTAAAAAAAGGCTTTAGGTCTTTCAGTCAGGAGCAGACTCAGTTGAGTTGCTGACGGTTTCAGTCAGCAATTGTGCATTCCTGTCAGGCTGATGCCACACGAGGCATACGGCGGATATTATCAGAAAGCGTAAAAGCGCTTGCTGAAAATTCCGCCCTACGCCTCCTACATGTGCCTGCACCGGAATGAATGAGATACGCTCAGGTGCAGGCACATGTAACCGATATCCGTATAAAAACGCGAGATAATGCAAAGTCTTGCGTTTTCATGCGTATTTCGGCTATATGTGCCTGCACCCAAGCGTATCTCATTCATTCTGATGCAGGCACATGCAGGGGCAGGCCAAGCCGACCAGGCACCCAAGGCACCTCGCCCCTACACCTGCAATGACTCATCGCATCACACAGACCCTGCCCCCCCCAATTGGCACGCATGCGCAGTTCTAGGGGGGTGCGATGCAATGGGTAATTAGGGGGCGCCAGGCAGGAGCCTCTCCTGCCTACCCCTTGTCCTCCTCCTTTGTCATTGCCCCCTGCCGCCTGTCATTAGCCCCCTAACCGTTGCGCCCTAGGCAGCTGCCTCTTCTGCCTACCCCTAGTCCTCCTCCTTTGTCATTGCCCCCGCCGCCTGTCATTAGCCCCCTAATCGTTGCGCCCTAGGCAGCTGCCTCTCCTGCCTACCCCTAGTCCTCCTCCTTTGTCATTGCCCCCGCCGCCTGTCATTAGCCCCCTAATCGTTGCGCCCTAGGCAGCTGCCTCTCCTGCCTACCCCTAGTCCTCCTCCTTTGTCATTGCCCCCGCCGCCTGTCATTAGCCCCCTAATCGTTGCGCCCTAGGCAGCTGCCTCTCCTGCCTACCCCTAGTCCTCCTCCTTTGTCATTGCCCCTGCCGCCTGTCATTAGCCCCCTAATCGTTGCGCCCTAGGCAGCTGCCTCTTCTGCCTACCCCTAGTTCCAGCCCTGGGCACATGTAGGAGGCGTAGGGCGGAATTTTCAGCTAGCGCTTTTACGCTTGCCGAAAATATCCGCCCTACACCTCGCGTAGCATTAGCCTTAGGGGTGCACCGAATCCAGGATTCAGTTCAAGATTTTTTTTTTTGACAGGATTCAGATTCGGCCAAATCCATGCTCCAAATCCTAAAAATCACATGCTTTTTGTCACATAAACAGTAGTTGAAAATTTAACCCTACCGTGCCCTAATTAGCATTTGCGAATGAAAGTTAACCCTTCCGTAACCTAATTAGCATATACTAATTAGGATTTGGTTTGGTATTGGGCCGAATCCTTTATGAAGGAAGCCACGTTTAGCACCTGGCTGATATTTTACCGGCCCGTGTGTGATAGTTACTAATACACCTGTTTCTAATTGTTGGGTGGTATGCATTGATCCCACTGCTACGTCTGGGGTTAATTCAGTACCTGGAATACCTGGATATTTTCTTGTAAGATGGAGCCAGTGGCGTAAAACTAATAACCTGCGTGTATTGGGCACACGGGGCAGGGCAATCAGCCATCCTAGAATGAATCTGGGGAGTGGGCACTGGGCATGGGTAGTAATTCCAGGCTTGAAAGGGCTAAGATAAGGTATATTTTCAGATATATTCTGTTATTTTTCATATTTTTTTTCACTGCCCATATTGTGCTATTTTTGGGCTACTTTTGAAATGGCTTTTAGCTAGTTTTGTGACTGACTGGTTTTAAAAATAGACTGGTTTCGGAATTAAGATGGCAGTAGTTCTGATGGATGGAGAGATTTGCTCTTCTTTGTGTGAAGAGAAAAAACTGGGCACAGACCTCCAGTTTTTTTGGACTTCCATCCTGCCCTGCTCTTTTGCCCATAGGGGTGTTTTTACTGTATTACATGCAAAAGCTAGGGAGTGCCAATCAGAGCAAGACGCAGTGTTTTTGTTTACTTCCTGTCTATGACACACACAGCACTGCACTTAGCACCTTGCGCCAGATGCCTCAGGTACAGGTGCTCTGTGGATAGGGGTGTCATATGAGGCACAATTTGGCTTAGGGCTACACCACTTGCATCCGTGCGATTTGTAAATGAAGCCTGAAATGCAGTGCTGGTTGCGCCACAGTCTGTAGAGCCACAGACACTCACTATTTATTGGGCCTGTTTGGGCCTCTGTGTACATGAAACACCAGGGCCTAGTTTGAATCTCAGTCTTGACCTAATTGACAAAAGTTGGCCTACGTCAGACAGGGCAGGATGGGGCCATGAACAGAGCTTGGCTTGCAACACGCTAAGAAAGAACCTTCCTAACCTGGCGGTTTCTTTCTTAGCATGTATTTTACCGGCCTAGTCTGCAAAGATTATGCTTGATGCCAATGTTATTATTAGGAAAAATGAAAAAATATAGCAAAGCTGGTATGTTTTCCAAAAAAGCTGGCAACTTTAGTTTCAGGCCATTCTGTACATTAAGAGGTGGGCAAAGTTGTATATTGGTGGCCAATGGCGGCCTGAATCTGCATGCCAAGTCCTCTTGCCTGGACTGCACCACAAACCCCCACATCTGAATCTATACCTTTACCTCATGCTCCACACTGCCGCTCTCCACTTGTTCATTCCCATAAGTATTTGGTGTGGGACCCCCAAGAGACAGAAAGTGTCGAAATCATGGTATGCTATTAAATAAAAACTCAGAAAAGTGACTCACCTCCAAGGGGTTCTGTTAGCCCCTTGTATAAATTCAGCTTTTAAATTTAAAAGAAATTAACCCTTTAAGTGCCTGAAGACTGTAAATTTGGCTGCCCCGGTATAAAGGTACAAGCGTGCCACCACCAAGTATCTTACCTTTCCGCTTGGTACTGTGATGTACGATACAGTGCGTTTACTTGCGGCCAGGCTGCCAACCTCCCAAGGGAGGGTAACTGCTGTTACTGTTGGGAAGCGAGTGGTTAATGTACTGGCTGCAAAGCTCACGGGACTCTGATTCAGAGTAAAATTGGGAACTAAATAGCAGAAATATCATTACTTTCAGTTTCAGGTGTTAATAAATACAAATGCACTCCATTTAGAAACCAGTACTCCTCATTTTGGTAAAGTTTTTACAAGAAGTCCTCTGCGTTCACTTATTAAGTTCATTAAGCTACTAGGAAATGCCCTTCAACAAAACAGGGATTGTTTGTGCATATATTGCAATATATATAAGTTGGCCAACTATGTCAAAGGCATCCCCGGCCTGGCCAGCCCTACACTCACTGTCATTCATCTGATTCGTTAAGAATTCTACTCCTTCATTATACATTTTTCACAGGGACTAAGTCTTACTTGCAACTTGTTTGCTTTCAAGGTTATACCCCCCCCCCAAATGGTTGCCTTTTTATTGGCTCCACTGGGATCACCTGACTGTAGCTGGGAATGATGGGAGCTAGAACATGGAGCTGGCCCCTTCCCCTGTATAAACAATAGCAAAAAAGGGGATGTTGTGGCTGGTGATGTCACCGGAGCAGGGCTATGATGTGGCTATTGCCCAATAACCGTGTCAATCTCAGAGAGTCCTAACCACAAGAGGTACTCTGCACTCAATTATCAATAGATATAAAAAATGTCCCACTTTAAACAAAACAGGGATTGTTTGTACATATATTGCAATATATTAAAGCAGCTCCCATCATTCCCTGCTACATTCAAGTGATCCCAGTGGGGGCCAATAAAGAGGGCAACTATTTGGGGGTTTTAACCTTGAAAGCAAGCAGGTTGCAGGTAAAACTCCTGTGAAAATATATAATGTAGCAGTAGAATTCTTAATTAATCAGATGAAGTGAGTGCAGGCTTGCACCTTGGAGCCCATTGCTGTGGCCGTCTTTTGCAAATACAGGTATAGGACCCATTATCCAGAATGCTCGGGACCAAGGGTATTCCGGATAAGGGGTCTTTCCGTAATTTGGATCTCCATACCTTAAGTCTACTAAAAAATCAATAAAACATGAAATAAACCCAATAGGATTGTTTTTCATCCAAAAAGGATTAATTATACCTTAGTTGGGATCAAATACATGTACTGTTTTATTATTACAGAGAAAGGGGAATCATTTAACCATTAAATAAACCCAATAGGACTGTTCTGCCCCCAATAAGGGGTAATTATATCTTAGTTGGGATCAAGTACAGATACTGTTTTATTATTACAGAGAAAAGGGAATCATTTAACCATGAAATAAACCCAATAGGGCTGTTCTGCCCCCAATAAGGGGTAATTATATCTTAGTTGGGATCAAGTACAGATACTGTTTTATTATTACAGAGAAAAGGGAATCATTTAACCATTAAATAAACCCAATAGGGCTGTTCTGCCCCCAATAAGGGGTAATTATATCTTAGTTGGGATCAAGTACAGGTACTGTTTTATTATTACAGAGAAAAGGGAATCATTTAACCATTAAATAAACCCAATAGGGCTGTTCTGTCCCCAATAAGGGGTAATTATATCTTAGTTGGGATCAAGTACAGGTACTGTTTTATTATTACAGAGAAGAAGAAAATCAGTTTTAAAATTCTGTATTATGTGATTAAAATTGAGTCTATTGAGTAATTCGGAGCATTCTACATAACGGGTTTCCGGATAAGGGATCCTATACCTGTAGTAGGTTTTTTCAGAATGAAGTAATTGCAAGTCAAAACCAATTCTAGTAAAGAGCACAAAAATTCAGCCAATGGATTACCACTATGTCTTTCGCTTAAAGCTTTCCTACACACTGATATACCCTCATCCAAAGAAATTATCGTGTATATTATTATTAACATTTATTTATAAAGCGCCAACATATCCCGCAGCGCTGTACAATAAGTGGGTTTCATACATTGGACATACAGAGTAACATATAAAGCAATCAATAACCGATACAAGAGGTGAAGAGAGCCCTGCCCAAAAGAGCTTACAGTCTACAAGGGTATATATGTTACAGGCCCACGGTGAGGCCGTAGCAACAGCGATTCTGATAAAGAAAATTAATTGAGATACAGAGCCAAAGTAACTGGTTTGCTGCTTCTTGTCAACTGTTTATTACATAGATAATTTACAATATACTGTTTATTCCATAACTTCTTGTCCTTTACAACTGTTATACTTTATCAGTTGGCCTATGTTGTACTATACATCATACTTTCTCAGAGATGCCAACATCTAAACAGCATTTTACTTGTGCCTAAATTCTCCTTGTACTTCACATTCAGAGCAAATCAGCGTATATGACACATGGCAGTTTCACACTATAACAGTGGTACAGTATTTACACACATAGGTGTACCTCACTTTACAGTAATGTAATTTACTTGCTAATAGAAGAAATACGGTAAACTGAAAATAGACTATAGAATATCTATTGATATCTAATTGATTCACAATATAGTTTGCAGCAGTAGTCCAGTTCAGTGTTTAATCTATAACCTACTACAGGATCAAAATAAAGCAGGCAGGCTGATGCTGTCAATCAGCAGGCCAATCTGTCAGCCATTTTGTCATTTGATTCAGTTACCATGTTAAGATAACATATAAGAGCATTTCAAGGCACTATCTGCCTCTAAAGTAACCTATGCGTTATATAAGCATATTGAACCAACATATTTTGGTGCTAAACAGGCAGTAAGCTACATACCTGATAAGGAAAATGAATGGAGACACAGAGCCAAAGTTACTGGTTTGCTGCCTCTTGTGAACTGAAAAAAACAGCTCTCTGTGTTTAAACTGCATCCTGGGATGGGCTTATCAGCGACCTCTATTGGGGGGGGGGGTGGAAATAGATACCCAAGATATACATTACTGACCCGTGGTCTGATGCACATTAACTTCCTTTCTTTTGCATTATTTTAAACTGTATATATACATACAGTATATGCATTCATTTTTTTCATGTAAATGTGACCTCATATTTACTGGGGTTGCATATACATCACATGTCATCGGGTAATAGGCCTACCTGGCTTAAAAATCAAGTAATGACAATGTATCTGTAATATAGGATGACATACGTGTACCGAGAGATTGCAAAAAGCTATCAAAAAAGGATGCTGTACAGGTATGGGACCTGTTATCCAGAATGCTTGGGACCTGGGGGTTTCCGGTTAAGGAATCTTTCTGTAATTTGGATCTCCATAACTTAAATCTGCTAAAAATCATTTAAATATTGAATAAACCCAATTGGCTTGTATGGCCTCCAATAAGGATTAATTATATCTTAGTTGGGACCAAGTACAGGTACTGTTTTATTATTACAGAGAAAAGGGAATCATTTAACCATGAAATAAACCCAATAGGGCTGTTCTGCCCCCAATAAGGGGTAATTATATCTTAGTTGGGATCAAGTACAGGTACTGTTTTATTATTACAGAGAAAAGGGAATCATTTAACCATGAAATAAACCCAATAGGGCTGTTCTGCCCCCAATAAGGGGTAATTATATCTTAGTTGGGATCAAGTACAAGTACTGTTTTATTATTACAGAGAAAAAGGAAATCATTTTTAAAAATTAGAATTATTTGCTTATAATGGAGTCTATGGAAGATGGCCTTTCCATTATTTGGAACTTTCTGGATAACGGGTTTCCAGATAAAGGATCCTATGCCTGTATTGGAAAATAGCTTTGTGCCAAGATAATAGGATAGCCAGGTGGAGCAGTTAAGTTTTTATGTACATTGGGAAGTGTATAAATCAGGGGTCCCCAACCTTTCTTACTCGTGAGCCACAGTCAAATGTAAAAAGACTTGGGGAGCAACACAAGCACCATAAAAGTTCATGGAGGAGCCAAATAAGGGCTGTGATTGGCTATTAGGCAGCCTCTATGCACACTATCAGCTTACAGGGGCTTTATTTGGTAGGAAATCTCATTTTTATTCAACCAAAACTTGCCCCCAAGTCAGGAATTCAAAAATAACTACCTGGTTTGGGGGCACTGAGAGCAACATCCAAGGGGTTGGGGAGCAACATGTTGCCCCTGAGCCACTGGTTGGGGATCACTGCTATAAATAATAGGACATTTAGAAAAATCAGAAAGCTAATATTTAAAACAACTCTCACAGATCCACCCATCCGCCAGTGCCGTTTGTAATAGTGTATCAAGTCTCAAGCTCATCAACAGGGTTCCAAAAAGTTTCCCATATACCCTAGTACCAGACTGTTGTATATAATCACATATTTAGGGACTCATTTATGAAGGATGGAACTGGGGGTTTCAGAAGGATTCCCAGCAGTTTATTCTTTTTCACCGTTTATCAAAAAAATCCCTCATTGTCAGAAAGTTTTCCTGATAGGTGTTTGACAGCTTTTGTATGGGGTGTTAGTGCTGAGTGCAGGTCCATCTGAATCTTTAATCCCCAACTGAAAGCCTCAGTCAAGCCCGGGCACTAAAGCTAAAACTCAACCTAAACACAACTTGAGCTTTTTTAAGTAAGCAGAATTTCAACTTTGCAATATAAATCAATTAACAAATACGCAGCCTTTTCATGACTTTTAATGTAATAATATGGTTTGGAACAGTTACCTAAGCCCCGCCCCCTTTTCTCCTGCTACTATTTTCAGACTCAAAATATAACAGTAGTCACCTGTCCCCAGCCTGCCTTCAGCCTGTATCCTCCCAATCCCACAATTCCCTGCACACGTGATGTCAATAAGGAAAGGAACATCATGATGCAATGCATTGTGGGTTATGTAGTTCCTGCATGCTGTCTGTAAGCTGTGGATAAGTTGTTACAATTTGTAACATCAGTGTTTTAGTCCCTCCTCCCCTGCCAGGATTTCAAATGATATTGAAAGATAAGAGCTGTTTTGCAGCTGGATTATAGCACATAAAAATGATAAAAGGTATTTGCTCATACTGTTTAGATTACAGTGATAGGTATATTAGGGGTTTCTGTGTGGGTCTCTTTAACACATTTTGGTTCAGAAGCTGGAGTTCCCCTTTAAATTGTTTAATCTAAAAGTATTACAGTTAGTGATGTACCTTATTTAAATTATTTCATGCCACTATAGCAGATGAAGACCCACCCTAAATAGTGGATGGGCTTTTTTTTGTGGGGGGCTTATAGGTTTAGAACCCCTTATCTAAGATAAGTGAGTCAAATATGGCAAGTAACCATTATAAAGCTGGCCAAATATGTGTAAACTGGGACTCAGCATTAGCAAGGGATGAGCCAAGCGCTAGTTTTAGATAAAATACAGTCATTCAGTATCTTTCCAGTAGATGTCAGTATATCTCTCCCTGACTTACAATGAGATTTTATTTCTACATGAAAATTAAAAGTGTATTTCTGTAATCTACTGTACATTTCTGCTACAGAATTCATAGTTGCAGCTTCTGCAGAAATTACTATTCTTATAGAATACGAACCTGAAAGTATACATCAATGAAAATTCCAAAGGGAAAGGCAGAAGCAGCTCCGGTGGGCCTCGCACACCCCAGTCTGACCCTGTGTACAGCTTGTGGGAATCTGCTCATTTGCTGCCCCCACTGTTACCCTGAATGTATGGCTAAATCTTGTGCCCATTGTGCTGCCCCCACTGTTACACTGACTGTATGGCTAAATATTGTTCTAGTTTTCAGTAAAATCAGGACTGTCCCACGAAAATCAGGACAGTTGGGAGGTATGCACTGGCAACCTCTGGCCATTATTTGGTTACACATTTACTGCATATATATATATATTTCATTTATCCTCAGAATTAAATGGTTATGATTCATCTCAATAGTTATTTGCTGTACTATTAGTTTCAATAGAAATAGGCAATCATTTACCATGTTCTGGATCCAATTACTACAGCAAATACCGGTTCAAAATAATCATCCTCAGTACTCTTACAGGGTAACGTTTCAGCATGACAATGCTTTTTTGGGAGCAGTGTAAATCTGCATAAGAATAATATAAGGTACCTAATTGCTACTAATTTGTGTGTGTGTGGGGGGTTGATTTGTTGGTGGCTTTTATTGTGTTTTTCAGCACTAGGGTGTCAGTAGTTTAAGGTACTCAAGTGTTTGTGTATATCTTCTATTTCCTAGAAAAGGAGTTTTCAGACATAAGGGGCAAGCAGCATAAGGGCTCTGGCACACCGGGAGATTAGTCGCCCGCGACAAATCTCCCTGTTCGCGGGCGACTAATCTCCCCGAGTTGCCATCAGTTGCCATCCCACCGGCGACAATGTAAGCCGCCAGTGGGATGGCACACGCAGCGGCGCAATTTGCCGAAATCGCCTGCGCAGCGTCACGGGCGACTAATCTCCCCGTGTGCCAGAGCCCTTAAGGTGGCCATACATGGTAAAATTCACCAAACAAGCAAATCTCTTCCCCGTGGGTGATATCGTGCTAATGCGTTTGTTGGCCTTAGGGCCAAATTAAGGAGATAGGAAAAATCGGAGCAAGGATTGCATCAATGAGCTAATGCGTTTACTGATCTGACAAAAAAATCAAGCCTGTCCTATCAACATCTGCCCAATTTTTGCCCAGATTGGTTGGAGAGGCCTGTGAGAGGGCCCAATACATGGGCAGATAAGTTGCTGATTCGTTCTTAAGGACCCGAATCAGCAGCTTAAATCTGCCCGTGTATGGCCATCTTTAGATGCACAGGGCACACCAAAGAATTTTCCCAGGACAATAGCAGTTTACATACTGGAGTCAGTTACCTTTCTGCATATGGCATTCCCACTTGTCCCACAGCTCAACAGAAGATCCACTTGCACACAATCATGAAGCTGTTGTTCCTCTGCTCAGAACAGACTAGCCCAGTGTTTAAAGACCTTTCTAAAACAAATGACTATATTGCGTAATTGTGTGTCTTGTGGCTCTCTGGGGACTGAGGAACTCCTTGGTTGAGCTGAGCTTTTTTTACTGTATTGTGTAATTGCCTGTACTGTGCCTTTCTGGAAACCAACCCTCTTGTTGATAGGTGGTCCCCTTTTTCATAGTAATCCATGCACAGTCTACTGTATATTGCACAGTCTGTAAACTTGTTGTTCTAAATGTACTTGCTTGTAAACATCAGGTTCTGTTGTTGATGCTAAGTGGTGGTGGGTAGAGGACTTGAGTCTGTAGAAGGAATATGTGTGTCCCCTTCCCACCACTTTCCTTATTTCAAAGGTCCATGAGCAGCCCATGGTTTTCAAAACCGATTTGGCAACTCTGAGTGCAATGAAAACAAATGGCTACAAGAGCTTGCCCTTTTTCTTTGTCATTGGGTAATCTGTGTGCATGACAGCTGTCTCCAACTTGCTGGAAGTAGAATTGTTACCTGAGTCGAGTGGGAGAAATGGTTAGTCATTCCGCTCATGGAGCAGTACCATATTCCTAGTGCCACATTCAGTGCAATATTTGTTAGACCTCCTTGACTTATCACAAACATGCTCATATCTGTCACCCTTCTGCATTCCATAAGTATTTACTCCCAAGTGTCATCCCACTAAATGTGAAACATTTAAAAAAAGAAAAAGAACTCGAAAAGTACTGTACATCCTACTGGGTCTTGGGCCACCTATGGAGGCCATCTTCACGGTTTAGGAAGACACTTATTTTGGGGGTCCAACCAAGGGTTCATAGCTTCAAGGGTTGGATGGCTTTTTATTATTTGCCACCACTGAGTAAACGTACAGGAAAACACAGTCATTTAAAACTAGACAAAGGCAAGAAGTCCTCTGCACCGACTCATTATTAACATATGTATAGGACATTGATGTTTTTTGCAAAAAGCTACACAGGGATTATTGTCCATATATTGCAAAATACTTCAAACTGGACAACCACATCAAAATCATCCCTGGACGGGCCAGTCCTACACTCACTGTTATCTGATTCATTATGAATTCTACTGCTTCATTTCATTTAACAAAGGGACTTAGTTTTACCTGCAACATACTTGCTTTCAAGGTTAAAACTCCCAAATGGTTGCCCTTTTATTGGCCCATTGGGATCACCTGACTGTAGCTGGGAATGATGGGAGCTACAATATGGAGCTAGCCACTGCTCCTGTATAAACTATAGCAAACAAGGGAAAGTTGTGCTTAAAACTACATTTTAAACCATTAGGTGGGGTGCAGTTCTGTAGAGATTTAAAAAAAGGAAATATGGAGCAGATTTCCTAAAATATCCATACCCACAAGCAAATATTTTCTCGAGCTCTGCATTACACATATATGCCATGCATATTTAACCTCGGTTTATCCCTTTGCATACAATAATTCTGTTGTTCTTTCCGTACGCAATTTTCAGTGCATTTATATGAATTAAAGGTAATTGGAATCGTGCTTTGATCGGGCCTTTGGAGAAGCAGAATGTTGCTGCTTAATATAAATGGTAAACATTATATATATTATATAAATGCATGGGCTCTATGAGTTCCCTACTATATATAACATGATTTCCAGGAAGGAAGGAACAGTTAATGGCAAGATTAGATGTACTGAAAGCTCATTCTCCCCAGGCGTAATTCACCGGTAACATATTCCAAGGTTTCTTTCTTCTCCATAAAGTCTGGCTTCTATTCTCATTATGTTCTGTAGGCGCTCAACATGACTTCAATACAATGAGAAGAATTTATTCAATTATTCAATTAACTTTGAGTTCAGCTTTACGTTCAGTTACATTGAAGAGCAGAGAACGCAATTCATGTGCCTGTTACTAGGATTGATAAGAAAAACACACGCAATGGGCATTTTAATTTGATGGAGCGTGTTGACTTCATGTGTTTGCAAGAGGAATTTCCTGGAAAGAGATAAATGTATGCAAGGTTCATAAATAATTCGCTAAAAACTGTTATTTCTTAAAAATGGGTAGAATTGTTGTTAAGACTATGTCAGGAGCTGTTTTTTTATTAACTACTATAGATGGTGTCTTTAGTAGCAGTGGGACAATAGTCACTGGGAAGGGACTGGGGCTGTGGGATAGCAGGTATAGTAGGGAGAGATGGTGCCTATAGTAGCAGTGGGATAATAGCCTCTGGGAAGGGACTGTGGCTGTGGGATAGCAGGTATAGTAGGGAGAGATGGTGCCTATAGTAGCAGTGGGATAATAGCCTCTGGGAAGGGACTGGGGCTGTGGGATAGCAGGTATAGTAGGGAGAGATGGTGCCTATAGTAGCAGTGGGATAATAGCCTCTGGGAAGGGACTGGGGCTGTGGGATAGCAGGTATAGTAGGGAGAGATGGTGCCTATAGTAGCAGTGGGGGGATAATAGCCTCTGGGAAGGGACTGTGGCTGTGGGATAGCAGGTATAGTAGGGAGAGATGGTGCCTATAGTAGCAGTGGGGGGATAATAGCCTCTGGGAAGGGACTGTGGCTGGGGGATAGCAGGTATAGTAGGGAGAGATGGTGCCTATAGTAGCAGTGGGATAATAGCCTCTGGGGAGGGACTGGGGCTGTGGGATAGCAGGTATAGTAGGGAGAGATGGTGCCTATAGTAGCAGTGGGGGGGATAATAGCCTCTGGGAAGGGACTGGGGCTGTGGGATAGCAGGTATAGTAGGGAGAGATGGTGCCTATAGTAGCAGTGGGGGGGATAATAGCCTCTGGGAAGGGACTGGGGCTGTGGGATAGCAGGTATAGTAGGGAGAGATGGTGCCTATAGTAGCAGTGGGGGGATAATAGCCTCTGGGAAGGGACTGGGGCTGTGGGATAGCAGGTATAGTAGGGAGAGATGGTGCCTATAGTAGCAGTGGGGGGATAATAGCCTATGGGAAGGGACTGGGGCTGTGGGATAGCAGGTATAGTAGGGAGAGATGGTGCCTATAGTAGCAGTGGGATAATAGCCTCTGGGAAGGGACTGGGGCTGTGGGATAGCAGGTATAGTAGGGAGAGATGGTGCCTATAGTAGCAGTGGGATAATAGCCTCTGGGAAGGGACTGGGCCTGTGGGATAGTAGGTATAGTAGGGAGAGATGGTGCCTATAGTAGCAGTGGGATAATAGCTTCTGGGAAGGGACTGGGGCTGTGGGATAGCAGGTATAATAGGGAGAGATGGTGCCTATAGTAGCAGTGGGATAATAGCTTCTGGGAAGGGACTGGGGCTGTGGGATAGCAGGTATAATAGGGAGAGATGGTGCCTATAGTAGCAGTGGGATAATAGCTTCTGGGAAGGGACTGGGGCTGTGGGATAGCAGGTATAGTAGGGAGAGATGGTGCCTATAGTAGCAGTGGGGGGATAATAGCCTCTGGGGAGGGACTGTGGCTGTGGGATAGCAGGTATAGTAGGTAGAGATGGTGCCTATAGTAGCAGTGGGATAATAGCCTCTGGGAAGGGACTGGGGCTGTGGGATAGCAGGTATAGTAGGGAGAGATGGTGCCTATAGTAGCAGTGGGGGGATAATAGCCTCTGGGAAGGGACACAGCATTTTCCCATAATTCCAGTGTATTTGTGAGCACACCCAGAGTTGTGTCAGCTGTTGTGCCTGGGGACTCATGCCTACATATGGTCACTGTGCCCCTCGATGACTTCAAATATCTTTTTATTTCAAGACAAAGGGTTGCATTATTCCCTATATAACTGAAGGTTATATAAGTGAGAAATGAAATCTCCGAAGCTATGTTTGCATTAATAAAATTAGTCCTGGCTTGTATCTGTCTGTATGCATGCCATGTCATTAAAAACAGATATGTTAAAGCTTAGCCAGCCAAATCCCAATCCCAGCCATTACCCTGCCTGCAGCCAGCAAACCCAGTCTCTAGTATTAACATGCATAGACATTACAGGGTACCTAATGAAATGACACACACACATGCTTGCCCTCGCAGCCATTTATATGTTAAATAAATAGCAGGTATTTACGTTAGCCCAGGCCTTTTACTTACATGTTATCTCGGCTTTCTGTGGCTACACCTTTGTTTGGTCAGGTGGAACAACACAAGTCAAATAAAAGATTTCATTCATCCCTCCCGTCTGGGCATAGTTTCATGTGCCTCGAGTACAGGATTTTCTGCAAGATTAACTTGTGCAAATAAAGAGCTGATTTCTCTTGATTCAGCCATTTTGCGGGATTAGTATAAATGAGATTTTGGTGCCTCCGTTTTGATCTCATTAAGTGCAAATGTTTGTTTTAAGGGGAAATGTGATAATTGGTTGAAACAGAGGCTGTATGGTATAAACAGGACTTTATTAGGGCAAGTTAAGAAGAGGATAAGCTACAGAGCTGGCCATAGACAGAGAGACGCTCTTTTCATCACCAAAAAATATTTGGATATTTTTCCAATTTGGCAGGTCGATTTACTCCAGTAAACTCTGGATTATAATTGGCGCCTATGCAGTTCTCACCCAATTTTTCAAACCTGTCCAGTAGACATTTTACTGATGTTCAACCAGATATCAGTTGGGCCGGCTAATACTTTGCCAAGTTGTCTTTGGAGTCTACCAATGTTCTTGTTGTCTTCTCCTAATGATCCCAGAAGACCTTCTGGTGACTAAAGCATCAGAAAGTTTATTGTATTGTCTATATATTTATACATTGCAATCCCATTCTTCTTCATTACTCCAATGTCAAATATACTAATGAAGATCTTTCAAACCATTCATTATCTTGGTTGCCTTTGTCTGAAGGACACTGTTCTGGGCCTTTCTCATTGCATTTATAATAGGATTTAATCAATGCAGATGAATTTTATAGAGGTGCCCCCTATCTGTTATCCTTACATTTTTTTATTTCTTTATAATTTGATTTTTGTTTTCTAAATGTTTACTTATATAACTTGATGGTTATATAACTGCCATGGATATTATGCTGAGAGCTGAAGCTATCATCGCCCATGACATGCTCTATCAGGAATATCTACAAAAGATGCCATTGGCCAAAACACACACAAGGCATTTCACCGTTAACGCTAATAATTTATTATGCATGCTATTTCTGTAACTCATTGCTATAGCCCTAGAGGCTTTTTCTAAGTCTAGAACATCATAAAATATTTTAATTGGAGCATAAAGGAGTTTTATCTCTTTGTAATTGTGTGTACATGTTATTACAAAGTCAACCTAAAGGCATTTTTACAGAAATCTCTGTGTCACTCAACAATAAAATGTATGCAGAAGGATTTTGTTTGAAACTGATTGAAAGAATGTATAGAATAAATGTAAAGTTATTTTAATTCTTTGAGATCCCCAAGGTTGTTGAATATGTCATGAAACAATGTATTTCTAAAGCCCTTGCTATTAGGGCCCTTGTCTGCGCATACCTGCAGATGAGAGATATTTTTTACCAGGTTTCGCTGAGATGGACTCCAAAGGAAGCAAAAAAAAGTTGCATGGTAAAAAAATTGTCACACAGTATGGGAAAAAACAATACATTTGGCAATTTTTTGCTGTTTTGTGAATTTTTTGGCAAAAGCGAAATGGAACACATGACTAGTACCTGCCGTTGTGGCATGGCTGGTTAACCCATACGTCAGTAGCATAGTGCACACTGGTTATTAAGAGTGCACCGTAGGCACCTGAGCAGTGACAATGATCTCCTTGGTTTCATTCACATAGAATATTATAAAATCACCATGCTGCCACCATACACCATTTGTTCCAGAATCATTTGTAGTGTTTATTTTATGCATTAATAATTTTGCCTTTTGGTTCTTACTATCCAAAGGGGTTACATTGATACTGAACCCGGCCATTACAAGTTTGGTTCCTATGAGCCATTTTGGTGTATAGTTGCCCTCTTTCTTCTATTAATGACTTTTTTTTAGGTTGTCTTATATGAACATATAAGATACATATTAGAAGTATGAACCAAGGCAGAAGCTGAGTTGAAATCATCCAATTCACAGTAAAAAATAGGTTTAGAAGGCTCAAGGTTGTAATTCAGGCAAGAGTCAAGGTAGCAGCAATCAGCAGTGTCAGAAACTAAGCAGAAACGTCAGGAACCAGAAGATTAAGTCAAAACAGCAGCACAAAGAAAGACCTATATGGAGGAATTGAACTTGGGTCTTAATAGTCATCATCGTGTAGTTCAAGACCATTCATCCTTCAGGCTGGTTTCTCCACAACAGTTTTAGGCACCATGGGGGGTGGGTGGGAATTATGATGTAACATACCACAGGACATGCATGTTGCCTTGCCCTTTCCATTTGAACAGATTACCAATGAGCACTACCTTGGAGATACCTCTCCTAGAATTCTAACAAATATAACTTTCACATCATTTGCTGATGGAAAGAGCCAGCTCAAATGTGGGCACTGTTTTCCCTGGTAACATATACATATAAATTCCCATTTAGCTTCCGCCCCAGTTAGAATAGTGAAAACAAATATGTCTGTAACATGGACCTTAATAGCCAGAAGATGAGGTAATAAGCTTCTCCTGAATCTCCGCTGGGCTGCACAGTGGCAGAAGTCAGAGTTGGGTGACTGAGTTGGTTGCTGGAAATAAACAGCAGTTTCTTGACAGAAGCGTGGTACCATTTTGTGAGGGGAATTAATATTCCCTTATTTTTAATAATGAAATGGACAATTATCAAAATAATTGATAATAAGCAAGTGCTGTCCAACTCTTTCCATGTAGGGGACATATTAGCTGATATGCTACATACACAAACACACTGAAGGGCCACATAAGGCCCTCAGATCTCCAGTTGGACAGCCTTGATGAAGGTGTTTTTGCCTCTGGACAAAACAAACATTTAGATTGGGTTTGGCATTTGTTAAGCAACCAAGGTTAAGCAGCCTTTCTGTCATCATGAACGGTGCTTTTAGAGGCACAAATTCAATAAAAGCGAAGTGCTTTGAGGGAAATCAGCTCTTAAAGTCAATTTTGGCAAAGAAAGGTAGATTTGATATGCTTTGGAATGATGAATAAACAAAGGCTATTTTGTAAGCATACATAACTTTATCATTATCCTGGCATGCCACTTTGAGATTTACCTAATATATATAAAAAAAATATCATTACACAGGGAATGGCCATATTTGACTGATATGCTTTAACATATGGTCTCTTCCAAATGAATGTGCGCATTTACTGTGTGACTGAGAATTGATGATTTTAACAGGTCAAAAAAAACCTTAACCGAGAGCAGAGACCATTTTTCAAGCCAAAGAACAAATTCTGCTTTTTCTTCATACAGTAGTTGAAGATACGAGTCTTGAGCAAATCTGATTTAAAAAGAAGAATTTGAAAATAACTACAGTATATAGAAAGTTCTGATTTTCAGAAATATCAGATGGTGTTTATTCAATATACCATTAGAATTATATTTTGTGAGTCAGTATATGGAAGTATACATACTGTATATGTAGTAGACTAAAACAAATGTCAGACAGTATTGCTTATTTCCATCGGGAATTCTTTATGGAGCTCTGTATCACTCGTTTGAAGGCAGATGGAGAGTGCAGCCTCCCTATATTTGTTGATGATAATATTTCTAGATGACATTCTAAGACTTTCCATTGCATAACTAACTCTATGCCAAAATACATTTCTAATGATTAAAATAAGACAGTGTTACACTTTGGAACCTTGTTTCATCCCTAGCGTACATCCATCATCCTTATCCTTCCATGGGTCTGATGTCTAAATCATGTTATGTTGATGAGACCTGTTTTTCAAAAAATGGTTGATTCATCATTAATGAATTTTGAGTTGGTGACACAAAGGGCAACACTGGCTACTTTTTACCAAACAGGCAGGTTACTGGCTTTTGCATGAAACCATCTGATGTTCTACTGACAATTATCTGATCAGGTATTGTTGGGAAGGTTACAAATCCAGCTGGGTGAGGACACCTTAGGGCCATAGATGTTGGCCTCTTCCAGTGGGTCTACAAGTCTCCTATGTGATTTAAGAGTTTGCATAGGGTCAAAACTAGTGATGGCCGAAAAGTTTTGCCAGGCATGGATCCGCGTTTCGCCATTGGTGGATTGTTTCGCGAAACGGATGAAAAATTTTGCAGCGGAAAAATTTGCCGCACGTCCAAAAATTGTTGCCGGCGTCGAAAAAAGAATAGCCGCGCGATGAAATAATAGCCGCGGGCGACAAAACAATAGCCGCGGGCGACGAAACAATAGCCGTGCGACAAAATAATAGCTGAGGGCGACAAAATAATAGCCGCGTGACAAAATAATAGCCGCGGGCGACAATTTTTTTCTGTCGCACAACATTTTCACCGTTTCGCAAATTTTTCGCCGTTTCGCGGATCTTTTGAAAGATTCGCGAATTTTCCGGTGAAGCGAAACGGAACAGATTCGCTCATCACTAGTCAAAACAACTGGACCTGATTGGGAGTGGATCATCCTAGGTATCGCCAGTTTAGTTATTTATTATATGGAATTACTGGTTAAGGGCATTACTGGTTTTAGATCTGTCTGGATAATGGGTCAGAATGGATCAGAATAATTGATCACATACCTCTAAGATAAATGGAGTATGCTCCCTTTGCTGTAAGTTTTCAGTGCACATTGTCGCCATCAGAGCTCTTGGTACTTGCAAAGAAAATCAGTCCTGCTAGCAATGGTTTACTGTATGTCAATGATAAGGAGGTTTATTTAATGCCATATCAGTTTACTAGTACTGGTAAAATGACTATGACTTTGAAACAGTCTCAGAGTTGAAGTTGGTGTAACTCTTCCTTTAAGCTATAATGTAGTAGCTGTTAACTCTCCTTGATGCTCACTCTCATTGAGTGTTTCCCCGGGAAAAAACTGTATAGCTTCCCCTTGCCACTAGGGTCCTTACATCCCTCTACCTCAGGCTGCTTGCCTTTACCTGCTCCCTGTTCCTTCTACATTACCCCATTAACATTTTGGAATTCTGGGCACATTTTGTCCCTATTATGCAGGTCTTGTGTTCCATAAGGCTCTAGGGCAGTGCTCACCAACCCCTTGGATGTTGCTCTCAGTGTACTCATTCATGTGCTTATATTTGAATTTCTGGCTTGGTTTTGGTTGAATAAAAACTAGATGTACTACCCAACAAAGGCTGATAATCTGCATAGAGGCTACCAAATAGCCAATCTTAGCCCTTATTTGGCACCTCCACGAACTTTTATGGTGCTTGTGTTGCTTCCCAAGTATTTTTACATTTGTTTGGGGCTCACAAGTAAGAAAGGTTGGGGACTCCTGCATTTGGGTAACATGGTCTTTCACTGGTTCCCAGAGGTACCAAGTGTCCTTGGAATTTCCCTCAGTGGTGTTCTTAGATCTTAATTCAGAAAGGAACAATGCCAAAGCTAGAAAGCACTAATTGGCTTAATGGGCACAATGTACAGTATGTGATGCCTGCCAATGCAAGGTAAGCATATGGGCTCGCTTTCATGTGTCATTCTAGTGTCTGTGCCAGTTGGAACAAGCAGTTACCCTGAGGGCAGGCTAATGGGTTAGAAATTTACATTTTTTTACAGTACAGATTATATAGTCTTTAATAATGTGCATTTTTCATGCTTTAAATAGATCTTAAAGGTAGCAAACAGCTGCTTATTGCCTTGTCCTGCTCTGCTGGTATCCAGGAATAACTGGACAAGCCAAGCACACACGTTAATAGTATGTGGGGTTAATTGAGAGATTCTATGTGCTCTCACTCTCGGTTTCAAGGCACTCATCAAACTGTCTATTGGCTGTTTCATCTCTATTGCTCAATTAACTCACAACCTGGAACATGTTAAATGCACAGACACCTATTTTATTCCCAATAAAAATATTTTTTTCTTGCTTTCAACAGCACCGCAGTTCCTGACTAGATTCCCGGGTGATATACAGTTAAAGGAACAGTAACACCAAAAAAATGAAAGTGTATAAAAGTAATTACAATATAATGTACTGTTGCCCTGCATTGCTACAGCTGGGGTGTTTGCCTCAGAAAGACTACTATAGTTTATATAAGTAAGCTGCTGTGTAGCCATGGGGGCAGCCATTCAAAGGAGAAAAGGCACAGGTTACTTAGCAGATAACAGATAAACCCCCATTATATGGGGCTTATCTACTAGTTATCTGCTATGTAACCTGTGCCTTTTCTCCTTTTTTCCAGCTTGAATGGCTGCCCCCATGGCTACACAGCAGCTTATTTATATAGTAGCTTTTCTGTAGGAAAAACACCAGTTTTTTGCAGAGCAACAGCACATTATATTTTAATTACTTTAAAACAATTTAATTTTTTATGTTACTGTTCCTTTAATGACTCTCAAAAATGTTAGGTCAGCGTTTTTGTTTGCCGTGATCATTTCCATTGTGGACTGGGGACTTCCACTGGGGACTGAGAGTGCGGCATGCTGCCCCCCAATATTTGCCACCTTATGGCCTGCCCACAAATCTGGCCCTTTGCAAGCCATTGCATTTAGAAAACTATCTGGAATCCAAAAATTTCCTTTCTGGCGCTTTTAAAATGTAGGATTTTTTGATGCTTCATTAATAGACCAGTCATGCTGGAACAAGTACCGTGTAAATGCACTAATGTGGGAAGAAGTGTGTGACTGTGGGAAACATTTGCGCTGTGGTGACTTGGCTAAAGGTCAGTGCTAACACATCAAAAGTACAATCATTTCTCTCAGTCACTCCAAAGACTGGAAATAAAGGGATATCATCACTACATAACTACAAATTTTTTTAAATTCCATTTAATTTTCTAGACAACTTTTTGTGTTTCATTCACATTAATTGTTTAGTTTGCTCTGTGTCTCCTACACTGGAGTATTATTGTCTCCCTTACTTCTCTGTTAGGGCACAGTATTAAGCCCCATATTCTTTCCATATGCTTCCTTCCTTGGCAAACTAATCAATGCATATAGGTTCCAAATTCCAAACTCTATAAACAGAGTTTGGGGCAAATTTTATGACTTGTCACTCGACAACTGTGACTTTTTCGACTTGTCGCTCAATAACCTCAACTTTTTTGGATTATCGTCCCCAAAAACCACAAAAAAAAAACCTTTGAGCTGTAAAAGGGACATCTGCACTTCTACATGATTTCAACAGGTTTAAGATGGAGTGTTTTCAAGTTTGAACTTTTTGGGGTTTTGTTGCATAATAAAGTCACACTTTTTTCCCCCACAACTTTTTTCGATTTATGGTATAAAAACCAAAACACAGCTTAGTAAATGCCCCCATAAATATGGAAATGTTTGTAGATTGTAAGCTCTTTTGGGCAGGGCTCTCTTCACCTCTTGTATCGGTTATTGATTGCTTTATATGTTACTCCTTGTAGATTGTAAGCTCTTTTGGGCAGGGCCCTCTTCACCTCTTGTATCGGTTATTGATTGCTTTATATGTTACTCTGTATGTCCAATGTATGTAACCCACTTATTGTACAGCGCTGCGGGATATGTTGGCGCTTTATAAAGAAATGCTAATAATAATACAGGTATAGGACCTGTTATCCAGAATGCTCGTGACCAAGGGTATTCTGGATAAGGGGTCTTTCCGTAATTTGGATCTCCATACCTTAAGTCTACTAAAAAATCAATAAAACATTAATCAAACCCAATAGGGCTGTTCTGCCCCCAATAAGGGGTAATTATATCTTAGTTGGGATCAAGTACAGGTACTGTTTTATTATTACAGAGAAAAGGAAATCATTTAACCATTAAATAAACCCAATAGGGCTGTTCTGCCCCCAATAAGGGGTAATTATATCTTAGTTGGGATCAAGTACAGGTACTGTTTTATTATTACAGAGAAAAGGGAATCATTTAACCATTAAATAAACCCAATAGGGCTGTTCTGCCCCCAATAAGGGGTAATTATATCTTAGTTGGGATCAAGTACAGGTACTGTTTTATTATTACAGAGAAAAGGGAATCATTTAACCATGAAATAAACCCAATAGGGCTGTTCTGCCCCCAATAAGGGGTAATTATATCTTAGTTGGGATCAAGTACAGGTACTGTTTTATTATTACAGAGAAAAGGGAATCATTTAACCATGAAATAAACCCAATAGGGCTGTTCTGCCCCCAATAAGGGGTAATTATATCTTAGTTGGGATCAATTACAAGGTACTGTTTTATTATTACAGAGAAAAGGAAATCAGTTTTAAAATTCATAATTATTTGATTAAAATGGAGTCTATGAGAGACTGGCTTTGCGTAATTCGGAGTTTTCTGGATAACGGGTTTCTGGCTAAGGGATCTCATACCTGTAATAATAAAATGTTAAAAAGTGAATTTTTGGGATGGCTTTCTTTTTTCTGTCAGCAGAGGGCAGTAGAGGCATTTAAATGCAAATGCTGGTATTTTGCCATTTGTTGCTACGCTCAGATTAGATTAAATGCAGGAAATTCTATAAGTCTGTACCCGACCCAAAGAAACATGATGTTGCAGAAAAGGAAAAATGCTGCAATTAAATGAAGCAAACGCATGAAAATGAATCAGGTTTTTGTCGGGCGTTTGCGCTTTCACACACAGATACACACATCCCGCAGAATGTTTTGGGACAGTCCATGTGTAGAACTTCCAAGGGACGGAGGCGGATTCTGCACGTATGAAAAATGAGCTCCATTCATTTGAAGCTGACATCCAAATTACAGAAGAGATTAGACACACTTAAAAAGAAATTATTTGCAAATCCCTTGGTAAAAGGGAAAAAAAACAACATATTGGATTAAGCAAAGAGCCGGAGCAAATGCTAAATGTTTTCCAAAATACGAAACCAAGTTGGAAAATCCCTGGGAGAGATAATGTAGGTTTAATTGAAATGTACCATGTGAAATAAAGTTCTGAAATGCTGGCGAAAATATAGTACTTTCTACTCTGCCCTAATTGCTTCCACCTGAATGTGAGACCCAAATCTTTGTTTTTCATGGTAGATTTTCTGGGGCCGGGGGGGGGGGTGCAAAAGTACAGACAACACAATACTCATTAAAAGGTCACTATACCTTCAATAATAATTCGCTTTTTATCCTTCTTTTTATGGAGTCTCTCAGACTGAATGGCCACATATCCCCTCCCATGACCCTCCTGTTGTGTTGTAATTCCTGAAACTAAAGTGGGAAGGAACCACTACGGCATGATCTGCTACTATTGGAGGAGTTGCCAGCTAAATAACAAAAAATTGATCTTACCATAGCAACTACAAAGAACCTGTAGGGACCCACAGGGTTAAATGGTCCCTATGGTTTAAATCGCTACTGGTTCAGTTCCCTTAGTTGCTGGGCAGAAGGGAATGTATCTAAGTAAGTTCATAAACATATGTATGCTATTGGTTAGAAGGTATGGTGACCACTTCCTGCCTCACTTTGGTCTAGTGCTGGGAAAGGAGAGGCATCTTCCTGTTTGCTTCCACCTGAGGAACAGGGTGGATGTTGCTGTGAGCCCGGGGCACGGGCCCAGTTGAAGTCGGGGAACAGGGCCCCATGAATGAGGCATTAGATAGTGGCAGGTGTAGCTCCCTTTATAGTACCACTCTAGGGGTGTAAAGGTGCCCATACACTATAAGATCCACTCGCTTGGCGATGTCGCCAAGCAAGCGGATCTTCTCCCGATATCCCCCACCTACGGGTGGGCGATATCGGGAGAATCCAGGGTAATGCAATCGTTTGTCCCCAGGGCCAAACGAATTACAACAACAGGCAATGGCAAAGTCGGTTTGGGGACCCCATCAACCAGCCGATGCGGTCCCCGATCCGACCAGATTTTCTAACCTGCCTGATCGAGATCTGGCCGATTTCAGGCCAGATCTCGGTCGGGCAGGCCTGTCAGGAGTGCCCATACACAGGCCGATTAGCTGCTGACACACAAGGCAGACACACAAAATGGATTTTGGTGTGACACACCATATAGCAGAACAGAGCAGAGGGGCAGAGAAAACGCCAAATTGTGACAGTAGCCTAAGGGGCCCATTTACTTACTCACGAACGGGCCGAATGCGTCCGATTGCGTTTTTTTCGTAATGATCGGTATTTTGCGATTTTTTCGGAAAATGATCGCAACTTTTTCGTTACCAATACGATTTGCGCGAAAAAACGCGAGTTTTTCGTAGCCATTCCGAAAGTTGCGATTTTTTCGTAGCGTTAAAACTTGCGCAAAAAGTTGCGATTTTTTCGTAGTGTTAAAACTTGCGCAAAACGTCGCGCCTTTTAAGTTTTAACACTACGAAAAAAGCGCAACTTTTCGCGCAAGTTTTAACGCTACGAAAAAATCGCAACTTTTGGAATGGCTACGAAAAACTCGCGTTTTTTCGCGCAAATCGTATTGGTAACGAAAAAGTCGCGATAATTTCCGAAAAGTCGTAAAGGCGCCGAAAAAATCGCAAAAATACGAAAAAGTCGCAAAATGATCGTTTTCCAATCGGAATTTTTCCAATTCGGTCGGAATTCGTGTCTTAGTAAATCAGCCCCTAAGTGTCATCTTTGCCCCTTTGGCTATAGAGCTGAATGGGTTTCAGGAATCCATGTGGTGCTACAAAACTGAGCAAAATAAAATGAAATTAAATGCACCACACTATACAAGGCATGCTGTAATGTGCAACTTGGAAGGCAGGAGGCCATGACAGCTACATGTTTCCCCTCATCATTCATGAATACATGGCTGCTGAACACAGGTAGCTCTGTATTCATGAGGGCAACACAGGCCTCTGCACTTTTTTCAACAAATTTTGCTCATTTCTACTCACATAGTTACAACCTTGAATCAGGTATCGCTTTACAGTGTCGGACTGGCCCACCAGGATACCAGGGAAACTCCCGGTGGGCCCAGGTGTAAGTGGGCCCTCCTGCTCCTGACCATTTGGCCTGTTTCATGGTTATTCCCTATTTCTGAATGGGAATAAAGAGGAGAAATAGATGGAAGAATAGATGCTAGCATGTAAATAAAAGAGACTAGGAGAATAAAGAGGTTGGGTGAGGAAAAATAGTTTGGCAAGCGGGCCTAGGGTCTAAGGTTTTCTGGTGGGCCCCTGGGGTCCCAGTCCGACACTGTCCCTTTAAACTCAGTTACAGCCTCCCATGGGGTACCAGCGGGTCATGTTGCCAAGCCTTTGATCTCATGTAAAATAGCAAATCTGGATCACCTACAGTTTGTAGCGCTGAATAGAATAGCTCCACTGTGCAGCCCTTATTTATTATTTCTCCACAAGGGGATCGAGCACAAAAAGGCTCAGCAGAAAATTGGTGTTTGTTATTTCAGTTTAATAGCAAACTGGGAAAAACGGCTACTCGCTCCAAAATGAACTCCAGGTGGCACATCAAGAAAATATCCCACTAATGAAATGAATGAAAAGTCCACCGTTGTGTGGATAACGTGGCGTTAATAAAGAGTTCCAATCCGCTCTTTATCTTGCTGTTTTTATAAGAGGTTTTTTGTTGTTGTTGTTGCCAGGGTTACTCATTTAAGAATCTTAAAGGGGTGGTTCATACTTTTAATATGTTATAGAATGTTTAGAATTCTAAGCAACGTTTCAATTGGGCTTCATTGTTTTTTTTATCGTTTTTGAATTATTTGGCTCCTTCTTCTGACTCTTTCCAGCTTTCAAATGGGGGTCACAGCTACTATTGCTCTGTGAGGCTTCAATTTTATTGCAATGTTTTATTACTTATTTTTCTATTCAGGTCCTCTATATATATATATATCAGTCCTCGTTCAAACCACTCCCTGGTTGCTAAGGTTATTTAAACCCAAGCAACCATAAATGCTGAAACTCCAGACTGGAGAGTTGCTGAACAAAAAGTGAAAACACAAAAATAATAAAAACATGAAGACCAATTGCAAATTGTCTTAGAATATTACTTTCTATATCATACTAATTTCATTTGTGAAAACAACTGATATTTGCCTTTAAACAGTGAACTTGCCCCTCCTATTGATGGAGCTGCTGGGCTTATTGTCCTAATGTCCCTCCTGCTGGACATATTCCAAGGGCACCCAACCCTAGTAGATACACCTCTACATTATCTGACTCTTAAACGTAAATGGGTGCCAAATATATACATAAAACTAATCAACTAGTGGAGAAGGGTAGGGCCACCAATTCTCCAGCAGACTTGCAAATAAAAACATTCCCTAAAGTGGGAATCCCCAACCTCTCTTACTTGTGAGCCACACTCAGATGTAAAAAGTGTTGGGGAGCCACACAAGCATGAAAAAAGTTCTGTGGGGCCAAATAAGGGCTGTGATTGGCTGTTTGCTAGCCCCATATGGACTGCTGGCCTGCAGGAGGCTCTGCTTGGAGTAAAACTGTGTCTCTGGGCTTCCAAAACTTGTCTCCAAGCCAGAAATGTAAAAATGGCACCTACTTTGAGGTCACTGGGAGCAACACCAATGGGGATGGTGAGCAACATGTTGCCCCCGAGCCACTGGTTGGGGATCACTGCTCTAATGTCTGACCCATTACTTATAGAAAATTGGACAACACTGTGTACAGTGGCATAACTAGAGGCCTACTAATAATCCAGCTTCCCTTATGTATCCATTTCACCCAACTCTGCATATGGTCATTGCCCTTTCACACTTCAGTCCAACTGACCCAAATTCAAATTTTATTTGTCACATACACAGTCATACAATTATGATATGCAGTGAAATGCTTAGACGACTACTATTAATGACCTCAAAATTAGAATAATATAGAATAGAAGAATAGAATAAAATAAAATAAAATAAATGAACACAATAATGCAATAATTGAAATGTATGTAGTGCAATGTAGAACCATGGCCAAATAGTTGGCATGATAATGTGCAAGAGTTACAGTTCAACTTCGCAGTGTGCGAAAAGTGCAATGTGCAATTGTCCCACGTGTGCAAAATAAAAGAGACTTAATCCTTGACAGAAGCTCCCAATGGTTCCTAGATCCATGTGATGTTGTTATGATTGAGAGCTCGTATGGCCTGCGGGAAGAAGCTCCTTCTCAATCTCTCTGTATTGGCTTTCAGTGAGCGGAAGCGCCTTCCTGACCGCAATAGACAGAACAGTCCATTGTCAGGATGACTGAGGTCTTTCATTATCTTCCTGGCCTTGGTCCAGCAACGTTTATTGTAGATCGATTGAAGGTCAGGGAGCTTGATACAGATGATACGTTCAGCTAATCGTACTACCCTCTGTAGGGCTTGTCTGTCCTTCATGTTACTGTTCCCGAACCAGGTTGAGATGTTTCCCGTCAGGATGCTCTCTATGGTGCAGGAGTAGAAGTTCCTAAGCACCCTAGAGGGCAGCCTGAAGCCTCTCAGGCGTCTAAGATGGTAGAGACGCTGCCTCGCCTTTCTCACCACGGTATTGATGTGACATGACCATGACAAGTCCTGTGTGATGTGAACACCGAGGTATCGAAAGCTATCTACTCTCTCCACTGGGCTCTTGTTGATGATGGGGGTCTGGTAATTCCTCACCTGCTTAGTACTAAAATCCACTATCAACTCCTTTGTCTTACTGACATTCAGAAGAAGATTATTCCTCTGGCACCAGTTCACCAGATTTCCAACCTCCTCCAGGTAGGCCGTCTCGTCATTATCAGAGATCAGGCCCACCACAACAGTATCATCAGCGAACTTAATGATGGATGTGGAGTTTGTGGTCGCTACGCAGTCGAAGGTGTACAGAGAGTACAACAGGGGGCTTAGAACACAGCCTTGAGGGGCACCAGTGTTGAGAGTAAGGGAGGCTGAGACCTGACCCCCCATCCTTACTGCCTGTGGTCTTCCAGTTAGGAAATCGAAGATCCACTGACACAGAGATGGGCTCAGACCTAAGTACTCCAGTTTAGTGGTGAGTGTGGAGGGAATTATGGTATTAAATGCAGAGCTGTAGTCAATGAAGAGCATTTTCACATAATTCCCCCCCCCCCCCCTAGTGTCCAGGTGAGATAGCGTTGTGTGGAGGGTTCTCCCAGTAAGCTCTAGCCAAAGATACTTCCCATTACCACTTTTTTTTATGTCCGTCTTAGGCCTTTGCAACACCTATAAAATTAATCACCATCTAATTGTTGGGAGACTGCACCCTGGATGTTAGGTTTTCTGATCAGCACTTGGAGGCCCAGTCTGATGGTAGTCATCATTAAAAAAGCAGGACAGACTTCACTAGTAAACTACCCAGTTTGCCAAGATTTGCCTGGAAGAAATATTCCAGTCTTTAACATTTTATGCATTTCCAGGGGGTAAAATGATGCACCTATGAATGTCCTGCAGGGTCGTCCCCTGGACCCTGTATCCTGGGGTTGGAACTATATTTAGGGCATCATCTCTTCAAATGTCTAGACTGCACTTCAGGTTAATCAGTAAGTAGCACTGGAAATCTTTCCTATAGCAAAGCACATTATTCTTTTGACAACTGTGAAAATTTAGCTCCAAAAATAATGGCAAGAAGATGCTTCCCTAGGGATATAGGTCCCAAGGATGGCATTTCCCATACATTGAAAATCTGTCAGTATCCTCTTAAACTTTCAACAACAACAAAGAAAAAAATAAACATTTACAAGAATATGTTGTTGGGATTGTGTAATAACGTGCAAAGTTTGCTTTGGTCCTGAAACTCATAGCAACCAATCAGCAGTGAGCTTTTAATGGTTTGGTGCAGTAAGAATGATGATATCAAGCTTTGGACTTGAGACTAACTCTATACATTTTACTATTATACAGAGTTTTGTGACTGTACATAGTTGCAATGGGGGATTTAAGATGGGCAGTAGTGATGAGCGAATCTGTTCCGTTTCGCTTCGCCGGAAAATTCGCAAATCTTTCAAAAGATCCGTGAAACGGCGAAAAATTAGCGAAACGGCGAAAATGTTGTGCGGCAAAAAAAATTGTCACTGGTGGCTATTATTTTGTTACGCGGCTATTATTTTGTCGCCTGCAGCTATTATTTTGTCGCACGGCTATTCATTTGTCGCCCGCGGCTATTCTTTTGTCGCTCGCAGCTATTATTTTGTCTCGTGGCTATTCTTTTGACGCCCGCGACTATTCTTTTTTGACGCCCGCGACAATTTTTGGACGTGCGGCGAATTTTTCAGCGGTGCGAATCCATGCCTGGCAAAACATTTCGCCCATCACTAATGGGCAGGTGTTTTTAGATCCATGCAATTGTTCTTGGCTCCAAAATGCTACAGACTCACTATACTGATTGCATGAATTCATAATAAATGATGTTTTCTGATAATCTTTGCCTATGTTTGCCCCCCCCCCCCAGCCACCTTCATTCTTTGGTCCAGACTTTTCCCCCCCACACCAAAGCTGAATGTTAAGGCTGATGCCACACGCGGCGTAGGGCTGATTTTTTCGGCAAGCGGAAAAACGCTTGCCGAAAATTCAGCCCTACGCCTGCTACTTGTGCCTGCACCCGAATGAATGGAATACGCTCGGGTGCAGGCACATGTAGCCGATATACGCAAGAAAACACGAGACTTTGCATTCTCACGCGTTTTCATGCGTATATCGGCTACATGTGCCTTGCCGAAAAAATCAGCCCTACGCCTGGTGTGGCATCAGCATAAAACAGGGGGGGTCCTCCCTGGCATTTTCTTACTACAGGCCTTCCCATAGCCATCGGCTCTTCTTCCCTTATATCACTTCCAACAAATTAGCGCACAATTTTCCTCCCTCGTAGAAGTGCCCAGTCCTGCCAGAGGGGCTTGTAATGGAAAGGGATTTGGACCAGAAAACTGAGCCTGCCACTGCTGGAATATTCCCTTTGTGACGGGAGTCTACAGATCTTTTTGAATTCCAAATTGACTGTTGTTAATCAACTAACATCAAAAAATCTGTGCAAATGTTGCGTGTAGAAGGCCATAAGGGCACATATCATTCTGTGTTTAATAGTGTATGAATATATATGGGAAAACGCTCTTCAGAGACCGACGTACTCTGTATTGCTGAAACGTGCAGTAGACACACTCTTTCCATATGTTCTGTAATTACTCAAAGAGAAACCATGGGACTTCTCCCCCCCCCCCCCCCACTTACTGTAAAAACATTGACATGTGTTCCGCAGCCCTCTCTTTGCCTGAATATTCACATGCAATCCGTCTAAAGAATACAGATCCAGTTTCAGGCAGAAAACAGTGCAAAAAATGCAAAAAGATGCCTAAAGTGAACAAAAAAATAATGTGAATAGCCGGTCGTTTTAATTGCAACACAATCTTATGGGTGAAGGGGCAAAATAAGCAAGTGGGAAATCTTTAGAAGGTCCTAAAGGTACAGCAGAAAGTGGGCTTTTTTTGTGACATCTTTAATGCAGAGAAGTGAAACTGACACTTTAACGTTCTTGTAGTAGTTGGCTACTGGCTATAAAGGCAAGCTGGTCATTTCTTTTATCTCTTTTATTGATTTTACCAACAATAACATGCCTTCCAGGTACAATAACACAGCAGAAGGGATGAGGTTAAGATCAAAAGAAGGTGGTGGGGGGAAAGGGTGACTGTCAGTTAGTACTAGCTTTCTTTAAAGGCATAGATTTTTCATAGCTGACAGCAGTGGTAAACAATTATTTGTATCTACAGCCTTCTTGAACTTATTTGAGCAGAGCATATATACCGTTTATTTTCTAATTGGTTGGGCAGGATCATTTGGCAAAGCTCACAGGAGACAAATGTGGCTGCACGTGGGACCTATTTGAAGGCCAGACAAATTCATCCAGACAGAGAAAAATGGGAATCTATGGAGATGGGAATTCCGTAATTTGGAACTTTCTGGATAACGGGTTTCCGGATAAGGGATCCCATACCTGTACTAGCGCTGTAGCAGTACTAAAATGATTAACTAAAATTAACCCCAAACCTCTGAACATTAAAAACCTAAAGCCTGTATCTTAAATTGTCTTTTGTGGGTGTTATAGTGCATTTGACTTTTGTATTGTATCTCTTATGCAAGTATAGATGGCTTAATTGTGCTTGGCTGCTTAGTCTGGCTCAGACTAGATGCCCCTTATAAAACAGAAACAACTCTGAAGTTGAATATTTTTTATGTGTTTTATATAGACTGTAGGGGGGAAAGATGGGAGTTAGGGAGGCCGGTTAGTAGCAGGTTACAGTAGTCAAGTCGGGATAGGATGGGAGTATGCATTTCACATTGTTAGCCAAATAATACATAAAAGAAGGAAAAGTAAAACTAGTGGCTGAAGAACTGTGGGGCAGGGGGTGCTCCTCAAAAAACCTGTCCGCATAGTGCAAATGCTAAAGGAGGTGCGAGTCCAGTAAGGAGAATGGGGGGGTGGGGGGGTGGAGGGGACAGGTTTCAATACTGCTGAGAGGATACAAATGAGAAAGAATTAAAATGCAAAGAAGCCAAAAGGAGGAGCGCATGTGAGATGAGGGAAGATTTAGGGACCAGCGTTCCAGCTCCCAGGTACATTTCCCTGTGCTCCGCAGTTATAAATCTGTGGGCTGTTGGGGGTCAAGAGAGTGTAATTGTGGTATTATGTATTGTACTTGGCTAAGCGGATAGGCTACACTAGCCTAGGCATTCTACGCCATTGCTATCCTAATCTCTTACTATTGGTAGGGCAGTGTGTTTGCAATAGTAATAGCACAAGTACGGTCAGATTACTAAGCAACCCATAAAAACCAGGGTCAGTTCTCACATTATTAGTCCTCAACTGAGTCCGTACTTTTACATTTATTCCCTCTTTAGAGAGTCTCCTTAGTGGATGCACACAAACCTACCCCCTGGGGTTCTGTACTTTTGTGCTCTGGGGCTTTCGCTTGGACCATTCGGAGGCATCAACCCAGCCCAAATGGCACAGGGCCCCTTCCGCCTGGGTCAGTGGAATGACATGAACTGCATGAATGGGAACCAAACTATCTCCAGCCAAGGCCAATATTAAAGTGCCTTTGTTACAGCTTGTATTTACATATTATACATGTTGTGGCCATGCATTTGAACACAGTCCCTATGAGTCTATGTTTAAAATGTTTAAAAATGTGTTTATAAATCAAGTTTTGCCTAATCTGCCACTCAGGTTAATCCGGCCAATCTGATTGTTTGGCCCCAGGGCCTACTATCAGAACACATGGGTGCCTGTGCAGACCACATTCATGGCCCAATATTATACTCAGTGTTATTTTCTAACGGCCTGAGTCCTGACCAGATATCACTTAAGTCATTTTTTACCACTAAAAAGAGCCGTTAGAGCTGTTCCCTGTTATTTTAGAAACGGTTTTGAGATCACTTAACAGGAACAAGTAAAGGTCCCCATACACGGGCCGATTCTAGCTGCCGATATTGGTCCCTTAGACCGATTCTGCAGCTTATCGACCCGTGTTGGGGCACTACCGACGGGCCTGCCCGACCGATATCTGGCCTGAAATTGCCCAGATACCGATCGGGCAGGTTAAAAAATCTAGTCGGATCGGGGACTGCATCAACGAGCCGATGCGGTCCCCGAACCGACTTTGCCTATACCCGTCGTTATAATTTGATTGTTTGGCCCCAGGGCCAAATGACCAAATTAGCCTGGATTCTCCCGATATCGCCCACCTGTAGGTGGCACCCGTCCCTTGGCAACAGAGCAGATCTGAAGGTGTATAGGCACTTTTAAAGTGTGCAGGGGGGATGAGACCGCAGCAGCTGTCACTGCATTTGGATCGGGGATGCTGTCTCTCTATAGCACAGTAAGTCACTTAGCAGCTAATTGGGGGCGCTGCTTCTGATTTTTAAAGTGTTGGGGCAGATTCTTGGGTCGGTGCTTATCTGCAGACAGAGAATCTGCCCCATGTGGTGTCAACCTTATTGAAAGCCAAGCGAACAGATCTTCACCTGATATCCCCACCTACGGGTGGGTGATATCGGGTAACATGTAGGCGAATTTGATGGTTGGACCCTGGGGCCAAATGATCCAATTTTAACGGCAGCAATGGGGCAGTTGGTTCGGGGACCGCATCAACGAGCCGATGCGGTCGCCGATCCGACTGAATTTTCTAACCTGGTCGATGGATATCTTGCCAATTTCAGGCCAGGTATCGGTCAGCCAGGCCCCTCGTTTCTGCCCCTACACGGGCCAATAAGCTGCCGAGTCAGTCCAAGGAACCGATATCGGCAGCTACTATCAGCCAGTGTATGGGGACCTTTCCAACGGATGCTGAGATTTCTACAGTTATTAAATAACAACTGGGGGCTGTAGATGGTTAGGTTTGATAAGTGTACAGCAGTGCTGTCCAACTTCTGTGGTACTGAGGGCCGATAATGGAAGCCAGTTTTGACCACTCCCCTTTTTGAAACCGCACCCACTTGAAACCACACCCATGTTATCACATGACCATACCCATATTAATGGTTGTAGTACAGCAAAAACCTGCCATACTCTGCCTTCTCTACCCTGCCTGTGTGTGCCATACTCTGCCTTCTCTACCCTGCCTGTGTGTGCCATACTCTGCCTTCCCTACCCTGCCTGCATGTGCCATACTCTGCCTTCTCTACCCTGCCTGTGTGTGCCATACTCTGCCTTCCCTACCCTGCCTGCATGTGCCATACTTTGACTGTGTGTGCCATTCTTGGCTGGTTTGTGCCATACTTGGCCTGTGTTTGCCATACTCTGCCTGCCCTACCCTGCCTGTGTGTGCAATACTCTGCCTGCCCTACCCTGCCTGTGTGTACCATACTCTGCCTGCCCTACCCTGCCTGTGTGTACCATACTCTGCCTGCCCTACCCTGCCTGTGTGTACCATACTCTGCCTGCCCTACCCTGCCTGTGTGTACCATACTCTGCCCGCCCTACCCTGCCTGTGTGTACTATACTCTACCTGACCAATGCTGCCTGTGTTTGCCATACTCTGCCTGCCCTGTGCTGCATACAGTGACACAATGCTGGAACTGCTCCTACAGTCTGCACAATAACTATATATTAAAAAACTTTTTAATTGCAGTACCACCTCAGTATATGTTCTTTTTGTAGTGTGCAGGGATTATTTGTGGGTTTCTACTGCTCCTACAGTCTGAGGTGTTAACAGGGGAACAATGTGGGTGATTACAGCCTGAGCCTGAGGTGTGAACACTGCAGGGGGTGAACAATGCAGAGATTAAAAGGTGTGAACAACACAGGGGATTACATATTTAAACAATACAGAGGGATTACAGCCTGAATCTGAGGTGAGAACCATGCAGGGGGCCAGTTAATCTCAGTACTGATACCATTTAAAGCTTACACAAAGGTAAGCCATCAAAGCAGCCAGAGAGGTGGGGGGCCACACAGAGGGGGGTCGCCAGTTGGACAGCACTGGTGTACAGTATATGGCACAGTGTTTCCTTAGTACAAATTCTATCCCACAAAACATTTGTTGGTGCTGTATTAATTAACTGACCCCTCCTATTATTACCAGAGAAATATATTTTAAAACTACGGAATGTTGAAGGACTTCACACATAGCAACACAGTGGAAAACTACTTGCCATATCCAGACACAACATAGAGCACTGAGTCGTTAACCCAGGGCTGTTTTGGTGCATTTAGCTGGTGTTCCAAATGAAGTAGAGGTGTTTTTTGTGCAAATTTAATAGGATGGAAAAGACATTATTGTTGACCAAACTGTTGGTTTTTATCCATCTGTAGTTAACTTACAACACATAATACACACACACCATACTTATTTTGTACCAGCCAGTGTGTCAAACATGAAAATGTGTACTTCCAAAAATGTATTGTTTGCTAGTGTAACCCTACTGGAAGAGGTTTGGAATATAAAGTATGCAGATTTCTGGAGCAGTAGTTTTAATATGTGCGGCAAAAAAATGTCTTTATACAGACTTAGGCCAAATTATCCTTTCAACATTATTTTCCCAACATTTCTGTTCTGCCTGAGTCACATGATTTGAAGGATTCGGATTTGGTTCGTCCAGAGATATTGATTCGCCTGAATCTGCTGAAAAATGCAAAATCTTGGTCGATTCCCAGACCGAATCCTGGATTTAGTACATCCATTCCTCTCCTGCAGTACATATACTCCACTGCTCATCCAATCCCCCCTACACACTCTTATC
This sequence comes from Xenopus tropicalis, assembly GCF_000004195.4. Taxonomy (NCBI): domain Eukaryota; kingdom Metazoa; phylum Chordata; class Amphibia; order Anura; family Pipidae; genus Xenopus; species Xenopus tropicalis. The sequence continues at coordinate 17,326,809 of NC_030681.2, forward strand.
CTCTCCATTGTCACTATCTATCTTAAAAACCCTAAAAGTTAATATAAATAATTTATATAAGAACATTTTCAAATTCCCTTCTATACTCCTAATCTCAAATCCCTCTCCCACAGACCCTAAACCCCTTTATTTTAACTATATAAATCCTGAAATATCCTATGTATATAATATAATATGATATGATGTAAAATAATAAAATATTGAAATTCCATTAATAACATTAATCTTCTTACATTCCTTCCTAGAGACCCATATTCTCTACATTTCCCACTATACATTCTAAAAGTTAATTATCCTATCCTCCATTTTACCTCATAAACTATAATTCCCTTCTATTTCCCACTACATATCCTACAAATAATAAATCGCTGCAGCGATGTTACCCACCTTTTTCTCTCCACTCTTATCAACCTCCATATCCTCTCCCTCATCTATCTGATCAACCTCCATATCCTCTCCCTCATCTACCTGATCAACCTCCATATCCTCTCCCTCATCTATCTGATCAACCTCCATATCCTCTCCCTCATCTACCTGATCAACCTCCATATCCTCTCCCTCACCTACCTGATCAACCTCCATATCCTATCTCTCATCTGTCTGATCAACCTCCATATCCTCTCCCTCATCTATCTGATCAACCTCCATATCCTCTCCCTCATCTATCTGATCAACCTCCATATCCTCTCCCTCATCTATCTGATCAACCTCCATATCCTCTCCCTCATCTACCTGATCAACCTCCATATCCTCTCCCTCATCTACCTGATCAACCTCCATATCCTCTCCCTCATCTACCTGATCAACCTCTATATCCTCTCCCTCATCTACCTGATCAACCTCCATATCCTCTCCCTCACCTACCTGATCAACCTCCATATCCTATCTCTCATCTGTCTGATCAACCTTCATATCCTCTACCTCATCTGTCTGATCAACCTCCATATCCTCCTCTCCCTCATCTGTCTGATCAACCTCCATATCCTCTCCCTCATCTGTCTGATCAACCTCCATATCCTCTCCCTCATCTGTCTGATCAACCTCCATATCCTCTACCTCATCTATCTGATCAACCTCCATGTCCTCCACTCTGTCTAGCCGCCTATAGGCCATCATGCCCACTCACTCTCCTACTTCACCCCCTTCTCTACCGCTATCTATCTTCACAGGTCCGGATTTGATAACCTGGCGCCCCGAGACTGCCCCCTTTGGCCTTGTCACAAATCCTGTGGCCTGTATCTCCACTTACCCCAGCACAACCATTTATAAGAAGGGCCGCCTGTTCAGATGAATTAGAGATCACTTGTATAAAACCAAGGTTGGCCCTTCTGAATTTTTTTTTTTGGGGGGGCCCAACACAGGCCACTGCCTGCTTGTTTCCAGGTCAACATTAAATCTGAACCTGGTGGGGGGGGGGCACATTTCTATTTAAGGCCATAGAAAGCAATGTATTCACAGAAATACTAATGGACAGAATAGGCCTGTTATCCAGAATGCTCAGGACCTTCAGATAAGGGATCTTTCTGTAATTTGGATCTCCATACCTTGTCTACTAACAAATCATTTAAACATTAAATAAACCCAATAGGATTGTTTTGCCTCCAAAAAGGATTAATTATATCTTAGTTGGGATCAAGTACAGGTACTGTTTTATTATTACAGAGAAAAGGGAATCATTTAACCATTAAATAAACCCAATAGGACTGTTCTGCCCCCAATAAGGGGTAATTATATCTTAGTTGGGATCAAGTACAGGTACTGTTTTATTATTACAGAGAAAAGGGAATCATTTAACCATTAAATAAACCCAATAGGGCTGTTCTGCCCCCAATAAGGGGTAATTATATCTTAGTTGGGATCAAGTACAGGTACTGTTTTATTATTACAGAGAAAAGGGAATCATTTAACCATGAAATAAACCCAATAGGGCTGTTCTGCCCCCAATAAGGGGTAATTATATCTTAGTTGGGATCAAGTACAGGTACTGTTTTATTATTACAGAGAAAAGGGAATCAGTTTAAAATTCTGTATTATTTGATTAAAATGGAGTCTATGGGAGACAGGCTTTCCGTAATTCGGAGCTTTCTAGATAATGGGTTTCTGGATAAGGGATCCCATACCTGTACTAAAAATGCCTAAAATATAGCACAGTGAGTACCAGCAGAATTCTGCATTACCCAACATACGGTACTAGACATCCTGTAGACACACAACATATTTGGGTATTCTGCTTATTTTTACTCTACTACAAGTCACTAAAGATGAATCCGACAGCGAGAGATTCAAACCGTGAGTTAAATATGAACTTTTCTTTCATGGAATTTTGCAAGAGAAACAGATTAAGTACTGGATTCCAGAACAGGTCTGTGAATGCGTTTTGGAAAGTTTATATAAAAACTGACACTGAAAAAGAAAACAAATATTGATTTAAAATTAGCTCTTCTTTGAAATGAAAGTGTTCGACCCAAAAATCTCCTTGTAAGTAAAATAAACACCGTTCTGCAATATCCAAATGAATTTGCTTTCCCACTGAGCCATTTGTTTACTGAAGCAGTTAAAAGTGGTGCAGACAAAGTGCAGAATAACAGCATAATATTTATCAAAGAAGGAGAATAGCAATAAAATAGTTTAAAAAAAAAAAAAAAAAAAGAGTTTTCTACTGTTTTGCTTGTTTAACTAATTTTGACCCTGTTGTGAAGCAAGTATGTACGTCAGGCTGACCCAGTGTGAATGAACGCTTCATGTCTAGTGGAAGCCTAAAGATACATATTCAAAAACAATCAGTGGATCAGAGGTTAACAAATAGCAGGGCTGACCCCCTTAGAGGGGCTCAAAGAGGAGGCCAGAGGGTGGGAGACATTAGGGGAGCCTACTGAATTGCTTCTCCGATAACCCCTATAGTTATTACAACATAGTTATTATATATCTATAATTGTATTATTTTTATGTTTCATTTATATGACCCCATCATATTCCACTGCACTTTACATAGATCATACACATCAGTCCTTGGCCCAGCAGAGCTTACAATCTAAGGTCATATTCATTTAGAGCCACTTAAACTCCCTGTATGTTATTGGAGTGTGGGATTAAACCAGAGAACCCCAGGAACACCACGCAAACATAGAGAGAACATACAAACTCCTTCCAGCACAGGGATCCTCAACCTTATTTACGTGTGAGCGACACACAGATGTAGAGAGGGTTGGTGAGCCGCACAAGCATGAAAAACGTTCTTTGGCAATGCCAAATAAGGGCTGTTATTACATAGTAACATAGTAAGTTAGGTTGAAAAAAGACATATGTCCATCACGTTCAACCATAATGCCTATATATAACCTTCCTAACTGCTAGTTGATCCAGAGGAAGGCAAAACCCTATCTGAAGCCTCTCTAATTTGCCTCAGAGGGGAAAAAATTCCTTCCTGACTCCAAGATGGCAATCGGACCAGTCCCTGGATCAATTTGTACTAAGAGCTATCCCCCATACCCCTGTATTCCCTCACTTGTACTGAGAGCTATCTCCCATACCCCTGTATTCCCTCACTTGTACTGAGAGCTATCTCCCATAACCCTGTATTCCCTCACTTGTACTGAGAGCTATCTCCCATACCCCTGTATTCCCTCACTTGTACTGAGAGCTATCTCCCCTACCCCTGTATTCCCTCACTTGTACTAAGAGCTATCTCCCCTACCCCTGTATTCCCTCACTTGTACTGAGAGCTATCCCCCCTACCCCTGTATTCCCTCACTTGTACTGAGAGCTATCTCCCATACCCATGTATTCCCTCACTTGTACTGAGAGCTATCTCCCCTACCCCTGTATTCCCTCACTTGTACTGAGAGCTATCCCCCCTACCCCTGTATTCCCTCACTTGTACTGAGAGCTATCTCCCCTACCCCTGTATTCCCTCACTTGTACTGAGAGCTATCTCCCCTACCCCTGTATTCCCTCACTTGTACTGAGAGCTATCTCCCCTACCCCTGTATTCCCTCACTTGTACTGAGAGCTATCCCCCATACCCCTGTATTCCCTCACTTGTACTGAGAGCTATCTCCCCTACCCCTGTATTCCCTCACTTGTACTGAGAGCTATCTCCCCTACCCCTGTATTCCCTCACTTGTACTGAGAGCTATCTCCCATAACCCTGTATTCTCTCACTTGTACTGAGAGCTATCCCCCCTACCCCTGTATTCCCTCACTTGTACTGAGAGCTATCTCCCATAACCCTGTATTCTCTCACTTGTACTGAGAGCTATCTCCCCTACCCCTGTATTCCCTCACTTGTACTGAGAGCTATCTCCCATACCCTTGTATTCCCTCACTTGTACTGAGAGCTATCTCCCCTACCCCTGTATTCCCTCACTTGTACTGAGAGCTATCTCCCCTACCCCTGTATTCCCTCACTTGTACTGAGAGCTATCTCCCCTACCCCTGTATTCCCTCACTTGTACTGAGAGCTATCTCCCCTACCCCTGTATTCCCTCACTTGTACTGAGAGCTATCTTCCATACCCCTGTATTCCCTCACTTGTACTGAGAGCTATCTCCCATACCCCTGTATTCCCTCACTTGTACTGAGAGCTATCTCCCCTACCCCTGTATTCCCTCACTTGTACTGAGAGCTATCTCCCCTACCCCTGTATTCCCTCACTTGCTAAAAAGCCATCCAGCCCTTCCTTAAAGCTATATAATGTTTCAGCCAGCACAACTGATTCAAGGAGGGAATTCCACAACTTCACAGCTATTGGCTATTTGGTTGCCCCATGTGACCTGCTGGCCTGCAGGAGGCTCTGCTTGGAGTAAAACTGTGTCTCTGGGCTTCCAAAACTTGCCTCCAAGCCAGAAATGTAAAAATGGCACCTACTTGGAGGCCACTGGGAACAACATCAAAGGGAGTGGTGAGCAACATGTTGTCCCAGAGCAACTGACTGGGGATCACTGCAATAGTATATATAAAAAACAGAAGTTCTTTTTCAAAATACATTACATTATTTTACATTAACATTTATTTATAAAGCGCCAACATATCCCGCAGCGCTGTACAATAAGTGGGTTACATACATTGGACATACAGAGTAACATATAAAGCAATCAATAACCGATACAAGAGGTGAAGAGGGCCCTGCCCAAAAGAGCTTAAAATACCTGGTGATATGAACCCAGCATCTTATGCTATGGGAGGTAATATGTTCACCAAACCCAGATCCAGGCACTTTCTATGCACAGTATAAATGAGTACCTCATAGAAACGGAATATTACTGAGACTCCTGTCATAAAGTAATTTTTTATTTTATTTATATTATTGCTGCACTTGTCCTACATTTACCCCCAGAGTGAAATGCCAGATTTAATCCATTGTTTACTTTTGCTGGTGCGGGAGTTTGGCTCTGGTGTCACAGCCAGGAACAGATCTAGCATAAAGAGTCATTTTTCAGTTCTGTTAAAACTACCAAACCTGTACTTTTAGCTGTCGTTTTCCAAATCCCATAAATTCTAGTTCATATCTTAAAACTTTTCATTTCATGGTTATTTGTACACTTCAAAGTCACTAAGTCAAAATTCTCCGTAATATTTTCCAAACATCTTTAAATCAATCAAGAGGTAATTACCTGGTGAAGTAAAAGCCACAAAGAAAAAGTCCTCTCTCTGGTTGGAATCTAACCAGGAACAGGGTCCCTGTTCTACAAGACAGAAGTTCCCACCATAACAACCAGTTACATGAAGCCTTTCATGGGTTCTTGTTTAAAAGGCGAAATCTGATTTAGTTCCTAATGGTCAGTCAACCTCATGTGATTTTGGTCCTTCTATTAAATTACCTGATTGCTTATTTACCTCTACAAACTCTACAAAAAAACCCACATACAAACCCTGCACACTAGAAAAAGATATACCAGTGTGGTACTATAGTTAAAAAAACTATTTACCAGGTTATTGTATAACAACAGTATTGTATAACAACAGTATTGTATAACAACAGTATTGCATTTGTAAAAAAATCACAATATCCATCAATGAACAAGTCAATACCCACCACCCAGTGAAAGACTAAAAAAGAAATGAAGGCAGATACTCTAGATGAGAGAATACCCCCAACGTTTTGGCCAAACTCTACAACAGAGATCCTCAATATTTTATACCCATGAGCCACATCCAAAGGAAAATGTTTTGGAGAGCAACACAAGCATGAAAAAAATTCCTGGAGGTGCCAATGAGCTATAATTGCCTATTTGATAGCCCCCATGTTGACGGGAAGCCTACAGAAGGCTCTGTTTGGCAATTACACTTTATGCAATCAAAGCTTGCCTCCTAACCAGAAATTCAAAAAAGTCCAAAGGGTTGGGGAGCAACATGTTGCTCAAGAGTCACTGGTTGGGGATCACTGCTCTACAATATACCCTTTCTGCATTGAACCCTGTTTGATTAGATGGAACCATCCTTTTCCAGGCAGACTAATCATTACTGTGATTAACATCCTGTGATTTTCAGTAATTGGTGTGACCTAATGTCCCAACTAAATAAGCGACCCACCACCCATTCATAATTTGGTTGGTGGGGTGTCTGAGAGATAGGACAAGAAGGAAAGGAACTCGGTGATTCTTCCACTGCATTTTTTCCGCAAGGGCTAATGCCGGAAAGCCTTAAGGAAAACATCTCCGTGTGTGATTTATGGGATAGATTGGCATCTGTAGCTCAGACTGAAATAGAACACATAGACGCGCTAGGATAGAATGAACCTGATTCACTTGAAGAAGAAGAAAAACATATCTTTTGGCTTATTTCACTAGTTTTCTATGTCTGTTTCATCTGTGGCCAGTTAATGTACCAGGGTATTTATGGACTGAAGGGCATCTGGCAGAAAAAAAGAAGCACAATCAAACGTATATCATACAAACTCCACAATGTTCTGGTTATGCTTAAACAATCAAGGCAAATACTCCCTCTTTTTGATCTAACATTAATTAAAAAAGTAGGTCAAAATTGGGGGAATTCACCAGAATGTTGATGGGAGTGGTTGCTTTTATTTTTTCATATTTAAAGAATAACTGGCCTGGCTGTGGAGGTTTAGATCACCCAACTCATAAGGAACTAGCATTGGTTAGTGATGAGAGAGGAAAATGTCTGTTTTGTCTCTGTTCATAATTAAACCCAGTAGCACTGTGCCGATGTGATTTTAAAGCTATTCTCAGCTAAAGAATCCCATATAGTGGTAAATACATGGGGGTTTTAGGCACTAAGTTTGCCCAAGAGCAGTAACCCATAGCAACCAATCAGCTAGTAGAATTTACCAGTCAACTCTTTAAAAGCAAACATTTTATTGGTTGCCATAGGTTACTGCTACTGGGCAAACATAGTGCCTTTTATTACATACGGGGGTTGTTTGACCATAGCAGACCACACTACAGAGTCTAGAGGCCTTAATGCTGGCAGAGGCCTGGTCACTTGCTTTACCCAGATCAAAATGACTGGGCACTTGGTTGGCTGGGCTTTTACATTAGGAAAATGAAGACAAGAGAAATAAGAAAAGCGGTAATGACAAAATCAGTAATTACTATTCATCATTTAATAAGATACCTTTGTGACATCATAAAGAACATAGTTCACCATATATAATATAGTTATAATATTCTTTATCCTTTCCAAAATGTTTGCTTTAAAATTAGACATTGTCATCTGGAAACCTTGGACTTCCACTATCCTGCCCAATGCATTACAGCACACTTGTAATGTTTCATTTAGACACTTGGAAGACTTGGGATCCAAACTTGTTTCTTTATTCACAGTTTAAAGGAGAAGGAAAGCCATTTTGCCATTTTACTGCCAATAGATTTGCCACATTAGTGCCACCTAGAACCATATATTTATTCTGCAGAAACTATTACCATACCTGAGTAAACAGCTTTAGAAGCTTTCTCCGTTTGCTCAAGATAGCAGCTGCCATTTTAAATAGTTTCCTGCCTGCAGCTCTAGCCGTTATAGCTGAGATCACACATTCCTAAGGGAGGGAGTTCTTAGCATTCTCGTGGGAGGGGGGAGCTGGAGAGGGGAGAGAGGAGACAACTGCGCAGACTCTGGCCATGGGAATTAAGGATGTTTCTGAGAGAAGAAGTCAGACACTGGAACATCATGTTTACCAAAAAAGAGACTAGAAATCCTGTGTTTCTTTTGATAGATGACCCCGTGCAGCATTACTGTAAGTGCTTATGGCTGTATTTACATAGACCTTTCTGATAAAGCTTACTGAGTTTTTACCTTTCCTTCTCCTTTAATGTTCATATCAGGTGTGTAGCCTAGCTACTAGGGATTCTTGTGTCAATCTCCCAGGCCTGACTCTGTACAGGACAAAGCTTCTTTTTTTTTTTTTTTAATTTTTCAATTTTTATTGGGTTTTTTGTACAATCCAAACATGTAATATACTGTAGGTAGTCAAGCATTGGTTCAGTAATAGTATGAAAAGGCATAATTAACATCACAGAGACTAGGTTAACAATGTTATCTGTTATAAAACGCTAAGACTTAAGAGTGTATAAAAGGAAGGGCTGTCCGTTGTCGTGATTGCTTATAGCTGTTGGATTGAATTAAAGTAACCGGGGAAGGGAGAGGGGAGGTACCAGACGGGAGGAGCGTCAAGTGTGGGGTAGGGGAAGATAAATCAGGGTCCACGTCCTATACCGGCTTCCATTGCAAGGGCCTATATGATCTATATATTGCCATTTGTTACTCCTATTGCCTTTGAGTCGGCCCGCAGAGCAAGGACAAAGCTTCTTTACCTATCCATACACTGACAAAAAGGCTACCACCTACCTACTTCGTGTCAGGGTTATCCCTGTCTTCAGACAACTTTATTGTCAGCTTGAACAATACAAACAGAACATCTTTCACCTCCTTAAACACTAACAAATGACCAGTAATGTTTTCATTTGAGACCCCATTTGTGATGACTGAGCTTTGGTAACCCTTTGGCAAACAAGTAAAGCACAGACGCTTTTAAATAAATGGGGGGTTTTACCATCACAATCTTTGGCACAAAAATGGCGCAACTGCCTAACTGCTGTCCAAATACACGCCTATTGCATATCTCCTGGAAGTTGCTTCCAATGTAAATTCCCCTAGTGTCACTTGGCAAGCAAATAGCTCTGTCCAAAACTGGCAAGCATCCGCATACATATAATAATATACAATTGCAAGTACATTTAGAAATGACTGCACACTTTTACCGTATTAATCAAAGTACGGTGTAAAATTCCTTACCGTTACACTTTCACAACAGCGATATTTTATTTCTGGGTTTACATTCCATTTAATGGGAAATTCTTTACATAGTTATATATATTCTGATTTTCTAAACTTGTAGCCGCTCAGGATAACACGCTTTTAATTGCTCATTTATTTTCTAGACGCTATAATCTGCATCTTTGGTGACCTTACAATATTTTGGTACAGTTGTGCCATTATATATTCCAAGACTAAACACAGACTAAACACTGAGCCTTCCCTGCTTGTGCTTGACATTTACTGTGTATGTGTTAGACGCAGATGAGGGTATTTGGGAGACCGTGTCGCCGGATACTTACAGCTGTGTTTCTGTGAAATCCTGTTTTACGTCAGGACATATATATACCAGTCTGACAGCTTTAGCAATAACTGTGACTGCCCAATACATGCAGATCACTGTCCATCTTGGCTGAGCCTTCCAAGTCTTTAGGCCAAAAATTAGCACCGTGTCCTGAGGAACATTCTAATGTTTAAATATGAGAAACTGGAAAGCTTGTTTTGTTGCATATTTGCAGTCTCTGGACTTTTATTGCACAACAACCTATTGACAGCTTTACCGCAGTGCACTAATTATGTTTTGCCTTTATTTATACAGTGGAAGGACATTGTTGGCAGGTTGACCATCCAGAACAGGGATCCCCAAACCTTTCTTATTTGTGAGCCACAGTCAAATGTAAAAAGACTTGGGGAGCAACACAAGCACCATAAAAGTTTATGGAGGAGCCAAATAAGGGCTGTGATTGGCTATTAGGCAGCCTCTATGCACCCTATCAGCTTACAGGGGCTTTATTTGGTAGGAAATCTTGTTTTTATTCAACCAAAACTTGCCCCCAAGTCAGGAATTCAAAAATAACTCCCTGGTTTGGGGGCACTGAGAGCAACATCCAAGGGGTTGGGGAGCAACATGTTGCCCCTGAGACACTGGTTGGGGATCACTGATCCAGAAGATGTCTACATGGCAAATGGAATCTGTGACATAACAAACTGTATAAGTTGGATGAAACTATTAGATATTTCTGTTTATGCTGAAATGTACCCCCTGCCCCCTCCTACCTGTTGTAGCAGATGCATTGTGTAGGTTAATCTCATCTAGGTGTGTATTGTGTGTAGCCAGCCGGCTCTGTCTGGCCCTCCCCATGTAATTGCCCCTATTGTGAGGGCACACAGAGCCAGACCCCATAGTGACACAATACACATAGTTACCCCTTGTGAGAGCAGTGCTCTGTCTAGTAAATGCAAAAGACTGAACTGGGCATGCTCACTAGGTGGCTTCCCATAGGCCCAGTGGGATTAGCTATGATTGGCCCCTCTGGAAGCTTCCTTTGGGTTGGCAGAAGGAGCCAAATCCTGTTTTGGTTTTACGACAGGGGCTGTTCCCTTTCTGGCTACAAAGGTGGCTGCCAAGAGTTCCAAGAGCCTTTTGTCTGGGGTGTAACCTTAGCTACGGCAGGACCCCCTCCCCTGTGTTCCCCTGGAATCTACCTTAGCTGCGGCAAGAAGATTCCCCCCAACTGTGTGTATTTCCCTATTCCCTAAGGAACAAGAGTGCAGGCTGGCTACCACCTACTGGCTTATGGGAACCTGCTGATGGCTACTTGCCATTTCTCCAATAAACGCCTCATCCTGTGACACCAACTGTTTGCTCTTTGGGTCCTGCCCTATGTCTGGGAACTCACGGCCCTGAGGTTGTGACATAATTTCCTGGGATCCTATGCCACTGCTTGCCACCAAATTATGTCACGGCCCTCTTCCAGCACATCTTAGGGATCTTGTTGAGGAATTTTGTAAGGGTCCCACCATCATGAAGTATAAGCACCGGAGTACTGAAAAGACAAATGAATTATATATAAATGTATCCATATGGGCTGCCTAAGTTCATGCCTTGGAAGGCTAGTGTGCAGTTAAAGTGAAAGAGTAGAGAATTGAAGCTTCCATTGACTGCCTAACCAATTCAAATGCCTTTCTGAGCATAATGTCAGTTGTGACCATATGCAGCACCGGCGTATATACAGTACAGAGTATTCCCTAGAAAAATTCTTACTCTATTGACTATATGGGGTGCTTACAGGCAGGCACTTGCATATAGGCCCCAACAGAAGTCATATTAGATACTTTTTTGAAGGAGGGACAGCACACTGGCTCAGTGACTTACAAGTGGCACATTATGGCATATTAAATGAGCAAAAGTAAAAAATTGAAAATAAATAATTTACTGCAACATTGGCAATTTACTGACAGTCGAGTTTTGGCAAGTGAATAGCAATGATGAACGTTGACCCTAGTGTGTAAATACGAAAAGTTAGATTGTACAGCAGAGCAGGGGGCTGGGACTGATGATGACATTTATTCTGGCTAAAAAATATGTTCTTTCTGCAGAAGGCCCCCAAGATCAAGGTGTGTTATTGTATGTTATTATAAGGAAGAAGGCAGTAACACCTCCCCATTTTATCATTGTTATGCTTTATTTGCAGGTGATCTTTAGCCCTATGGCACTGGCAACATTTCTCCTCCTATGTATTTTGACTAGCAGAGAAATGTCTGATACACCAATCTGTCTGTCATTCATATGACAGCTGGTCAGAATGTTAGAGCCATCTTCAGAAATTAAAGGGGCACATACAACTTAGTTAAATGGGTCTCTACCCAAAGGGCACCTGGGTTCTTAACCCTCACTCTGACCAGGCCTTTGGAGCACATCTAATATAAGGTAAGTCCGACCATGACCCTATCCACCCAGGTCATGCACTTGACCCAAAGGGGGTGAAACAACGCTCTACAAGCTTAACTCTGTTAGATTTCTCAGAGAGTATTACACTAAACAAAAATAAGTATAACTAGTATGATAAGCAAATAAATAAATTAATTAATAGCTAGCCAAATAAGCAAAGAATAAGCGAACTTGGCAGCTGAATAAATAATCTGTCCACCAACTTATATTTGGAAATATAAAAGTAAGGTAAATACCAAGTAATCAAATTTGACTCGGGTGTACAAACCCCGAGTCAGTCGCTCAAGGTTCAAATGTTCATCTCAGGTGATTCAGAAACAGAGAAATCAAAATGCTCACCAAAGTCCCGTAATGGTCCGGGTGCTCAAAGCCCCGAACCCGCAGCTGAAGGGACAAATCTCCAAATCCAGAAATAGGACGTCAAGCACTCCGGACTCAAAAGGATCTGCTAAAACTTGAAATTTATTCCATCATGTTTAAAAACAAAAAAGGCATTTTTTGTTTTTAAACATGGTGGAATAAAGTTCGAGTTTTAGCAGATCCTTTTGAGTCCGGAGTGCTTGACGTCCTATTTCTAGACATGCACTTGACCCACCCAAACCTTGACCGTTCTCCACTAGGCTTGTCTGTCTGTGTCACCATCCACAATTCAGGACTATCAGATTTTCCCTAATCCCCATTATGATGGGCATCCTGACTAGGGTCGTCAGATGGTGGCCTAGAGGTTGCAATTTGATGCACATTTGGGCCTTTGCAGAATCTACTGTAACAGGCGCTGTGGTTTCCTTTCACATGAATGACAGGATGCATGAGGAGTATTGGGTGTTTGTAGTAGGGTGCTGGTGGAGGGCAAACAAGGGGGCGCAGTAACGTAAAAGGGTGGGGCAGTGATGTAAAAAGGTCGGGCAGTGAGGCACAGGCCAACAGAGGATGAGCTTAAAGAGGTTGGGGGGGGGGGGGGAAGGGAAAATTGGGGCAGATCAGGGCTAGGTCAGGTATTGCAAATTTAATGGAAACTACATTGCTGGTAAATTTGTAATACTGACCTGGCCTTGGGATGTGTTTGGCAACTCTACTTAGTAGGCATTTAGGCAAACTTTAATAATAAATATTTTATGCAAACTGAATTTAAATGGAGAATACACCCTATATGTAGAGCATACATTTATCCCATTTTATACAAATGTTAGTTTAACAGACTGCCATTGATTTGCCAACACAGATTGCCTTACTTAGCAGCATAATTGGTGTTTCCATATTAGTGGGAGCAGTCATAATCACCTTAATAAAGTTAAACTCCTAAATATACAGCTAGGAAGCGGTGCCTCTAGTGGCCAGTTTAGGAATATGTCAGAATGGTTACTTTCTCCATCCGAGCAATAACTTTTGATAATCATAAATTCCCCAGATCTGGGTGGACTTTTGTTTTACTTTCCATAAAAAGCCACACAACACTTGTTTTCTACGCTGATAATATAATGTCGCTTTAATAGCACCATTTGCTGACATTTTATACATAAGACATTTTTTTTCCACACATGTGAATGTTCCTTTCCAGGCTAGAAATGTGCAGAGATCTCAGTGACTGCTTCCTTAGAGCAATTCAAGACTTTCGCTGAATGCATACACTTGCCATTAAGCACAGACCCGGGCCTGTTCTCTGTACTGCATGTGTTCCTGGGTAAATATTTACGCTGGCAGTTTCCACATTTGTTTACCAGCCATTCACAGATAGGGCTGACTTGGGAAAGTTAATTGCTTTACATAAAGATTCTGTTTATTTTTTGAAAGCAGGCTTCCCCACCCCCTGGTTAGATGCCATTTCTCAAGACTTATTTAAGTGAAAACAAGATATTTTTATGTTCCAATCTCCATTTAAAAATAGCCACGGGCCTGGGCATATCTGGGAAACAAACACCTTGAGCCGCATTCCTAAACCGAAGGCGGCTGTGTTTTAAATGGACGCGAACAAGATTGACTTGTGCAAGTCACAGACTAAACAAAAGATAAGCGCTCCCCCAAAGGACACCGTTATCAGGATGCGGCTAATGTTAGGCACGGTTCCTGTTATTTCTGTGATTGGTTATGGAAGGCTGAAAGATTGGATTTAGTAATGCACACTATTACATCATGAGAATATAGATTTATGGTGATAGCGTGTGGGTTGTGGCTTTACAGGATATACAGTATCTAGTGTTGGACTCGGGGGGCTTAGAGCTTTCAGCTTGAAATTATAGTAGAGCTATTCACATTGAGTCTTGTATGTTATCCTATAAATCAAAAGGAAAACTAGGTTATTGCGTTATTCTGCGAATTTCAACTCAAGCAAAGGGGCAGATAATGTCTTCTTTTGCCTTCAGTTTAAATTAACCAAGGGTTAAATGCCACACTGGGAAATGCTTTAAGCCTGTGATCCCCAACCAGTGGCTCGGGGGTAACATGTTGCTCTCAGTGCCCCCAAACCAGGGAGTTATTTTTGAATTCCTGACTAGGGGGCAAGTTTTGGTTGAATAAAAACAAGATTTCCTACCAAATAAAGCCCCTGTAAGCTGATAGTGTGCATAGAGGCTGCCTAATAGCCAATCACAGCCCTTATTTGGCTCCTCCATGAACTTTTATGGTGCTTGTGTTGCTCCCCAAGTCTTTTTACATTTGACTGTGGCATACGAGTAAAGGTGCCCATACACCTTCAGATCCACTCCCTTAGCGATGTCACCAAGCGGTGGATCTTCTCCCGATATCCCCCACCTACGGGGCCACCTACCTGGGGCCAAATGATCGAGTTATAATGATGGGTATAGGCAAAGTCAGTCTGGGGAACGCATCAACGAGCCGATGCAGTCCCCAATCCGACTAGATTTTTTTAACCTGCCCAATCAATATCTGGCCAATTTCAGACCAGATATCGGTCGGGCAGGCCCGTCGGTAGTGCCCATAAACGGGCCAATTAGCTGCCGAATCGGTCTAAGGGACTGATGTCAGCAGCTAGAATTGGCCCGTGTATGGGGACCTTAAGAAAGGTTTGGAATCCCTGCTTTAAGCCAATGACCATCATCAACGGAGATAATGTGCTGTAAGCTCTGAGATCCTATCAACAGTTCCCATGAAATGTAAACCCCCCAGTACAATGAAAGTCTGGTTAAAGTAGTGCAGTTTATTATGCCCGGTATGGTGAGAATAATAGGGAGTATTTTCATATCTTTACATCATTGTACAAAAAGATGTAAAATCATTTTTGCAGATGCAATAAAGGGTTATCACAATAACACAGAGTATAAAGGTGGCCACATACGGGCTAATATAAGATGCATACTTAGCCCCTTTAGACAGTTGTCAGCTTATTGGTCCATATAAGGGGGGGTTTTCACAACAGGCTGCCTGATCAATATGTTGCTGATGGGCGGCCCGAAAATCCTTCGCACATTGATGTGGTCCCAACTCTGCACAGCCCTCTATTAGCATACAATTCTTGGTCCAAGGGCCATGATTATTGGATCAACCCAATATGCCCAAACATATGGGTGTCCATGCTTGTTTGTTGGAACTGTATATGCCCAGCTTAACAATTATGGATTTATATATCTCTTTAGTGGAAACTATATTGTTCATAAGCAGACCATGCTATAATACTATATACTGTATGTAAGAAGGCTACAGGAAAGGGCAGTCTCATTGGCTGCACAATGAATACCTGTTATTTAGGTGACTACTTGTTATTTTGGTATGCTTCTCCAAACATGGTAATAGCTACAGTAATTCCATATATCATTCTTCAGCAAAACACTGGGTTCTTGACTGCCTCTGTGCAAGGGTCCAGGCCAACAAGTTAAAACCTTGGAGTACAGTACTTGTGATTCTCAGAAATATCATCCACACTCACTTACAGAAAGTAAAGAAGAGCCACACCCGCCACACCAAAATCAATAATCAGCTACAGACTCAGATCTAAAAATGTAATAACATGAAAATAACAATTCTTTGCCAGTGAAGGGAATAGAAAGAGACATAGATGGGAATGACCTAAAGAACCCGTGTCTAGGGATGTGTAGTATGGAGCAGAGCTCAATTAAAGATGCAGAATTACAATAGGTTCTTGGCTAGAGGATTATTCTCAAGAACTAAAATGTAATTGTTCTAGGAATTCTGGGTCTCTTCTCCCTCCCACCGAGCTCTTGGACCTGAAGACTAAATTCCTAAACAGAACATATTGCATGACATGCAATTTCCAAAAATGCTGCCCTTATGAGGACAGGACTTACACCATTTTAAAAGACCCTTGAGAACTTGGAAAGAGTTTGTTTTCATTTTGAGAATTACTCCCGCAGAGCTGGATGTCCTACCACTAGTGGAGACTGACCAACGGGTAAATAAAGTTCATGGACAAAAAGGACCCTTGTAAGCTTTACTAGATCAACAGATTCCTGTGCATAAGAACAATTAAGGTAATGAAAGATCTGATGTACTTTATAAACAGGAGAATTTCAGGGAACATGTAAAATTTGGAGCTTAATAAAGAATCTTACAGAGTAAAGTAGAGAACACTAGAGTGTATGTGCAGTACTAGAAATATGGTGAAGGTAGAAGGGATGAGTAGGGTTAAAGAGGTAGATGGTATATAGTAGTGATCCCCACCCAGTGGCTCAGGAGCAACATGTTGCTCCCCAACCGCTTGGATGTTGCTCTCAGTGCCCCCAAACCAGGGAGTTATTTTTGAATTCCTGACTTGGGGGCAAGTTTTGGTTGAATAAAAACAAGATTTCCTACCAAATAAAGCCCCTGTAAGCTGATAGTGTGCATAGAGGCCCCTAATAGCCAATCACAGCCCTTATTTGGCACCTCCATGAACTTTTATGGTGCTTGTGTTGCTCTCCAAGTCTTTTTACATTTGACTATGGCTCACGAGTAAGAAAGGTTGGGGATCCCTGGTATATAGGAAGGGAAGATAAGAATAGAAGTAGAATTAAATTGAACATACAAAATGCAAGCATTGCTAAAGGACTGTAGCTGTAGTGATGTAGTTAGGCAGTAAATATAGATCCTGTTACCTTACTGGCAAATTTCTGCTGATTATTGGATGAAAGAATATGGCCGTGTTACCTATACCTGCATCTTTGGCTGCATTAAACCCTTAAACTTCATGTTCTTTAAGCACAGAGACGCTGCAGGGATCATTGTCTATAGCATATGGACAGTGCACTGCCATGTAATTCAAGTGGCATCTTGACATCATATATTGACCTGAATCAGTATTTAAATGGCTGTCCAATTTACCAGCATATAAGTAATGGGCCAACTTGCCCAGTAGAGGCCAACATCTGTTTCTTTGGTAGTCTCCCAAATTAGGCTGGCTATAAATGTACCAATAAAGTATGTGTGGGTTGGGGAGACGATCCCGACTGATACCTTGCATATCAATCAGTTTGTCAATTGGACCAGTTTTCATATTTTGGTCAGCCAGGCTTAATGGAGTGTTATATATATATATATATATATATATATATATATATATATATATATATATATATATATATAAATATATATAGGTTGGTGTGTATTAAATTTCACTATAAAAATGGTACAATCCTTTTGTTCCTACCCTAATATGTCCTTGATTTTGGTCTTTATGTGAGATAGCCCATGAATATTTGTTGATTGCTTTCTTTATGTGTATGGCCATTAAACCTGCAAATCATCTGGTCTTATTGGCTGTTTACAGCCACGAAATAGATTTAACATAATTTCTAAACAGATTGTGCTTGAAAATTGATTTGTTTAGAGACAAATGCACTTAAAACTGGTCAGATTTTGTATAAGGTAATTTCTGCCCTTGATTTCCAAGGCCGTACCCCCTGAAGAAGAGTTAAAGGTCATCTATCACTCTCAAATGCTGTTGTGTGTTTGCTTCAGAAACCCTACTTTAGTTTATATAAATGAAGCTGCTGTGTAGCCATGGGGGCAGCCATATAAATTGGAAAAAGGAGAGAAGGTTACATAGCAGATAACAGATAGCTCTGTAGAATACAATGGTGTCTTATCTGTTACCTGCTACATGCCTGTGCCTTTTCTCCATTGAATGGCTGCCCCCATGGCTACACAGCAGCTTTGTTTATATAAACTTTCTGTAGCAAACACACCAGTTGTACCCGTGCAGGGCAGCAGTACATTACATTCTAATTACTTTTGGTGTTACTGTTCCTTTAAAGCCACAGAGATCATTCTGAACTAGAAGCCAGCATTTTGTACTCTGGAGGTCCAAATTTTTTTTCCAGAACTTCTGGATAGGGAATTAGGAAGCATTCTCTAACTTGTCCGAAACATAAACATCTAATAGACTTGCACTGATAATTCCATTCTGGTGAGAATTTATCAACGGTTATTAAATTATTACCGGAAACATGCTTATATTTTATATTGGCAGGACATAAAGAGCCATTTCATCTGTTGAGAAAGTCAGCCTGATGCTGTGTGTAGATTAAGATGCAATAGGCTTTAAACACTTAATTTGATAAAGCTTCATTTTATTCTCCCTTCAGTTGGAACTGTAAAGTGGGAACCAAAGACCATTTCAATCAGAGAACAAAACATTTTCATGGAATAGGGATTTGTCAGCAGCAATTGTGGTTTGGTGAATCTTCCCAAAAGAAGGCATTTCATTTTATTTGATTTTTTTTAAACAGAACTGCTCTGTTGATATGGGCCCTGGGTGAGCCAGTAGATTGTGGTTTAAGCTGCACCCAGCGAATTCGTTAAAGGGACATAGCCCCTTTTTAACATGAGTTCAGTGAATAGGGCTTGTGCCCAACATCATTTTTGCTTATTGTTTTAATTACAGAGTAGTTATTTCTTTAGCTAAACAGGGCAAACTGGTAAATTGAAGTTACTCCATGTTTGGTCCTTGCAAGTTAGATAAAAAGTAAATCATTAAAGGATATGTAAACCCCCAATAGCCTCTTTGAAATCTTTCAATACATGCCACTCCTGTTGTTCAGAGGTTAATAGTAAGGCTGCTATTAGGATTCCTTCTCCTCCTATAACCCACTTGGCCCCCTCCCTTGGGAATGGACTTCGGCTTTTGACTTGTGAGCATGCTCAGTTCTTCTCAGCTCAGGTTACCAAACACACCCTTTAGTCTAGCAGACAATGAAGAGATGACACTGCTGGTTTCCATAGAAACTCTGCTCTAGCTGTGCGCTCAATAAGCAAATTTTTCTCCTAACCTTCTGTTCTGAGCTCATTTTGGCTGTTACAGAGCATATAACAAGCAGTACTTTTTAATCAAAGTAAGTTCTGCCTGTGTAAGGCTGCATTCTTCATTGTATGCACTTTACAGCTCACATGTGCTTTTGCAGATGGAAATGTCACTGAAAATGGCCACCGAGTGAAAGCTGCTATTCGTTTTAGGAACTTGTGATGGTGCTGGTGAATGGAAGAGATAGGGAGTATACAATACAAATGGTGTGGTTTGGGTGGGGGAGATGTGCCCAACTTATATACATGGTAGGAAAATGTAGGTTTCCATGTCCTTAAAATAAAAAAAAACGTTTCTTTGCTTAATGGCTGTACCTTGCCACATTCTAGATAATGGGTTCCAGATACAGCTATTTCCAGGAAAGCCAGTATCCAGAGAGAAGGCCATATTCCATAGACTCCATTAAAAGCAAATCATTATTTTTAAAAGTGATTTGCTTTTTTCCTTACAGCACCTTGTACTTGATCCTAACTAAGCTGCATGGATCCTTATTGGTTGTAAAACAATTTGGGTTTATTCAATGTTTACATGATTTTTAGCAAGGTATAGGGATTCAAATTAAGGAAAGAACCTATCCAGAAAACCCCAAATCCCAGATATACATGTATCAGACCCCTTATCTGGAAACCTATTATCCAGAAAGTTCCAAATTAAAGAAAGGCCATCTCCCATAGACTCCATTTTAATCAAATAATTCACATTTTTAAAAATGGTTTTCTTTTTCTCTGTAATAATAAAACAGAACTTTTACTTGATCCCAAATAAGATATAATTACCCCTTATTGGGGCAGAACAGCCCTATTGGGTTTATTTAATGGTTAAATGATTCCCTTTTCTCTGTAATAATAAAACAGTACCTGTACTTGATCCCAACTAAGATATAATTACCCCTTATTGGGGGCAGAACAGCCCTATTGGGTTTATTTAATGGTTAAATGATTCCCTTTTCTCTGTAATAATAAAACAGTGCCTGTACTTGATCCCAACTAAGATATAATTACCCCTTATTGGGGGCAGAACAGCCCTATTGAGTTTATTTAATGGTTAAATGATTCCCTTTTCTCTGTAATAATAAAACAGTACCTGTACTTGATCCCAACTAAGATATAATTACCCCTTATTGGGGGCAGAACAACCCTATTGGGTTTATTTAATGGTTAAATGATTCCCTTTTCTCTGTAATAATAAAACAGTACCTGTACTTGATCCCAACTAAGATATAATTACCCCTTATTGGGGGCAGAACAGCCCTATTGGGTTTATTTAATGGTTAAATGATTCCCTTTTCTCTGTAATAATAAAACAGTACCTGTACTTGATCCCAACTAAGATATAATTACCCCTTATTGGGGGCAGAACAACCCTATTGGGTTTATTTAATGGTTAAATGATTCCCTTTTCTCTGTAATAATAAAACAGTACCTGTACTTGATCCCAACTAAGATATAATTACCCCTTATTGGGGGCAGAACAGTCCTATTGGGTTTATTTAATGGTTAAATGATTCCCTTTTCTCTGTAATAATAAAACAGTACCTGTACTTGATCCCAACTAAGATATAATTACCCCTTATTGGGGGCAGAACAGCCCTATTGGGTTTATTTAATGGTTAAATGATTCCCTTTTCTCTGTAATAATAAAACAGTACCTGTACTTGATCCAGAACAATCCTATTCGGTTTAATTACTGTTTCAATAATTTTTTTAGTAAACTTAAGGTAGGAGATCCAAATTACGGAATAACCGGAGAACCCCAGGTCCCAAGCATTCTGGATAATGGGTCCCATACCTGTACCTGCAGTGAATCCCATACCGGCACCTGTAGTGCACGCAACTGGTTAAGCCACTGGCATTTATCATGGTGACATTGCTTACAGTTTCTCAAACCACACGCTGGTGCTGAAAGCTAAAATTGGAATTTATATGCGTTCGCATTTAATACTACTCTTCTTTGCTGAATTTAAATGCTTCGGTTCTGTCCTCAATTAAACAGTCATATGTTTCGGTTAAAATGACACATCGCTCTGGTATGCAGGAAAGCAAGTGGAAAAACTCGTGCAATGCCCATAGTAGCGCTACGAGGCCCGCCGGGACCAACGTGCCTAGGGCTCGCTAGAATTTCCAGCAAAGTCAGTGGGACACAAGGGTGGACGGACTGACAGTGAAGTACTGTTACTACAGTTTGGAGACCTACTAAAAAGTAATTAATATATATATATATGTATAACTTAGCAGACTGTATTTGAGAATCACTGATTTTGATCAATTTATATTTCATTTATGGGAGTTGGCATTTATGGAGATCTCTTAAAGTAACACCAGAGGTCCGAAACTGACCCTCACAGCTGTGTGAGTTGTACTGTGCATCTCACTTCATAGGGCAAATGTATAATTGCTGGTAATAGGGTAAATGCATTTGACTTTTGTAGCAATTCATGAAATCCAAATCCATAGACTTATGTTGAGTTAAAATGAAACCAATGCTCTTTATTTTCTAGGAACTGGCAGGGTGTTAATAGTTGTTTGGCTGAACATTAACACCCATAGGAAAGAATTAAATTTGACAGCTTAAAGCCACTCAAGAGAGGTGTGTTGACTAACTGGCGCATTTATGAAGGTGGCTACACGCTGACCCACAAGCTGATTACCTCTTTATCTGCCAATATACCATAGAGTAGTAGCTATAGTGGGTCATTAATTTACTGCACCACAATGTAAATTTCAGATGCAATCGTCATGTTTTTAAACCCACAATGCAGTGTCTTCTCTTATGATTCCAGCCTCATTGAGTTTGCCAGGTGGAGTTGCTTGACGCAATTGCATCTAAACGTGACCATACACGTTAAGATCCACTCGTTTGGCGACCTACAGGTGGGCGATATCGGGTGAATTTAGGGGCCAAACGATCAAATTAGAACGGCGGTAATAGGTGCAGTTGGTTTGGGGACTGCATCAACAAGCCGATGCGGTCCGCGATCCGACTAAATTTTTTAACCTGCCCGATCTATATCTGGCCGATTTCAGGCCAGATATTGGTCGGGCAGGCCTGTCGGTAGTGCCCATACACAGGGACCGATATCAGCAGCTACAATCGGCCCGTGTATGGCCACTTTTAGTTCTGTTGCCATCATTTCTGGCTTCCACCATAAGAGTGACGTGTGTGTCCAGCTTTTCTGGCGTAACTGTGCTACAGCCATTGACATAGGCAGCTATGGGCCTATATCAGTAGCAGCCTGTGGCTCAATTCAGAACACATGGCAGCATGTTGGCCTTTAATGAATGGAATTTATCTTGTAACTGACCCCTAAAGTGCATCAGCAGATGAAATTCCAATGTTTTATTTACAAACCAACCCATATCTGTGGTACAAAGATATAATGGCCAGCTTGATCCTCTAAGACAGTGGCCCCCAACCAGTGGCTCATCACCCCATTTGATGTTGCTCCCAGTGGACTCAAAGAAGGTGCTAATTCTTGAAATTCCATGTGTGGAGGCAAGTTTTGGAAGCATAAAGACACTAGTTTGTTCTAAGCAGAGCCTCTGCAGGCTGGCAGTCCACATGGGGCTACCAAACATCCAATCACAGCCCTTATCTGGTAACACCCAGGAACTTTTTTCATGTTTGTGCGGCTCCCCAATACTTTCTATATCTGAGTGTGGCTTACGGGTGAAAGAGATTGGGGATCACTGCTCTAAAATGTAAGTAAAGCACAGGTGTTCAAGTGAAAGAGGACAGTCAACAACTGCTCACACCTCTACCAATGTGTATCATTAGAAGAAGAAATTTCTTCCAATTCCAGCAAAAATGGTCAGTTATTAAAATAAATTACAACCATTAGTCAAAAGGTGTTGATTCAGTCATAACCTTACCTGTATACTGAAATCTGGGAAATAAATAGTCGAGGGTCTGAATAAAAATGACAGTGACGAGTTATAGAGAGGCAAAATAAAAAGGCAAAAAATGTAAAAACCACAACTGCAGGTCATAACGTGAGATCCTTATGGGTTCATGTGGGATTTTGCTTATGAGGATCTTAATATCTGAGCTGCTGTTGTACAAATGCTGGAACATCATGACTGTGACTATAGTGGTATGTACATGACTTCCCTGCATACAATGCACTTGTGTTTAGGCACAATAATAAGCCCTTTTCATACATGAGAACAATGCAAACAGAATATCAGCCCTTGGCCTTGCTCTGATAAAGATCTTTGCATGATATATATATATATACATATGTAAGCACATCGACACAATAAGCTCAGCACTCACAGGACTTGTCTCAAAAAAATCATAGGTATTTTATAAGTGCAGAAATAATAAAATACCTGTCATTTTTTGGAGACAAGTCCTTTGAGTGCTGAGGTTATTTTGTGGATGTGCTTGGTGAACTACTACCCGGCACCCAGGCTGCAGATATTAACATTTTCTGGTGAATGCCCTTTGCTGCTATAATACTGTATATATATATAGACACTTACCAACTTAATTTGCCCACTTTGGGGTGGTGACCCAGCATTGGTACTGTTAGTATACCCTATCCGGTAATAGGGTTGCCACCTGTCCAGTTTTGACCCGGGCAACCCGGTTTTAGATAGGGCTGCCCAGGTCAAAACCACCTGCTCAATTTAGAAAACAAGGCAAGATTTTCTAAGATTAATGTGGCAATTGGGCAATCGTTGATTGCTGCGTCATAGCCATAATAGGTACATGGTGGCTCAGTGAATAGCAATTTTGCCTTGCAGCCCTGGGGTCCTGAGTTTGATTATGGCTTGGACACTAGCTGAACAGAGCTTGTATGTTCTATGTTTAACATTATCTCCCAATGTAACTGTACAGTATTAAAAATAAAGTGACTAATAACAACTGTAAGATTTATAGCAGGGGTCTCCAACCTTTTTTACTTGTGAGCCACAGTCAGATGTAAAAAGACTTGGGGAGCAACACAAACATCATAAAAGTTCATGGAGGTGCCAAATAATGGCTAAGATTGGCTATTAGGCAGCCTCTATGCACCCTATCAGCTTACAGGGGCTTTATTTGGTAGGAAATCTTGTTTTTATTCAACCAAAACTTGCCCCCAAGTCAGGAACTCAAAAATAACTCCCTGGTTTGGGGGCACTGAGAGCAAAATCCAAGGGGTTGGGGAGCAACATGTTGCCCCGAGCCACTGGTTGGGGATCACTCATCTGTAGGCTCATGGTGGTCTTCAGTATTCCTGTACTAAACGTTTCATATAATTCACACAGGATGCAATGAGGAGTGATCTCAGTTGTTTTGACATCCGTTTTTAATGAAGAATAAACATCACTATCAGGGCTGTATGAGCAGTCAGTGTTATATAATAATGGCTGCTTTACCTAAGGCGAGTTCAGCAGCAGATGATAGAAGGCCTGCAGTTTAGCAGGAAACCAACATGTCAGGATGGAAGAAAGAAAGCATTATCTGTCGTTTGCTTGTATAAACTGCACCCATAGAACTTCTGCATGTCTGTGAGACCTTGTCTCGGTACATCTAAGGTAGTGAAGAGGAAAGGGCACAATTTTCACCTTGTTAGAAATGGTATGTTCCATATGTCAGCGGGCCTTATTTAGTTAGTGATCTAAATAAAGTTTATCATGTTTATTAAATCTATAGACATTTATTGTTTCCTTCTATAGACACAAACGTAGAAGTTATTTAACCAGATGTTAAGTTATAAATTAAGTCTGAACATGTCTAAAATGATTGAAGTCTTGTAGGATTTATCTATACCAGCATTGTATGATGGGCAGGCCCACTTACATATGAATGCATCCATGGCTAGTGATGAGCAAATCTGTCTCGTTTCGCTTCGCCGAAAAATTCGCAAATCTTTCAAAAGATTTGCGAAACGACGAAAATGTTGCGCGTCAAAAAAAATTGTTGCGACTATTCGTTTGTTGCCCGCGGCTATTCTTTCTTTGTGCAGCTATATTCTTTTGTCGTCCGCGGCTATTCTTTCGTCG
Organism: Xenopus tropicalis; assembly: GCF_000004195.4. Classification (NCBI taxonomy): domain Eukaryota; kingdom Metazoa; phylum Chordata; class Amphibia; order Anura; family Pipidae; genus Xenopus; species Xenopus tropicalis. The sequence continues at coordinate 17,352,049 of NC_030681.2, forward strand.
TGCGCCTATTCTTTTGTCACCCGCGACAATTTTTGAACGCGCAGCGTATTTTTCTGCTGCAAATTTTTTCATCCGCCAATGGCGAAATGCGGAAATTCGCCAGGAATCCATGCCTGCCGAAACATTCTGCCCATCACTATCCGTGGCCCTTTGTGATCCTCCTAGAAAGGGTTTTTTGCCTTTCCAATCTATAACTGAATGGGACTCAATTATATATTTTGTAAAGGAGGCTATTGTTTTGGTTCTATCCTCGACTCAGTAAGCTGTCAACTCAGTTTGGAGTGGCTTATTAATCAGCTAATATCAACCTTTTTATGGCCAGATTTAGAGGTGTTCCCTATGTGAGAGACACCCCGCTAGCCTCCACAATTACTAGAGTAGCAGATGCTTCTTATTCCTGGTTCCCAGTCTGTGTACTTTGATAAGAACCAAAGTCGAAAGGTCTCCCTACGTAAGTCTAGAAACTGGTAAGCAGAAGTGGGCAACTGCATGGTAAAGTTATAATGCTAGTTGGACCCTGACTACTAGCCTGATATCTGGGCAATTGGGACTATGGGACTGATGACAATGGCAAAACTACACTGTTCCTTGCCTGGGGTCAAGTCCCATTAGCCTTCAGCTGCCAGTGGGTACTAAAATAAAAACTGATTGGCTGCATGTTGGGCAGCCCTAACATAGATGGCTGTACCTGCCAACCCTCACTGCTTCTACCTATTTGCTCTCCCATTTATTTTTAAAAAAAATATTTTTCAAAATATTTTTCCAAGAATGAATAAAACAAATTTTAAATTAAATCCGATTCAGAAACTTTTTCCCCTTTGTGCACATTATTTTCATGGACTGGTGTTCCTTAACAAAAAAAAGAAACTCCTAATAGCTGGTGGTAATGTATGAAGAGCATTAAGGGACAGCAAACCGTTAGCAATCTCAGAGTGCGGTGATTTATGGGTTAAAAGGGACTGCTATTCACATTTTTAGACTTTTTTTTTTTTTTTGAATCAGCATGTTTTCTCCCCCCCCACCCCTTTCCTGTACCTACAGTAAATACACAGCTGCACATTCAGAAAGAACTGTTTCTGTGTTGAGTTCAACGTGGCTCTAGCACTGAACCACTTGTGATCTAATTCAACCTTTTGCCTCATGAAATATAGCACATTCATGGGACTGACACCTGCACGGCTGCCTTTAATGACGTGGCACTTTGCAGTAAAAGAAGTTTCTTCATTTTAGAACTGGCATGTGTGTAATGGATGCTCGTGATATCCCTCCAGTATATATACACTTCTTCATCGATCCAGGATGGTGTGTTCTTCTAATTTTGCCAAGAGACTCATTGCACAACAGTTTAATATGTAAGTTCTTGGGGGCAAGATGAGATATTGAATGGGCTTAAGACATGCATCCACTTATAACTATCCACCATGTATTTGTTTAAATGCCAGATTAAAAGGGGTAGACTATCAAAATCAAAAACAACCAAAATGAAACATATACATTTAGAATATTCTCTCCATTATGGGGCAAAATGAGATCTTGAATGGGCTCAAGACATGCATCCACTTTTGTGCTGTGCCCTTAGCAACTAGCTACCAGGTATTTGTTTGAATGCCAGACTAAAGGGGAGTAGAGGTGGGGTAGGCTATCAAAGTCAAAAACAACCAAAATTAAACATTTAAATATAGAAGGTTCTCTCCATTAGGGGCAAGATGGGATCTTGAATAGGTTTAAGACATGCATCCACTTTAGTGCTATGACCTTAGTGACTAGCCACCAGTTATTTGTTTCTATGCCTGACTAAAGGGGAGTAGAGGTGGGGGTAGGCTATTGAAGTCAAAAACAACCAAAATTAAACATTTTAATTTAGAAGGTTCTCTCCATTAGGGGTAAGATGAGATCTTGAATGGGGTCAAGACATGCATCCACTTTAGTGCTCTGACCTTAGCAACTAGCTACCAGGTATTTGTTTGAATGCCAGATAAAAAGTAGTGACTAGTAGTGACTAGCCACCAGTTATTTGTTTCTATGCCTGACTAAAGGGGAGTAAAGGTGAGGTAGACTATCAAAGTCGAAAACAACTAAAATAAAACATTTAAATTTAGAAGGTTCTCTCCATTAGGGGCAAGATGAGATCTTGAATGGGCTCAGGACATGCATCCACTTTAGTGCTGTGCCCTTATCAACTTTGTACCAGGTATTTGTTCAAATGCCAGACAAAAAGTAGAGGTGGGGTAGACTATCAAAGTCAAAAACAACCAAAATAAAAGAGTCTTTTTATTAGGGCCAAGATGAGATCTTGAATGAGCTCAGAACATGCATCCAACTTAGTTTACTGACCTTAACAACTAGCTACCAGGTATTTGAATGGCAGAATAAAAGGTTAGTGGGGGGGGGGGGGGGGGTAGACTATCAAAATCAAGAACAACCAAAATGAAACATATAAATTTAGAATATTCTCTCCATTAGGGGGCAATATGAGATCTTGAATCGGCTTAAGACATGCATGCACTTTAGTGCTGTGGCCTTAGCAACTAGTTACCAGGTATTTGTTTGAATGCCAGACTAAAGGGAAGTAAAGATGGAGTAGACTATCAAAGTCAAAAACAACCAAAATAAAACATTTAAATTTAGAAGAGTCTCTCCATTAGGGGCAAGATGAGATCTTGAATGGGCTCAGGACATGCATCCAACTTAGTGTACTGACCTTAACAACTAGCTACCAGGTATTTATTCAAATGGCAGACAAAAAGGGGAGCAGAGGTGGGATAGACTATCAAAAACAACAATATAAAACATTTAAAGTTAGTAGATTCTCTCTATTAAGGGGTAAGATGAGATCTTGAATGGGCTCAAGTCATGCATCTGCTTTAGTGCTCTGGCCTTAGTGACTATCCACCAGGTATTTGTTTGAATGCCAGACTAAAGGGGGTAGGGTCAGGGTAGACTAAGAAAATCAAAAACATCCAAAATACATTTAGAAGATTCTCTGTATTAGAACTAAATTAATTATACCCTGTGCTAGCTCCCTCCCCTGGCACTGTTTTGCACGGAAAGGCTGAAATGTAGGGATGCTCATGCCACACTGGATGATTTAGTTTCATTTCATGGCACAAATCCAAGCTATGGAGTTCAACAAAATCCATTCATCACGCGTTCGAATAAATATGATGTTTGTGAAACGGTCAGAACCTGAAATTCATGGTCTGCAGAGAGAAATGAAGGGGCTTTAATGTCGAAGAAAAAATAAATGATGAATCAGACATTAAAAGCTACGCTTGCAGAAACTCCATGTGCCCAGAAACACAATTAGATCTAAATGTGCCTTTACTTATAAGAAAATGACTCAGCAATCACATGGTGTACCCAAGCCAGAACCTTTAAACAAACTCATTCAACATGTCATGAATACTCTCAGAAGAATGTTTGCTTCAGAATGACTTCCTGTGTTTTTGAAAAAAAAAAAAAGAAACATTGAAATGAAAGAAAGCTTTAGCAGCGTGCTTCTACTGTGCCGAGCCGAAAAAAAAAAATATTTGAAAAAGATCAACTGAGAAAGGCTTCATTTCCTGCAAAGGCAAAAACATCCATATATTGCACAGATGGCCTGCGAGCTAAGTGCATCCATCCATGCGGCGGCTTTCTACGGAGGAAAATGCAAAGCAATAGCAAAGGGGGCTCACGTTTCTCCTTCAGATCCCGGGCTGTTCCTCTTTGAAACCTTTACTATAAATAATATTGATATAATGTTTGAACATTTCTACACAATCCCCCCCCCCCCCCGGGCTGTGAAATTAGCGGTGTGGTGGGGGACATTAAACGGGTTTAATTGAAAGCAGTCATTTGAAAATGAATAGGAGAAATATTTGGATTTTTTTGGAGTCAGTCTACGACCAGGGACGGTTTTATTGTAGGGTCGGAGGGGACTGGTTTTAAACAATAATTAAATATTTTCGTATGTACATCAGGGATGTCCGACCTGGAGGCTTTGCAGCGGTTGTTGAACTACAGCAGATCTCTGTATTTCTAACCTTATTCTTTGTTACACTTCAGAATAATTCTGGTTTTGGTTGATTAATACGGCATTATCATAGATTTACAGTGCATAAGGCAGTAATCCCCAACCAGTGCCTTGTGAGCAATATGTTGCTCACCAACCCCTTTGATGTTGCTCCCAGTGGCCTCAAAGCAGGTGCCATTTTTACATTTCTGGCTTGGAGGCAAGTTTTGGATCCCAGAGACACAGTTTTACTCCAAGCAGAGCCTCCTGCAGGCCAGCAGTCCACATGGGGCTACCAAGTAGCCAATCACAGCCCATATTTGACATCCCCAAAGAACTTTTTTCATGCATGTGTGGCTCCCCAACACTTTTTATATCTGAGTGTAAAAAACACTGGGGATACCTGGCATGCATGAAACAATGGTTTATGGAAACACAATGGTTTGTGCCAGAAACATACCCAGTTCCATAGATAATATAACAAATGTTTGGTATCTTCCCTCTGTATATAGCAGTGTACCATCCAACTTCCAATTTGTTTTTGTTTTCAATAGTTTTTATTAACATTTTCAATAGTACAGAGTGGTTTTTGAGAGGAATCGTGCATATTAATATTTTTAGCAAAGGAATGAAGAAACAAGGAGTAAAGGGGGGGGGGGACTAAGAGGAGAGGGAAAAAGGTAAGTGAATAAAGAAAAAAACAACAAAAATTGTGCAGCTCTAGAAATAGGAGAAAGAACAAAAACTAGGTGGTGCAACCAACAAAAGGCAACCCAAAATCTAAAACAGTTCTATCATAACAAACATTACAACTGATAGCGGATTCGGTCAGCAGGGAGTGCAGGAAATGAAGATGGGAAAAATGTGTGCAGATCCGAACAACGCTCTAAAGGTCAGAATTAATAAAAGGAAATGTAGGTGGCCAATGGTCAAGCATGATCAAAAAAATTTGCAAATCTTTCAATTGATCCGTGAAACGGCGAAGAATTCGTGAAACGGCGAAAATGTTGTGCGGCAAAAAAAAATTGCCATCTGTGACTATTCTTTTGTCACCCGCGGCTATTGTTCTGTCGTGTGGCTATTATTTTGACGCCCACGGATATTCTTTTTTGAAGCCAGCGACAATTTTTGGACGTGTGGCGAATTTTTTCATCCGTTTCGCGAAACAATCCGGCAATGTCGAAACACGGAAATTCGCTGCTAATCCATGCCTGCCAAAATATTTCGCCCATCACTATAACAGAGAGCTTTCCATTGACCATGATCCAGCTCAGTTTATTTAGTGGGTTATGGGAATGGTCGTAGTTGTCAAGTATTTTGCAAACCTCTCAGTCTTTCAGTGGTCCAGACACAAATCTTTACTCTATAAAATGAGATGAAATGATCAGGGTCGAACTGGGGGGTGCAGGACCCACCAGGGCTGCTGCCTCAGGGGCCCTGCACCCCCCCAAATTAGCCCCTGCCGCAGCCTTCACACCCCCTGCAAGTGCCCTATCCACAACCCAATCTTCAACCCGCAGAAAAAATGTTAATAGGAGTAAAATATAGATAATATAAGATAAGAACTATAGATAAGACCCACAATCTGAACCGCATCTATATCCACATCCGAAAATCCTACCTGCAACCTGCAGGTTTTCCGCTTTTTTTGCAGGTAACCAGCAGGTACCCAACCCGCTGCTTGACCCTACCAACAGCTATTCTTTCACACTCCAAAAAGCATACAGTGGGTTTAATTGGCTATTGATAAAATTACCCCTAGGGTACAAATATGAGAGGGATCTTAGATTGTAAGCTCCACGGGGGCAGGGACTGCTATTCATGATAAACTGTGTAAATCTGTCAGTGCTATACTATTAAAAAAATAATTTTGTTTTGCTCTTTTTCTTACTACAGGAACGAAAGAATTGCCAGTAAAAACTAAAGAAAATCCAAATTCTCTATGTGCTTCGTTTACCAAAATAGGTGTGTATTATTGCATCTGTGCTATATCCAATTTCATATCTAGAGTTCTGCCTCCTCGAGCTTATATTCAGTGACTAAATGGAAACAGAATAAACCACAAGCCAAAATAAATGACCATCCGAGCTTTTTTAAGACACGGTGAAAGCTGTTCAGCTGAGTATGTGAATGTGCAGTTTATTATTTTCAAAATGTGGGTATAATATTATGAAAGATCTATGTGTACGGGGTACAAGGCTGGAAAGCAACGGCGTTCTGTACAGGTTGCAAAAAATCAGACCTAGGGAGTGAAGGGATATATATATATATAACATTTAGTGCTGGCAGAGGGGTTTATAGGAAGGTTTGGTTGATACATATATATATGCTTTTACCATGTCAATCATGTTATCATTCATTATTAAAAGAGTTCATCTTGTCCACTATTCTCTAATTATTTGTTTTACATAAAAATGGATTTTGTGAATGGATATTGTGCTTCCCAATACTTATAATAATGTGGCATTCATTTCATTTCTAATATCAGTTCCTTAGAGATGACTGAAATATTAAAAAGTCAAGTGAAGTGCCCAAAGGGAACCCCTATACCTGCCATATAAAATAGCCATATCAGCCTCTCTTACTACAAGTACAGGTATGGCATCCCTTATGCGGAAACCTGTTATCCAGAAAGCTCTGAATTATGGAAAGCCCATCTCCCATAGACTCAATCAAATAATTCAGAATTTTGAAACTGATTTCCTTTTTCTCTGTAGAAATAAAACAGTACCTGTAATTGATCCCAACTAAGATATAATTACCCCTTATTGGGGGCAGAACAATCCTATTGGGTTTATTTAATGGTTAAATGATTCCCTTTTCTCTGTAATAATAAAACAGTACCTGTACTTGATCCCAACTAAGATATAATTACCCCTTATTGGGGCAGAACAGCCCTATTGGGTTTATTTAATGGTTAAATGATTCCCTTTTCTCTGTAATAATAAAACAGTACCTGTACTTGATCCCAACTAAGATATAATTACCCCTTATTGGGGGCAGAACAGCCCTATTGGGTTTATTTCATGGTTAAATGATTCCCTTTTCTCTGTAATAATAAAACAGTACCTGTACTTGATCCCAACTAAGATATAATTACCCCTTATTGGGGGCAGAACAGCCCTATTGGGTTTATTTAATGGTTAAATGATTCCCTTTTCTCTGTAATAATAAAACAGTACCTGTACTTGATCCCAACTAAGATATAATTACCCCTTATTGGGGGAAGAACAGCCCTATTGGGTTTATTTAATGGTTAAATGATTCCCTTTTCTCTGTAATAATAAAACAGTACCTGTACTTGATCCCAACTAAGATATAATTACCCCTTATTGGGGGCAGAACAGCCCTATTGGGTTTATTTAATGGTTAAATGATTCCCTTTTCTCTGTAATAATAAAACAGTACCTGTACTTGATCCCAACTAAGATATAATTACCCCTTATTGGGGGCAGAACAGCCCTATTGGGTTTATTTCATGGTTAAATGATTCCCTTTTCTCTGTAATAATAAAACAGTACCTGTACTTGATCCCAACTAAGAAATAAATAAACCTTATTGGATGGAAAACAATCCTATTGGGTTTAATTAATGTTTTATTTATTTTTTTAGTAGACTTAAGGTATGGAGATCCCCTAGGTCCCAAGCATTCTGGATAATGGGTCCCATACCTGTATATTTATAATGTATAGGTTATGGGGAGGCCCATTTATCAACATTCTTATTTTCATGGTTTTAGAGGTTATTTAAACCACAACTAAAACTCATTTCCACGAATGTCAGTCATTTATCAAAAGATCTGAATTGAAAAAGCAAAAATGGAAAAAAACACAAAACCCTCAACTTTTTAAGATTGTTTCACAAACAAATGTAGCGAAACCCTTTAAAACCACAAAGAAAAAAAAAATCTTCCAGTTGCGTAAGGGACATCTGCCATTGACTTCTACTTCATTTTTAGAGGGTGTATTTTTCTTTCGGATTTGTTGTGGTTTTGTTGCATAATAACATAAAACGTTAGTCAATGCCCCCCTTAGTATTGTTAGCATCTAATTTATTTACATCTATATTGACATTTATACATGACAGTATAAGAAATTGCTGTGTGTTTTCATACTGTAGTAAAAGACACACGTCCACCACTTTTCTCCAAATAACTAAAACTGCTAGTTGTTCCAGAGGATGGTGAAAAAAAACTTTTTTAAATTCCTGGCTTGGAGGCAAGTTTTGGTTGCATCAAAAACAGTTGTTCAGCCAAAAAGAGCCTTATGTAGGCTGCTAGTCCACATAGGGGCTAGCAAATAGCCAATAATATCCCTTATTTGGTACCCCCAGGAACCTTTTCATGCTTGTGTTGCTCCCCAACTCTTTTTACATTTGAATGTGGCTCACAGGTAAAAAAAACTTTGGGGACCCCTGCATTAAGGCTATAAATGACCCCTGCATTAAGGGTATAAATGACCCCTGCATTAAGGGTATAAATGACCCCTGCATTAAGGGTATAAATGACCCCTGCATTAAGGGTATAAATGACCCCTGCATTAAGGGTATAAATGACCCCTGCATTAAGGGTATAAATGTGTTGCATGCTTGGTTGCTTGGTGCACAACCTTACAGTTATCAATATTATGGGACAGATTCATCATGGTTTTAGAGATTTTGATAGCACAAAAAAACCTAATTTTCACTAAAACCATGAATGTCTAGATGCGAATTCGAAAAGGCACAAATGAAAAAACGCTGAAAAAATGCGAAAAATCTCTAAAACCATGAAGCAAAGATAGATCTTCCAGTTGTGAGAAGGGCACCTTCCATTGACTTCTACACAATCTCAACAGCTTTTATATGGCATATTTTTGCTTCTTTTTGGATTTTTCTTTTGGCACCCCACTAAGAACCCCACTCCAAGTATAAAATGCTCAGAGTAGTGTGTGTTTGTTCTTGAGTATATTGTAAGGTTATTGTCCAAACCCTACGGCTGGTTCCACTGGCCCTGCGGCTGGCCCCACTGGCAATACAAAGCTGGGGGGGGGCAGTAGTACTGATAATGTTTGTTTCTGTACATCTCAACTATAGTGCAAGAAAATGTTTGTTTTCAAAGCTTAATCATAGGCTTGTTTGCCACTCTCTTGCCACTATTCCCAGTTGCTTAGTTCTAATCTAATTATACATTTTCGAAATACAGTGTTAAAGAATATAATGGTTGATAGAGGCTGATGCATGACCTGGAATGAGAAAGGTTAAACCAGTGCCCTGATCATTAATCCCTAATTTCGCTCGTTTGCCCTCTCCTGTTCAGGAATTTTGCCATTATCCCATTCATTCATTTTAAGCATAAAACGGTTTCTCAAACCCGTTAATGACAGATTGTCGGGCTTTCTGCTTAATCCATTAGTTTCCAGGTCAGATATCAAGCACGGGCCATAATGCATTTTATCCTCGCTTATTGATTATGTTGTAAAGCCCATGATTATGTTTGATTGCAGGTGGGAGGCATGGTTATGTCATTTATGAATTTATGAGTTATGAATTTCCTTTTTATTATAAAAAAAAAATATCGCTATGTAACAGGCATTGAACAAAAGGGAAGATCACTTAACTTGCTTACCGTTATCTTCCTTTCCTGGATGAACTCCATATCATTACTCACTGGGATGGCCCCTCCCACCTGGTCCCATCAACCCCACCCTCCTACTGGGTCTTGTTAAAAGCTTCCAAAAACTCCTGAAATAGGTATGGGTCGTACTGACATGGAGTTTGTCCAGGAAAGAAAGATTGTGGTAAGTAAGACACAATTTTCCATATCTAGAAAAGTTACCTAAAGAGCCCTGTGTCCATGTACCGTAGGCACAAGCTGGATAAATGGGACGCACAGTAAAAGGAATAATTTGTCAGCCCTGGATGATCAGATGAAATCCTGTTGGGAGCTTGACAAACTCAGTACAAGATACTCAAAATGTATAGTAAAGACTATGAAACTCCATGTGACTAGGCTTAAAGACTCTATAGCAAGATGCAATCTAATGGGAGGAACGCACAGGGGCCTAAATACAGTATAACAGAGGCAGATTCCATAACTGCTGTTGGTGGGCACTGACTGTCTAAACCAGCTACCTATCTAGTATGCAAGAAAACAAGCCTTTTGTATCCAGAACACCCTATAAACAGAAATTGGACAAACAAACCCAAAAACAAGTCTGCCTTCTAGACACAGAGCATAAAACCTGACCTAAGGTGCTCCACTTTTAACGGCAGTGTTAACCAAATGACTCCTACCCAAGACAGCACCATTCAGACTGTACCAACCATACTTTCATAGCCTGACAAATGTATCTATCGGCAGACAGAGTATGGCACACACACAGGCAGCATAGGGCAGGCAGAGTATGGCATTTATATTCTCATTGTGTTCATGTGGGTTTCATATGGTCATTGTGGTTTTTTCTACAACCCAAAAGCCTGGAGAATTCCTCTTTCCATGTGTGACTATGATTAATGATATATGATTATGTGAGTATATTAGATTATTAGCTCTACTGAGTCAGGGACTTATATGTGTCGTTATGTGCATAATAATAATAATAATCATTACCTTTAGATGGCTAATGAAGATATAACTTGAAAACCGCAACTTTTTCATAGTGTTGCATGAAAACCGCGACATTGGGGCCGATTCATTAAGGTACGAATCTATATTACAAAATCCGATCATTTCTGATGATTGAAATTGTTACGAAAATGATTTTCGTTTGAATACGAAAATTTCGTACTTACAATCCGAAAGTTCCAAAATCTTCCTACTGAAACGAACGTTTGCGAATGGTGATCTGATAGTCACAAAATTTTCGTATCCGAACGATCGTAAACGGCGGGAAAACCTTTCTGACTAAATGGCACTCTGCAGCTCCAGCCTGGCCCAAGGAAAGTCTCCCATAGGGCTCAATGGCACTCTGCAGCTCCAACCTGGCCCAAGGAAAGTCTCCCATAGGGCTCAATGGCACTCTGCAGCTCCAACCCGGCCCAAGGAAAGTCTCCCATAGGGCTCAATGGCACTCTGCAGCTCCAACCCGGCCCAAGGAAAGTCTCCCATAGGGCTCAATGGCACTCTGCAGCTCCAACCTGGCCCAAGGAAAGTCTCCCATAGGGCTCAATGGTACTCTGCAGCTCCAACCCGGCCCAAGGAAAGTCTCCCGTAGGGCTCAATGGCACTCTGCAGCTGCAACCCGGCCCATCGAAAGTCTCCCATAGGGCTCAATGGCACTCTGCAGCTCCAACCCAGCCCAAGGAAAGTCTACCATAGGGCTCAATGGCACTCTGCAGCTCCAACCCGGCCCAAGGAAAGTCTCCCATAGGGCTCAATGGCACTCTGCAGCTCCAACCCGGCCCAAGGAAAGTCTACCATAGGGCTCAATGGCACTCTGCAGCTCCAACCTGGCCCAAGGAAAGTCTCCCATAGGGCTCAATGGCACTCTGCAGCTCCAACCCGGCCCAAGGAAAGTCTCCCATAGGGCTCAATGGCACTCTGCAGCTCCAACCCGGCCCAAGGAAAGTCTCCCATAGGGCTCAATGGCACTCTGCAGCTTCAACCCGGCCCAAGGAAAGTCTCCCATAGGGCTCAATGGCACTCTGCAGCTCCAACCCGGCCCAAGGAAAGTCTCCCATAGGGCTCAATGGCATTCTGCAGCTCCAACCCGGCCCAAGGAAAGTCTCCCATAGGGCTCAATGGCACTCTGCAGCTCCAACCCGGCCCAAGGAAAGTCTCCCATAGGGCTCAATGGCACTCTGCAGCTCCAACCCGGCCCAAGGAAAGTCTCCCATAGGGCTCAATGGCACTCTGCAGCTCCAACCCGGCCCAAGGAAAGTCTCCCATAGGGCTCAATGGCACTCTGCAGCTCCAACCCGGCCCAAGGAAAGTCTCCCATAGGGCTCAATGGCACTCTTCAGCTCCAACCCGGCCCAAGGAAAGTCTCCCATAGGGCTCAATGGCACTCTTCAGCTCCAACCCGGCCCAAGGAAAGCCTCCCATAGGGCTCAATGGCACTCTGCAGCTCCAACCCGGCCCAAGGAAAGTCTCCCATAGGGCTCAATGGCACTCTGCAGCTCCAACCCGGCCCAAGGAAAGTCTCCCATAGGGCTCAATGGCACTCTGCAGCTCCAACCCGGCCCAAGGAAAGTCTCCCATAGGGCTCAATGGAACTCTGCAGCTCCAACCCGGCCCAAGGAAAGTCTCCCATAGGGCTCAATGGCACTCTGCAGCTCCAACCCGGCCCAAGGAAAGCCTCCCATAGGGCTCAATGGCACTCTGCAGCTCCAACCCGGCCCAAGGAAAGTCACGATACCGATGCTTGAATGAATCCGAAACTTTCGTAGTCGTTGTGACAAATATGATTTTATCAAACAAATTGACGCAAAGTATGAGAAAGTCACTCAAATTAATGAAAATATCGCAGTAAATACGCACAGTTCTAAAACTTAAATACAAATTTTTTTGTATTCGGACTCAATCGTACATTGATGAATGTGCCCCTTAGTGTACCCTTTAGTATAAAATCTGAATTTCTGTGCAACAAGGAAATAATTATGCAAAAGCAGTACATATTTTCATAATTAAATATTTAAAAAGTGTGACGCTTAAGGCAAATGATGTCTAGAAATTCTGTTGTTAAATCTCTACAGTTCTGACGCTCATTGGCAGTAATAAAAACCTGCAAAGGCTTAGAGCATTTTCTATTTTATGCTTAGTTTCATAATGCCCTCGAAACCTTTTCATGTGCACATATGATAACAGTTTTATAAATCTTGAACGTTGGGAAATCTTGCATATAAAGTACAACGATCCATGGAAACATTTCTCGAAATTGTTCCCAGATGTAAAGGCTCTTTTATAGACATACTGTACCTGGTTTGGTGCAGGCAACTACCTAACAAATAGGTTATATAGATGGAGTCATACAGGATATGTTTGGTTACAACTAATACAGCAATAGCATCGTTTGGAGGAGAGGAGATTTCAGCATCATCATAGTATGGGTCTTAAGCCAAGTTGGTTCTCAAAGAAGAACATGGGAACATGACTTTTACCAAGTAAGCATAAAAATAAGGGTAAAAATATACATGTAAAGTAGTGATGTGCGGATCAAGAAAAACTTGACCACACCCGAGACTAACCTGCCTGCTTTGAACCCTACCCAAACTGGCTTCTGCCCATTATTTATAGACCCACGCCGTGGTGGGCACGAGCCTATAATTTCTGAATCTGGAAAAGGCAGCTGGCAGTGTTAGGTCGGAAGAGCTCAACCCGAACCTGCCCACAACCAGCAAGTGATGCGCCGAGGTCGGTCCGAACCCGCCCATCCCCCAAGTAGTGGGCCGGCCTACACATTGCTAATGTAAAGGGGTGAAAAAAAGGTTTATTTTAGTAATGTAAATAGTTAAAGCAATATGAAGGTTAGCCAGTAGGGGGAGCTAAGTCCACCTGTAAGCCTATATAAGACATGAGCTATATGAGCTGCGCACTTCATCTTTTTTTGGCCTGAGAACATCATAGGCGGCAGCAAGATCTTGTGGCCAGACCTACTGGGGAGGTTAGTAGATAGCTAGTGAGAGTAGTGGGAAAGTGAGTTCACTCCAGGAGTAAAAGGTAAAGAGGGCTAGATAGCAAGGACAGCCTGTTGTCCCAACAAGGAGTGCTTAGCAGAGGGGTGGAGCCCCTAAGGTGAAGTGTGTGCATGAGAGGGAATTGAGCATGTAGGTGTAGGTTGTAGGAGGGCCTAAGGGTGACGCTTGGGCACTGTATATACAGAGGAAGGGGTATTAGCCCCTAGTGAGTAGAGAGCCCCTGCAGTGGCTAATGGCACTCTCCCTATGCATCTATATGGGGCAGGGGTCCTGGAGAGAAATCCTGGATGTGTGTGAGAAGCAAACTGAGAGAGAGCGTCTGCAGTTATTGTGCATTATGTTATTGTTATCCTTTATCGGCAACCAGAGCCCAGTCTTAAAGGGCACCTATCACCCCTATATTGGTTCCCCCACCAGAGGCATTAAAAGAGCCCGCGATCCATTTGGGGGAAAACAATAGCCCAACAGTGCTGGGCTACCCGCACCAGGAGGGAGCTCCCAAAGTGTTATTTGCTTATGTAACAATAACTCAAATATATGAATCCACCCCAGGTACAGATAAAGTGCCACTTCCTAAGTGTTGGGATCGATTCATTGGAATATGAATAGTATACAGGGCCGGACAGGGTCAGCGGAACACTGGGGAAAAAACCTGGTGGGCCCTGCCAACCTAGACCCTATCTCAACCGGTCCCTCGTTGACCTCTCTCCCCCGATAACGCCTAGTTAAGTATGTGATATGTACGCTCGGGGGAGGGGCAGGGTGTGTGTGGGTGGGTGTAGGGGTGTATTATCACACCCAGTAGTGACATTTAAGGCAAAGTCTTGCAATAATCTGTAAATCTATATGACCCCCAACCTAAGTAGGGAATGATAAGAAGCCAATAAGCTTTAATAGCTCCAAGGGGAAGGGGTCCCAGTGAATGATAGATTCATTATGAAGTGTGTTTAGTTCATACTCCAGTGTCCATATGGTAGAAAATAAGATTGTACTGTGCTCCAGTGAGGAATAGTATTGTGGATAAAATCCCATAAAGCCTAGTGGTTCTTGAAAAGGACAGAGTAACAATAGTGGTGCTGAGTATTACTGTAAATATAAAAATTACATTTCTTTCCAATAATTATTTTTTTAGATATCATATATACTGTATATATATACCTGTGTTGCAGGTGTAGTGGAGTTCAGTAGATTTGGGGGGTATTACCCCAGCCCTATCTGAGGGACCCTGGGATAGTGAGAATGCAGAAAGCCTTACTGAATGGGTTAGACATTTCTAGCCATCAAATAACTGTGGTTTTCATGTACACTCTATTTACAGTATATACACATAACATTTATCTCTCACGCATGAGAGGCCCTTGTGTAAAGTATGAGGGCCTAGATCACTGTGTACATAGAGAACATTCCTTCCTTCCATTTCTACACATATACAGCAAATATGAGTGGAAGCTGCTATGTTACTGGAGATACCTTGGGTGACTTCATCTATGGCCCCATAAGCCTTCCATCCCCCAGTTCCTGTGCATATATGCTTCTCATGGCCCATACGCGGGAATGTATTGAAAGACGCAACGTTTGTCTAGGTCTCGTAACCAATCAGATGTTTTCTATAAAAACAAGTGACCAAAACATGCTGCCGGATGATTGGTTTATATGGGTGACGTGTTGCAAACATTTTTTTTGTAGTACCCCCATAGAAACTTGAACCAGGGTTTTTTTTTCTCATTAAGAGTTACAGCAGGTCCTGCTTCTTTATGTAGTACTGTTATTTATTTTTTTAAAAAAGGGAGAGGTATTCATATTTATTTATTATGGAGAGTGCTACGAGAGGGAACATCAAAAGTAGACCTCAGGACTTGTGTCATCTGTTCATGAAAATTTGATTTTGGTCATTATTACAAATACTGCAGCATTAAATGGGCAGTGTAGCCCTTCGCTCAACTTGAATATTTAATATAATACTCATCTTCGTTTATATCAGTAGTTCTCAACCTTCCTAATGCCGCGACCCTTTAATACAGTTCCTCATGTTGTGGCGACCCCCAACCATAAAATTATTCCTAAGAGTAGACCATCGGAAATATGTGTTTTCCCGATGGTCTTAGGCCACCCCTGTGAAAGGGTCATTCGACCCCCAAAGGGGCCCCGACCCACAGGTTGAGAACCGCTGGTTTATATTATTCTTCTTTCCTTACAATATGTAAAAAATGCAGAAAAAAATGTTTGGAAAGCACTTTACCTCCTAAAAACCCAATTCTATCAGAGCTGCAGAGAGTTGTTTTCTCTTCTGACTCTAGGCTGATATGGGGGGTGGGAGTGTCACAGCATTGATTGACACTGTGATAGCACAGAAAGCCCCCCCCCCCAAGTTCCACCCTGTGTCTTTTATATGAAATGTCCCGTTTAATAAATCCAGCTTGTGCAGAACATACATTTTGCTTATTATTTTAATCACCAAACATCGATGTTTTTTGTTATTTCTTGAGATAACCATGTCTAACAGGGAAACTGAAGCTACTCTGTGTTTGTCCTAGTGAGGTAGATCATTTTCATAGCTCAGATAATCTCCTTCATATTGGACTTTTGGTCTCTTGGAAAAGACATGGAGTAGTTTCAGTTTTCCCTGGTTATCTGCCTTAAAGGAGAAGGAAAGGCTAATAAAGAGTTAATCTCAAGCTGCAGGCATACCTTCAGTTCTCTCAATAGTGCCCTTAAGTCTCCCCATATTTCTCCCATTCAGATGATCAGAAGCCTCATAGGAAAAAAAATGCTGAGCTGTGTAAGGAAAGTTCCCATAATGCCTCGCTCCTGCACTGAGACCAAAACCTGTGTACATGCTCACTTTGTAAGACTATGAGGAAGCTTCCTGCTGATTGGCTCAGATCCACATTCCTAAGGGGGGGAGTGAGTTCTTAGCATTCTTGAGGGGAGAGAGGAGAGAGCTGCATGTCTCTGGCACAGGAAACCAAGAGACAACAAATCTTTTGACAGAGGACTCAGTGCAGCGTTTCTGTGAGTGCTTATGGCTGTATTTACATCAGGGGTCTCAAACTCGCGGCCCGCGGGCCATTTGCGGCCCTCGGTACAGTATTTTGTGGCCCGCACCAACGCCTTCTCAAAAGCAATGAATGGATCGCGATTTTTATTGCGATTCAAGGGATAATGCAAGGCACAGCGGGCGGGAGCTGCTGATTGCGGAAATGACGTTATGCCATCATAACAGTTATTATGGGAAGACGTTCTGTGTGCACAATTAGCTCCTTAGCAGCTAATTGTGCACACAGAACTTCTTCCCATAATAACTGTTATGATGGCATAACGTCATTTCCGCAATCAGCAGCGCCCGCCGTGCCTTGCATTATCCCTTGAAAGACAATTTTTTGTGAAATCCCTTATGCGGCCCAGCCTCATCCTGACTTTGCCTCCTGCGGCCCCCAGGTAAATTGAGTTTGAGCCCCCTGATTTACATAGACCTTTCTGATAAAGCTTACTTTTACCTTCTCCTTTAAGACAAAACGTATGTTCAGCCCAAGCCCTTTTCATTGAACTCACGTTAAACAAATAGGTGTACTGCCCCTTAAAAAAAGTAATTGATGAGCACTAAGAGAAAGAGAATAATTGCCACCTTGTCTACCTTTTTAAATAATTGTTACCAAAAATGGGGCGTTAGAATCATAAGTTGGCCAAAGTATGTAAGCTCACAGGCCACATCCAGGCCCCTCAGTATTCGTCAGTCCTGTGGTTATTCTCGAGTTCTCCTTATTCTAAAGGCACCGAGAAGCAATATTAGGCTACAATTTGTACATGAAACAAAAAAGGAAACCGCCTACAATCTTGATGACCACCGCCTCATTTTGGAGATATATTTACCATAACAAGTGAACTATTCTCCTTAAATAAGTCGCGGTCATGTCAAAATAGGCACAGGTGACAAAAAAAATGCGGGCGGCAAAAAAAAATTGTGCGACAAATGTGTTTCGCAATTTTTTTGCCTTTTCACGAATTATCTTGCCATTTCGCAAATTTAATGGCGAAACGGGACCGATACCCTTATCACTAATGGAGAAGGTGGAAGAGCTGGTGTGTTTCATGATTAGGGTATGTGGGGTACCCAAATCTTTGTACTATATAGATGAAAAAAGACGCTAGAATCAAAGGGCCGCAACTATCAAAGAATAGACCTGTTTCTGAAAGCTGAGACTATGTCAATAGGGCAAAATGGCTTCTAATCACATTTGGCTTTATATACGTTTATTTGAATAATCATGCCCCATTTGACGTGACCATGGATGAACATTTATACACAAAAACATTCTTAAGTGTAACGCGCTCCATCTAATTACTGAAGAACACAGGCGCTCGTTAAAAAGAAATGGATTTAGGCACGGAAGGCCCCATTATTCTTCCACTGACTATGACTCTGTAGCATTTGACAAGTGATCTCCATTTGAGACAGATCTGTGACTTCTGTACAGTGAATGGTGCAGTATGCTAGAGTGGAGGAAAATAAGCCTGTCACTTAACCTCTGGCCAAGGTATTTCTCAGGGGCCTGAAGTTCCGTAGATTTCCGTGGTGGGAAAAGAAAACATAGTCACCTAACAGCAACTTTTCACACATATGTTTATCATCATGTTCAATGAAGACATTTACTCTTAACCAATTTAACATCCTCGTTGCAACATGTATCCCAGGTCAACAAGTTTGAGATATTTTTGTATAATTGGATGCAAGGCTTTTTTGTTTAATCCAGAAAGCGAACATGACATCTTGAACTAATTAGGAATGTATAGGCGCATTTTTCCCTTGCCAAGTTTATGTGAAGAAACACATTGCAGTTTATAAACTGCTGAGCTTTCGTTACAGCACGGAATGAAACATTTTATTCTGAGTTTTACAGCCTTTGCTTATTGAGGATTCTTACAGATTAAATATTGTTTCACATGTCCATCTTCAGGAGGGGGGCTTCGTTCTGCTTGATCCTCATCCATCATATAATGCATGGAGGTGCCCATTCTCAACAACTATCAATATGTAGAGAACCCTGTATTTAATTCCTCATCAAGGGCAATTGTATGTTAAGATCACCCACAATGCTTCACTTTAGAATAAATAGAAAATGATTGGAACACTAGGACAAGACACCACGGCATCAAGGCAAAAGGGCTTTCTGTGGCATTATAGGCCCATGGACTTTTTGTGCTTGCCTGTTGAGGATGATAAAGTCAGCAACTCTTTTCTAAAGATGGCCATTCACTTTAATATCCTCACCAAATGAGTGAATCCTAATCTGTCCAACTGGCTGGGCCAAATTGGGATGATCAGGTTGTTTTGGCCCCAGTCTAACAATCAAATCATAATGGGGGCCTACAGGAGAGTCCTGCATCGCTTTGGTTATCCATTATGGTGCAAGGTCACCAAGCGAAGGGATCTTCACCCGATATCCCCACCTATGGGTGGGCGATATTGGGGAACATGTAGGCTAATTCAATTGTTTGGCCCTGGGGCCAAATGATTGAATTATAATGGCGGCAATGGGGCACTCGGTTCGGGGACCACATCAATGAGCCGACACGGTCCCAGATCCGACTGAACCTTTTAACCTGCACGATCAATATCTGGGCAATTTCAGGCCAGATATCGGTCAGGTATGGCCGTCATTTCTGCCCCTACATGGGCCGATAAGCTGCTGAATCGGTCCAAGGGACTGATAACGGCAGCTACAATCGGCCCGTGTATGGCCACCTTTACTCCCAAAAAACCTGTGGGTTGCATGAAGGACATGTGGATGTTGGTATGGGTGCGGGTCAGCAGGTTGCAGGTCTGGCCATGGGTCTCAGTGCAATTAATACTTCTTTAAATCTGTTATTTTCACCCCTCAGCAGACTTCTGATGATGCCACTCCTGGTTTGCTGCAACAGCACTTTAGTTTTAATGGTGGTCAATGGGTTGCAGGTCGGGTTTTGAGTAAGGCAGTTATAGGCTGGATTGTAGGTCCAAGTGGGTAAAAATGTGGGTTGCTGGTCACTGTTTTCAAAAATTGGACCCTTACAGGACTCTAGCCTACTACTACTGTTGGGAGATAACCACATCAACACACCAAGGCAGCCCTCACCTGATGGGATTTTCAAACCAGCCCGATAGATATCTGGCCAAATTTTAGCCAGATATTGGTTGGGCAGGTTGGTGAAAGGACATGATACACAGCCTGATAACCTGCCAACTTGGTCTAAAAGGAACATTTTTATTGGGCATTGAATGGCTGAAAAGCTGAAAGCAGCATTATGTCATGATTTATAGCTAAATTTCTAAAGGTCTCAGATCCTGTCTGAAACGCATTATTACCGCTATTTCAGTAATTTGGGCAAGAACCTCTAGCACAGAGGAACATCTGCATGGCAGTTTATAAGGAATTTTACAAATACGGAATGTATTTAGTATTGCAAACCTGCCCGGCTCTAATTATCAGTGTATAAAACATGCAATGGAATATTTAAAAGAAAGAACATCTTGGTGTGATAGTATAATTGAGGAGAAACTACTCTGGAGAGCACACCAGCCACAGATGTTGTACTTTTATTAATACTTTGACCTTTCCTTGAAGAGAAAAAAACACCAATTTACAAACAAACCAGCATTTGGCATTGGGCACATCAATAACCTATGACAACATGGGATTTTTTTTTACCTTTATGGCCTAATGACATAACAATCTGGAGAATAATTGTTTGCAGAAAGCAAGAGATATAACAACTAACAAGGCACCGAATTGGAAATGCATTTTTGCGGATTTTGTTTGATTTTGTTTTTACACCCATACGTTTTTGTTATCATCTTTCATTTAGCTCATATTTGTTATGGTTTTATAAACTACACTGATAAAATAAAAAGTTAACTACTACATTATCATGAAAACACTGTCACGATCTCCCTAAGGAGATGCCATGGAGTACCAGGAAGTTGGGAGCCTGAAGACTGGGTAACCCGGAGTGTAACCATATACTACAGAACTGATGTCAGAGGCCATGATTATCAGCGGAAGGAACTTTAATAAACGTAGTGAAGTGAGTAAAGGTGGCCACACACGTGGTGATTTTCGATCTTTCATGCGACCATCGGTCGCACGAAAGATCGTTCCAATCCGCCACTAACGTTCAGGGCTGAAACGTCAGATAAGCAGGTAGAAACAATAGGATTTCTACCTCCTTCTGCCGATTCAGCCCTGAAGGCAGATTTTGCTCAGGTGCCTTCTATGGCGCCCGATCAAAATCTTTTAACCCGCCCGATCGCGAGTTGACCGATATCAGCAGCCTCCTGCGATATCGATCGCCTCGCCGACTTGCCATACATGCACCGAATATCATACGAAACGAGGCCAAATCCAAATCAGGCCAACAGTCAGGGCTAGCAGCATTCAACAAAGTCGAGGACAGACCAAGGTCAGAACCGGGGAATCAGAACAGGACAAGGAAGGGCACCGGAGAACAGGAACAGGGCAGAGAGCAGGAACAGGACACGGAACCGGAGCTTGGAACCAGAAGGGGGTCACAAGAAAGATAGCACGGAACACGGGAATAGCGGCAGAGTCACAGGAACAGCTTAATGACCAAGCAAGGTGCATTGGTCAGGGACAGGCTTATAAAGGGTCATGATTAGAAGTTTGGAGACACATGAGGATAATGAAGTGGGCGGAGGAAAGGGAGCAAACAGAATACCAGAATAGAGACAAAAGAATTAGTCAGAACTAGCCCAAAACACCTCCAGTGGCTCAGGAGGTAAATGCATGTGGCCAGAATCCCATCAAGCAGTGTTTGAAACCTGACTGATCCTGACAAACACATACAATTCTTATTTTGTGACTTAAACATGATATTGGCCAACGACATATGTAGAAAGCAAAAGTTATTTGTTTGTTCTTGCTGATAAAGTTATACATACATGGAAAGATCCACTTGTTTAGTCACCTGGCAACCTGGCAACCATATCCTCTTCAGACCAACAGTCGCTTAACAGTGGGGTCGGCAGACCTTTCAACCATCAACTGTCTCCATGGTTGTTTGCATTCTTCTTATCTACCCTTCCAGTATCAATACCTGAAGTATCCTCAGATATCATATAGTGAGGAGAACATTTTGGAGCCATAATTCGATGGCAACTCAGATAATGTAGGTCAAGTTGGCAGCCAAAGTAACTCTGCCCATAAATGCCAGGAATGTTTATTTAGCACACAAAACAAAGTACTCAAGTAGTACCACTGATGGAGTTGGGGTAAAGTGGTCACAGCAATATACAATTGCAGAGCATATGACGCACTGATACTCCCTTGAGGACAGACATGGCTTAATCCCACTTCCCCTCTGTGAAATCTTTTAGTGGACCTGGATCAGCTCCAGTGGAACCATCTTACATACAGTATCACCTTGGAGAGATACCTCAAATCTACCAATTCTACTCTTTCTACCTCATCCCATCTCCCTTACACTCCTAGAGTGTACTACAATAGGAGCTTACCTAATTACATACCTCATTCATGGGGTCCTTTTTCCCTGACTTTACTATGGGCTTACACCCTTAGGGTCTTCCATTACTTGTTTTCCAGGCTCCCCAGCACCATCTTCCCTGTTCTACATAGAGGGAAAACCTAATAGGGGGAGCTAACTAAGGATTTCCCAAGCCAGTAGAGAGTTAGCCCTATGGATCCCTATAAGGACAAGAGCACTAAGGAGTCTAGGTTTCTACTCTTTCTACCTGATCCCATCTCCCTTACACTCCTAGAGTGTACTACAATAGGAGCTTACCTAATTACATACCTCATTCATGGGGTCCCTGTTCCCTGACTTCACTATGGGCTACACCCTTAGGGTCTTCCATTACTTGTGTTCCAGGCTCCCCAGCACCATCTTCCCTGTTCTACATAGAGGGAAAACCTTATAGGGGGAGCTAACTAAGGATTTCCCAAGCCAGTAGAGAGTTAGCCCTATGGATCCCTATAAGGAGCGCTAAGGAGTTTAAGGTTTTGCGGCTCTCTGGATTAAAAATTTCCCTCTTTAACCTCCAAGTCAGGATATATATCCTGGCATCCAATGCGTTAAGTAATTCCCAAACTGCCACTTAGATCTGTCATGCACCAACATAAAGTTTTATAACATCAGCATTGTTTATATAAAATAAAGTTAAATGCCACTGCATCCTCCCTAGACCTCGTAATTACAATGCCCACATAATAATCACATGTAGAAAAAGCATGTGTTTTGACTTGAAGCAAATATGTTAAAGTTTAATCCCCCCCCTCTCCCCCAACAAAGCCCCGAGACAGAGAGGTACTGTAGAAAATGGAAGTCATAAAAACAGCCCTTTGTTTTTTGGCTGATAGTTTCATGAGAACCGATGGGATACGTCCCAGCGCTACTAGCATTTGTTATTTCACAAAATAATCAAGAAGTGACTCATTTGTCGTCCTATGTAATTGGAGATTCTCTCAAACCATTATTTTACTATAGATAGTTTTCATTTCTCGCCACAAATTGTACTCTTTGTAATGCAACAGTTGCTGAACGCACATGGTATTAAAAATAGGTTTGTGTTTCTCAGTTACAGGCAGAGAAAGACCTGAACTTTGCTGAGAATTGCTGATTCTCATGGATAAAGTTTCTAGCCTTGCACTGTTGAGTGGCCTTATTGTTTTTTTACTATAAGAAGAGAATGATAGCAATGTTTAGGATGGGTAAACAGCTAAGAATAGGCTATTTCTTATATTTCTGTTTACTTGGGATGCACCGAATCCAGGATTTAGTTCGGGATTTGGTCAAGATTCCGCCTTTTTCAGCAGAATACGGAATTGGCCAAATCCATGCTCCTGCCCAACCAAATCAAATTAAGGGCTTGTATAAAATGAAGACAAAAAGGAACACCAAGAGCCCCAATAGTGTAATATGTTTTTACAAGGAGTAATGGTAGAATAAACAAATTATTACTCACAAGCCAGGGTTACCAATAGGCAACCACTGTATAGGCAGGTGGGGAGATTATCCTGACCCCACTCAGGAATAAGAAGTCGCTCTCTGTAGAAGGAAGAAAAATGGGGATAACACCCCTCCACTCGGGGTGGACTCGGTATAATGATAAGACAAAACAGAGGCGCCAAAAGGATAAAATTAGCTAAAAACACTTAAAAACCCAATGGGTAATTCAGAGGAGGTAGTAATGAACTTACCTCCTCCAGGCAGACACCAACAAAAGTGGTAATTTTCAGTAATAGTTTATTCACAACAATATTGCAACGCGTTTCGCAGGCATTTCCTGCTTCATCAGGCAATGTAGAATAGGCGCAAAAAAAACAACAGTGTCTTTGTATAAACACACCAGGAGCCTCACAGAGCCTCAAACGCGTTGCAATATTGTTGTGAATAAACTATTACTGAAAATTACCACTTTTGTTGGTGTCTGCCTGGAGGAGGTAAGTTCACGACTACCTCCTCTGAATTACCCATTGGGTTTTTAAGTGTTTTTAGCTAATTTTATCCTTTTGGCGCCTCTGTTTTGTCTTATCACTAAATCAAATTAAGGATTCGGATTAAGTTTGGTATTCGTGCAAATCTTTTACAAAGCATTTGGGGTTTAGCCAAGTCCAAAAATAGTAAATTTGGTGCATTCCTACTATTTACTCCTCGAATGAACTGATTAAAATGGGTTTTGTTGTGTACTTTAGATTTTTTGGAAAAAGTAATGGTGGCCATACACTAGAAGATCCACTCGTTTGGCGAGGTCGGCAAAAGAGCAGATCTTTCCACTGATATGCCCTCCTTATATAGGCAATATCAGAGTTATTCCATTATGACGGGAATAGGACCAGACGGAACGAGGATTGCATCAAGGTGGTCCCGACCCAACAAGAAAATCAAAGATGCCCAATAAACATCTGGCCAATTTTAGGCTTTATTTTTTTTAGGCAAATTTTTATTTATTGTCTGGCAATAAATTACCTTTCTGATTCTTCTATATGGTGAAAAGTAATAATTCAGAAGTATCAAACCTTTTTTCTAATATAGAAGGCAAATCATTGAACCCCCACTGTATCTGCTACACAAGCCTACCAAGGGAGAGTATGGTATCTTCAACAATAAACATGGTGCTTTTTGATATGGCAGGATAACAAAAAGAATTACCTTCTCTGCTTAGTTAAAGCACATAAATATATTTGAATACAGTTTTAAAGACTGTGTGGCCTGTGCTGAAGGATAGTGACGCACCTCCCCTTATGAAGCCCTCATGAATACAGCTCTTTAAAACTTAGGCAGTGCTGTATTCATCAGGGGAACACTGAGGCCTATGCAGGGTCGCACTCCCGCCGATGCTCCACAGCTGAGCTCCTTCCCCAAATATAAATATATATATATAAATATATTTAAATACACTTTTAAAGGCTGTGTGACCTGTGCTGAAGGACAGTTACGCCCCTCCCCTGACATGGCCCTCATGAATACAGTTCTGGAAAACTCAGGCAGTGCTGTATTCATCAGGGGAACACAGAACACACTCCCGCTGGTGCTCCCCAGCTGAGCTCCCTCCCCTGATTGAGCCTACAATAAGTATACTGTATGTGTGGGGGGAGAGGGTTGCACGGCAGGGGCCCCTGGGAGGTGTAGGGGGCAAGGACCCATGGGGAAGTGTAGAGCACCATGGGAAAACTTAGCCAGTGCTGTATTCATCAGGGGAACACAGAGGCCTATGCAGGGTCACACTCTCGCTGGCGCTCCCCAGCTGAGTTCCCTTCCCCAATTGCAACTAAAATAAGTAGTGCAGGGGGGGAGGGGTTGCACGACAGGGGCCCCTGGGAGGTGTAGGGGGTCATGGCAAAGACCCATGGGGGAGTGTGGGGCACCCTGTAAAAACTCAGGCAGTGCTGTATTCATCAGGGAAACACAGAACACAGGGTCGCACTCCCGCTGCCCCCCCCCCAGCTGAGCTCCCTCCCCCGATTGAGCCTAAAATAATTATACTGTATATGTGGGGGGGAGGGGGTTGCAGTGCAGGGGCCCCAGGGAGGTCTAGGGGGCCATGGCAAGGACCCATGGGGGAGTGTGGGGCACAATGGGAAAACTCAGCCAGTGCTGTATTCATCTGGGGAACACAGAACACAGGGTCACACTCCTGCTGGTGCTCCCCAGCTGAGCTCCCTCCCCTGATTGAGCTTAAAATAATTATACTGTATATGTGGGGGGGAGGGGGTTGCAGTGCAGGGGCCAAAGGGGGCAAAGACCCATGGGGGAGTGTGGGGCACCCTGGGAAAACTCAGGCAGTGCTGTATTCATCAGGGGAACACAGAGGCCTATGAAGGGTCGCATTCCCGCTGCCCTCCCCAGCTCAGCTCCCTCTCCCGATTGCACCTAAAATAAGTATACTATATGTGTGCTGGGGGCGGGGGGGGGGGGGATAGGGGCCCCTGGGAGGTGTAGGGGGCCGTGGCAAGGACCCATGGGGGAGTGTGGGGGACCCTGGGGGCAGCAGTCCCGGTGGTCCCTGCACACAATAATCCAGCCCTGGGCCACAAAATGCAGAAAACACGGCAGATCGCCCCAGTTATTTGCGCTGTGCCCTGTAATCAATAAATCACCCCCTTTACATTTGAATCTACTAAAACTAATAAAAAGCAAACAAAAAAAAATTGCTATGATGCTTCTATTGATGTGGACTCTGCAAACAATGCAAAATGAAAAAAAAAAAAAAATGGAAACATAAATACATTTACACCACACTGAAGGACTGACGGGATTAGAGAACATATTACTTGTTTGTCAAGGAATGCGGTTTATATTATTCAGTGCCCATGTGGGAACCAACATGTAGACAGAATAGCCAGACTTTTACAAGTGAGATTTCTGGATTGCATTAGTGATATTAAAAAGGAGCCCGATCTTTCAAGTCATTTCCTTGAATGTCAAGCGAGGAGCTTGAAAGACTTCATATATACAGATATTTGTGGAGTTCACAAACAAATCAATGGAAAAAAATCCCTCTCCCAGAGAGAAACTTTGTGATTCTACAGGGATCCCAAACTATTTCCTCATAAGATTATATAAGCAAATATATCATCAACTTTTGAACTGGTCATACGGCGCGCAGTGCGGATA
Organism: Xenopus tropicalis; assembly: GCF_000004195.4. Lineage (NCBI taxonomy): Eukaryota > Metazoa > Chordata > Amphibia > Anura > Pipidae > Xenopus > Xenopus tropicalis. The sequence goes on from NC_030681.2 coordinate 17,378,786, forward strand.
ATGTGCCGCTGGATAGCTTCCCGTGGTCAATTAGATAATAGCAAAGGCATCTAAGTGTGTATCCCATACGGAGCATTGCTGTGATTGACTTGGCACTATTGATTGCTTCATATGCAAGGGAGAAACTTAATATATACAGGGAATTATCGTAATGTCATAAGTGATTTACTGACCTGCTTATAGTGCTTCTCTTTGTGTCTCTAGGCATATTGAAGTATGTTTAGATGAATCTTGAAGGCAATACTTGTGTATCATCAACCAGATTCATCCAGGGCTATTCAGAAGGAATTATCTCTCCAGATATTTGTTCATAAACCTTACTAGCACATAGTTTTGTGCATTTTGACATTTTACTGCCAATAGATTTGCCACATTAGTGCCACCTAGAACATTCTGCAGAAACCATTACCATACCTGAGTAAACAGCTTAAGATGCTTTCTCCATTTACTTAAGATAGCAGCTGCCATTTTAAGTAGCTTCCTTCCTGCAGCTCTAGTCGTTATAGCTGAGATCACACATTCCTAAAGGAGGGGGAGGGAGTTCTTAGCATTGTAGTGGGAGGGGGAGCAGGAGAGAGGAGGGGGTAGCAGGAGAGGGGAGAGAACTGCGCAGACTCTGGCCCCAGGAATTAAGGATGTTTCTGAGAGAGGAAGTCAGACACTGGAACATCATGTTTACAAAAAAAGAGACAAGAAATCCTGTGTTTCTTTTGATAGAGGACTCAGTGCAGCATTACTGTGAGTGCTTATGGCTGTAATTACATAGACCTTTCTGATAAAGCTTACTTAGTTTTTACCATGCCATATAGTAGAACCTCAATTTTTATGTTTTCCAGGGGACTGCATAAAAATGGCGTCAATTCTGTGAAAACTTTAAATGCAGAACAGTAAACGAAGGCAGCTTGCCTTCAGAGTTGTGAACAGGGGGGGGGTTACCATCTTGTAGTTTCTTGGGAGTGTCAGTGGCGATGCACACGCTCAGTGTGATCTGGGCAGCTGTTGAGCAGCTAAGTTTAGGGAGTTGTCATCAAGCAAGAACATGTTCTTCAGTATCAGACTTCCTCTCTTTAAGGGCTTCTTCAGCTTTGGGGCACGAGTCTGCTCAGTTCTCTCCTCTCTCCCCCTCCCTTCTTCTGCTACCCCCTCCCATAAGAATGCATTAGAAATTACTCCCTCCGCCCTCGCTTAGGAATGTGTGATCTGAGCTTCCAACAGCTATAAGTAAAGCTTTCTGCTGAATAAATATAGCGCTCTAGGTGGCACTAATGTGGCAAATCTATTGGCAGTAAAATGCCAAAATGGCTTTCCTTCTGGGGGCATCTTCCTTTACCTCAATAAGATCAAGATTCGGCAGGGCACTTTTAAATGTTATTGCAATGACATCATTGGGGTATTCGGGATTTGGCTCCACTGGTACTAATGTTAATAGATGTATTGAAATCAATCATGTTATACAAGGTCCCCTATTGCTCATTAAATATTTACATTCATCTGCACATTCTTAATTCTCTAATCTTATCTCACAATACAACCCCCAGTGCCCCATATGGAAAGAATAATTGTCTGTCTATTTTATTATCTTCTATTCTCAGGCCTAAAACACTTCCTAGAAATACTCTTTACTAATTGGAAATGTATTTCCTAATATCAGACAAGAAGCATTTGAGTAGAACTTCACAAATGCTCTCCACCATCATCCAGGCATCTTCTTCTCAAATGATTCCTTCCATTCATTTTGTGAATTCTCAGGACTCATCATTTAACTTATATAATGGAATATACTGAACCCCTTTGGATACTGTTACTGGCAACAGTTGCATGAATTTCATTATCACATGCTTTCTGCTGGGATTGGTGGATTCTGTGGAACTGTTTAAAACTTAAAGGAGAAGGAAAGGCATTTTGGCATTTTACTGCCAATAGATTTGCCACATTAATGCCACCTAGAACACTATATTTATTTTGCAAAAAGCTTTACCATACACGAGTAAACAGCCCTAGAATCTCCCTCTGTTTGTTTAAGATAGCAGCTGCCTTTTTAGCTTGGTCTCTATAGCTTCTTGCTGCAACTCTAGCTGCTGGTAGCTCAGATTACACATTCTGATGGGAGGGGGAGTGAGTTCTTATGGGAGGGGAAGCAAAAAAATGGAGAGGGAGAGAGGAGACTCATGCCCCAAACCTGAAAGAGCACTAAAGGAGAGGAAGTCAGATACCCAAGAACATGTTTACATAAAGCAGCCGTTCTCAACCTGTATGTCGGGGCCCCTTTGGGGGTCGAACAACCCTTTCACAGGGGTCGCCTAAGACCATCGGAAAACACATATTTCCCATTGGTCTTAGGAATAATTTTATGGTTGGGGGTCACCACATGAGGAACTGTATTAAAGGGTCGCGGCATTAGGAAGGTTGGGAACCACTGACATAAAGGAAGACAAGCAATCCTGTGTTTCTTTTGAAAGAGGACTCAGTTTAGCATTTCTGTGAGACCTTTCTGATAAAGCTTACTTAGTTTTTACCTTTACTTCACCTTTAAGTATACAACAGGAGAAATATTACTGAATGTGATGCAACTAATTGCAATTGCCTATATTCTGCTTCTAGAAATTCAAGGTATTTTATCATTAATGACGTGTCTACAATGGTACTAAAATAGCACAATTATCCCAATGCTAAAGGTGTACAGTTTACTCTGATTTTTTGCACGCATATAGCTTGCTAGGAACCTTTTCAGATCCCTCAAGATAAACCATAGAGTATTTTCAAGTCTAACCTTAAGCAAGCATCTAGCAAAACAACTACATTTGTGTGATAGTGTCTGTTTAATATTTTAAAAAAGGCTTTCAGCAGATGTTTTCAGTTTGCTTTGGTATCGGACCAAAAAATGTTCAGACAAGCCAAACCACAAGTTAATAAGATAAACCACAGAGTAGGTCAAATTGTTTGGGAACAGAAATAGTCCTCTTGGTGCTTTGAGCTTATTCAGAGCCTTATCCTTGCTTTATAGGCCAAATGTGCAGAATACACGACTTTCTGAAATGAGGCGCATATTCCCCGTTAGCGAGCAAAAATAGTCCCATGTTCAGATGTTCAGTTGATAAATGGCAAAAAACTAATACTGTTTGTGATTTGTCTTCATTTGATTATTACATTGATTACATCTCAAGTATAATCATGTTAGATGTTAAATTATTCTGAAAATAAATAAATGAATGGCATGGTTTTTCACCAATGGGGTGAGCAAATCTATTAATGGGGTTTTTGTTTTATTTCTAGGCCCCATCTAATGCTTATACATAACCGCTAAGGTCCCGAATATAAATACATACAGTTAGCAGTGAAATATGCAAACATTTAATGGTTCTAGTTAATAACAAAAAGATAAAAAAAAACAAACGACATAAGGGTGCATCTTGGGTTGCCAATTGTCCGGTTTTGACCCAGACAGCCCAGTTTTCGGAAGGGCTGCCCAGGTCAAAACCTCCTGCCTGGTTTCCCAAATTAGGAAAACTGGGCAGGACTCAGCAACATTGACTGGCAATCTGCCAATCGCTGATCGTCGCGTCATAGCCCCGCCCCATGATGTCACAGCCCACCTCCTCCATGCAACGTCACAGCCCCTCCTCTTCCCCGCCCCCATGAGGTCACCCTGCCCAGCCAAAAAAGCCGGCAGAGGTGGCAACCCCAGGTGCATCCCAGTGCCACATGGTCCCCATATTCCGCCCTACTTACGCATTTCGCACCATTGGGTGCTTCATCAAAGGAGGTGTGGCATTGACCAGTCATTTCCTTTATATACCCTCTACTTTTTTATACACCATGCAAGGCCACAGTTATAACCCTGAATGAAGTATATATGATATATATACCCTCCACTTACATTTTATACAGCGTACAGTGCCACAAATGTAACCCTGCATCAAGTATACAAGTTATATCCAACTTTATTGTAAGGTATATAATAAGGCAAGAGACCAAAAACACACATTAAATATACCATACCTCATAATATAAATAATATAATGTGGCCCTGCATGGTGTATTAAATGTAAGTGGAGGGTATATATCTTATATACTTGATACGGGTTATAATTGTGGCCTTGCACGATGTATAAAATGCAAGTGCCGGGTATATAAAGGAAATGATTTGTCAATGCCACACCTACTCTGATGAAGCACCCAATGGTGCGAAACGCGTAAGGAGGTTGGATTATGGGGACCATGTGGCACTGGGATGCACCCTATGTCGATTGGTATAGCATGTTTAATTTTTTTTATCTTTTTTACTTAACTAGAACCATTAAATGTTTACATATTTCACTGCTTACTTGTTGTGTATTGTATGTATTTATATTCAGGACCTTACCGGTGAAGTATAAGCATTAGATGGGCTCTCTCTATCGTTAATAGTTTTGTGGTTTATTAATAGAATCTGACATTCCACAATCACATTGCCCTCATCATGAAAAGCCATTTTAAAGGAAATGACTCGTCAATGCCACACCTCCTCTGATGAAGCACCAAATGGTGTGAAACACAGAAGGAGGGCGGAGTATGGGGACCATGTGGCACTGGGATGCATCTTATGTCATTACTTCCTTGCTTAGCATGAAGCTCTGCCCCTTTGCGTTCTGAGCACCTTGCTTTCTTTGAGATTCTTATAATCAGTGAGAGAAGGAGTGCTCAGAAAGCAAAAGGAGGTGGAGCTTTATGCTAGACAAGGAAGTCAGTAAAAGAATTGCTGTTCTTAAATTTTTTAAAGAGACAGTTTTGCACATCACTTGCTGTAACATTTTCTGTCCTTGCTTATTATAGTGTTAGCATCATATGCCTACAGTAAACTGATATAAAGGTATCGGACCCCTTATCCGGAAACCCGTTATCCAGAAAGCTCCGAATTACGGAAAGCCCATCTCCCATAGACTTCATTATAAGCAAATAATTCAGAATTTTAAAACTGATTTCCTTTTTTCATGTAGAAATAAAACAGTACCTGTACTTGATCCCAACTAAGATATAATTACCCCTTATTGGGGGCAGAACAGCCCTATTGGGTTTATTTCATGGTTAAATGATTCCTTTTTCTCTGTAATAATAAAACAGTACCTGTACTTGATCCCAACTAAGATATAATTACCCCTTATTGGGGCAGAACAGCCCTATTGGGTTTATTTAATGGTTAAATGATTCCCTTTTCTCTGTAATAATAAAACAGTACCTGTAATTGATCCCAACTAAGATATAAATAATCCTTATTGGATGCAAAACAATCCTATTGGGTTTAATTAATGTTTTATTGATTTTTTAGTAGACTTAAGGTATGAAGATCCAAATTATGGAAAGACCCCTTATCCGGAATACCCTTGGTCCCGAGCATTCTGGATAATGGGTCCTATACCTGTACTATATAGTAGTTCAGTTATTTGTGAAAAAGTCAAATGTTATGGATTCTGGACTAATATGTTTTGTCTTTTATAAACTAAGAAATTAAATTAATGACTAGCAATTAGTGATGGGTGCAATGTTTCGCCAGGCATGGATTCGTGGCGAATTTCCGCGTTTCTCCATTGGCGCATTGTTTCGCGAAATGGATGAAAAAATTTGGCATGGAAAAATTCGCCACACATCCAAAAATTGTCGCCGGCGTCAAAAAAATAGTCAAAATAATAGCCGTGCGACAAAATAATAGCCGCGGACGACAAAATAATAGCCGCGGACGACAAAATAATAGCCGCAGGCGACAAAATAATAGCCGCGGGTGACAAAATAATAGCCGCGGGCGACAAAAGAATAGCCGTGGGCAACAAAAGAATAGTCACGGGCGACAATTTTTTTTGCCGCACAACATTTTCACCGTTTCGCTAATTTTTCGCCATTTCGCGGATCTTTTGAAAGATTCGCGAATTTTTCGGCAAAGCGAAATGGAACAGATTCACTCATCACTATTAGCAATTCATAAAGAAATCAGTCTACTTTGGATGACCTGTTTTCTACTGTGTTCAGATTATGTAAAGGACAACCTAGGCAACAAGATAGAAATAACCCTACAAGGCACGTTTTTTTCCAGGACAACTGATCCGCGTATCAACAACCACGATGCACATATTTCTCTATAAAATGACAGAAATACAAAATGTACAACCATTATAAAAATAAAAATATCAGGCACACACTGCAACGTTGTGATGGTTTTCACATTTACTATGTTTTTGTCTGAAAAATATAAAAAAAAGAAAAAAGTTCAACCATTGACTTTGGCTTCCAAACCCATTTCTGACTTACTCTACAAATATTTCTCTTTCATTTGAATTTCATAGAGACGTGTGGGCTGTCAAATGGGGGGGGGGTGACTATAATGGTTTTTTGGGAATAAGAAAATGTTACGGCTAAAAAAAAAAGAGTTCTCTTCTTACTTAGAAGTATTTTTCATGTTTTCATTAACTATGCCAGAGTGCTCTGCTGGATCCTATGTCCTGGGAAGGGCACTTTTCGTTTCTTTTAAAGAATTTTTTTTCCTCCAGCAGTACAGACACTCATATTTCTGACCCCTTCACCCTTTGCCAGTGGTGGAAATTGGGAGGGTGGGCACTCTCTCTGATACAGACAGCTGCTAGAGGGTGCCGAGCCCTGTGCCATCACAAACAAGCATTTCTTATACATCCACCCCAGGACTATGAGGAGCACAATGGCACAATTATTAAAATGAGTCAGTAACCAGGTCTTAAATGAGAATGCAAGTCAAAATGTAAAAAGCATACTGCCCAATAGCCCTCCTATTGTTTAGTAAAAACGCCACACTTTTGGCTCACCTAATCACATATTTACTCAGTCACACTTACTGCACATTTTCTAGAACAGGCAGCCATCTCTAAAAAGGTATTCTCCCTTCCTTTCCCTCCTTGCTTCATACTGCACATGTGTTTCATTCCCTCCCCCCCTCCCCTCTGCCAGATCCGCTTCTGATTGGCTGGTGGGCATGTGTAGCTCAGAACAGGAGACAGGATCAAGTTACACACATGCTCAGAGAATAGTAAGGCTGCCGCTGGCACCTACAGGAAGGGGAGAGAGATTTCAGTGATGTCACTGTAGGCTTCACACTGCTGTAGGCAGCCAGCACCATATCTCAGAGAAGCAAGCAGGAATCTGGGAATTTAGATATGCAGTAAGTACTTAAAAAGAATACCTTTAGACTTACTTTTAATTTATATTAACCTTTCATTGTCCTTTAAACCAGGGATCCCCAACCTTTCTTACTCGGGAGCCACAGTCAAATGTAAAAAGACTTGGAGAGCAACACAAGCACCATAAAAGTTCATGGAGGAGCCAAATAAGGGCTGTGATTGGCTATTAGGCAGCCTCTATGCACCCTATCAGCTTACAGGGGCTTTATTTGGTAGGAAATCTTGTTTTTATTCAACCAAAACTTGCCCCCAAGTCAGGAATTCAAAAATAACTCCCTGGTTTGGGGGCACTGAGAGCAACATCCAAGGGGTTGGGGAGCAACATGTTGCCCCGAGCTACTGGTTGGGGATCACTGCTCTAACCAATAGCTGGCAGTCTAGGTAGTAAAATAAGTAGAAGAACCCCCGAATCCTTCGTAAAGGATTCAGCCGAATATGAAACTAAATCCGAATCCTAATTAGCAAATGCTAATTAGGTTAGGGAAAGGTTACATTTTCAACTTCCGTGTTTACGAGACAAAAAGTCACATGATTTTTAAGATTCGGATTTGGTTCGGCCAGGAGCATGGATTCGGGCAAATCATGCGAAAAAGGACAAATCTTGGGTGAATCCCAAACCAAATCCTGGATTCGGTGCATCCCTAGTATTAACTATATCTAAAATTGTATAAAAGGGGGACCACATCCAAGTTCTAGGTCTTTATAGGGGGAAACAGCCATGGACCAACTAAGATAGGAGGAAGGGCAGAAGAGCAGACAGAAAGGAATAGAAACATGCTGAGAAGTGAGAGAAAAGTCAAGCAGGCACTAGTTTGAGTTATTCTGAGTTGGGTTAGTTAGCATGGGCCGCTGATTGCCCAAATGAGGAGGGTAGATGGAATAGATTTTCCTGCAGATCTTCCATAAGATAGGGACCCAAGAATATATTAATAGACTAGTAACAGGGTTTGATGGGCTTTGGGCCAGAAGTCTGCCAGTTAGAAAAGGCCTGGTCAGATAGGTCCAGTCTAGCCATTTTGAATTGAGTCCTCTGGAAAAGTAGTTAACTGTGAAGGAAAGCCTGTGTGGGATGTTGTACTGCTGTGAATGTGTGGCTACATGAGAACATCTGGATGTTGCCTGGTTGATTGAACATATCAGTTACATTACTGTGTTGCATGATTGCCCTGAGTCTTTGTGCCATTTAACTTGGAAGTGCGTGTGAACTGCTGGTTGTCCTTCCTACACGTGGAGCAACTGACACTGGCAGCAGGTTCCCAACATGAAATGACCATTAGAGACACAAATACTAAGTTAGGATAAATACAAGGTATATTTAAACATCGGAATATCTATGTACAAAGTAAATATCATAAAGAATCATTAATAACCTTGTATCCATGGTCTGTTTCTCTGCTCCAACCCTTTACCCTCCGGCTTGTAGCATTGCCATTAGTGATGGGCGACATGTTTCGCCAGGCATGGATTCGCGGCGAATTTCCGTGTTTCGCCATTGGCAGATTGTTTTGCGAAACGGATGAAAAAATTAGCTGCGGAAAAAGTCGCCGCACGTCCAAAAATTGTCACCGGCGTCAAAAAAGAATATTCGTGGGCATCAAAAGAATAGCCGCATGCCAAAATAATAGCTGCGGGTGACAAAATAATAGCTGCGGATGACAAAATAATAGCTGCGGATGACAAAATAATAGCCGCGGGCGGCAAAATAATAGCCGCGGGCGGCAAAATAATAGCCGTGGGCGACAAAAGAATAGTCGCGGGCGACAATTTTTTTTGCCGCACAACATTTTTGGCGTTTCGCGAATTTTTCGCCATTTCGCGGATCTTTTGAAAGATTCCTGAATTTTCTGTCGAAGAGATTCGCTCATTACTAATTGCCATCTTAAAGACTCTAGAATGACTCCATGAATTTCCTTAAATCCTTAATTCCTTAATCTTCAGCACACCACTTACATACATGTTCTCAGAGGGTGCTTAACTTCCACAGCCACTCCCAAGCCTTTTTTCCATGTATCTGCACCTGAAGAAGGGGTCACCCCCGAAAGCTTGTGCTGTTTGTCCATTTCTGCAAATAAATGATTTAAAGGCATTGCCGACAGACTGGAGTGCTTCTTCCCCTTTGCAAAGATCCATGAATTTTCTATCATTTATAAAAAAAATGAATGTTTTTGTGGAACATCATTGGTGCAGATGTTAGAAACAAAAATGTTGCCTAGTTAATAAGCAGGCATATGTGTAGACTTTTGGAATGTTATTGGTGTTTAGGGACCCAATTATGAAACCAGGCGATTTACAATGTAATTAATTGACTTTCATGCTTGAGAATGGGAAGGTTGTTTAGAAATAGTCCACGTTAAGCTCTTCTTTTAATGTGACTTTGCAGTGGGTTCCCAAGAGGCAACGCATGTAACATCGAGGAGCATCATTATCAAATGCATAAAGCTTTGCACAAGGAAATCTGTGAACTATAACCCTCATTTTTGAATAATAATTCCACTATATGGAAAAAGTTTTACAGTCCTGGTCTGGACATTCTCATTCCCTGACATAAAGGGGATGTGGTTTAACCAAAAAAAGTGAGCCGGGTATGGAATAGATTATAATGTGTCGTTTTTATAATTCTGCTATTACTGTGGTCAGAATACACATGGAATGCTTGCGGTATTAAACGGCAAGTTTACTGGAAGTCTTAATAAACACAAAAGGGTTTAACGCTGCTCTAGGTGATCAGGTTGAATTGATCTGAAAATAAATACAATTTGCTAATTTCAGCCAAAATCAGAAGCATCCACGGCGATACCAAAAACAGCATTTTAAAATCAATATGCAGATGGACACCTTTCTGACTGTGCCTTTGTTTAGCCTTTTCCCACCCTGAGGCTGCAGAGCTTATCTTCTGTTGCTGGTTGCTGGTCAACCAAAAAAAAACCCTATGGGACCCATTCATTAAACCACAAATTTTAGCTGTTTAAAATCATGATTGGCAAAAATTCGGAGTAATCAGGATAATTTCTGATGTTCGAAAATGTCACAAAAATGATTTTCTTGGTCGTACAAAAATATTGTGGTTGCGTTCCGAAAGTCACAAAATTTTCGGATCTGAACGTTCGTAAACAGTGCGAAAACCTTTCTGGCTTTGAAACCTTCAATGTATGATTTTGGAAGCCTCCCATAGGGCTCAATGGCACTCTGCAGCTCCAACCCAGCCCAAGGAAAGTCTCCCATAGGGCTCAATGGCACTCTGCAGCTCCAACCCGGCCCAAGGAAAGTCTCCCATAGGGCTCAATGGCACTCTGCAGCTCCAACCCGGCCCAAGGAAAGTCTCCCATAGGGCTCAATGGCACTCTGCAGCTCCAACCCGGCCCAAGGAAAGTCTCCCATAGGGCTCAATGGCACTCTGCAGCTCCAACCCGGCCCAAGGAAAGTCTCCCATAGGGCTCAATGGCACTCTGCAGCTCCAACCCGGCCCAAGGAAAGTCTCCCATAGGGCTCAATGGCACTCTGCAGCTCCAACCCGGCCCAAGGAAAGTCTCCCATAGGGCTCAATGGCACTCTGCAGCTCCAACCCGGCCCAAGGAAAGTCTCCCATAGGGCTCAATGGCACTCTGCAGCTCCAACCCGGCCCAAGGAAAGTCTCCCATAGGGCTCAATGGCACTCTGCAGCTCCAACCCGGCCCAAGGAAAGCCTCCCATAGGGCTCAATGGCACTCTGCAGCTCCAACCCGGCCCAAGGAAAGCCTCCCATAGGGCTCAATGGCACTCTGCAGCTCCAACCCGGCCCAAGGAAAGTCTCCCATAGGGCTCAATGGCACTCTGCAGCTCCAACCCGGCCCAAGGAAAGTCTCCCATAGGGCTCAATGGCACTCTGCAGCTCCAACTCGGCCCAAGGAAAGTCTCCCATAGGGCTCAATGGCACTCTGCAGCTCCAACCTGGCCCAAGGAAAGTCTCCCATAGGGCTCAATGGCACTCTGCAGCTCCAACCCGGCCCAAGGAAAGCCTCCCATAGGGCTCAATGGCACTCTGCAGCTCCAACCCGGCCCAAGGAAAGTCTCCCATAGGGCTCAATGGCACTCTGCAGCTCCAACCCGGCCCAAGGAAAGTCTCCCATAGGGCTCAATGGCACTCTGCAGCTCCAACCCGGCCCAAGGAAAGTCTCCCATAGGGCTCAATGGCACTCTGCAGCTCCAACCCGGCCCAAGGAAAGTCTCCCATAGGGCTCAATGGCACTCTGCAGCTCCAACTCGGCCCAAGGAAAGTCTCCCATAGGGCTCAATGGCACTCTGCAGCTCCAACCTGGCCCAAGGAAAGTCTCCCATAGGGCTCAATGGCACTCTGCAGCTCCAACCCGGCCCAAGGAAAGCCTCCCATAGGGCTCAATGGCACTCTGCAGCTCCAACCCGGCCCAAGGAAAGTCACCCATAGGGCTCAATGGCACTCTGCAGCTCCAACATGGCCAAAAGATAGTCACAATACCAAAGCTTGAATGGATTCTAAAAAAGGTTGTGGTCATTGCGAAAAATACCACTTTTTCCTGGAAGTTAACGAAAACCACAAAAAAGTCATGGGCATAATGAAAATTTCTATAAATTAGAAAAAATTCTTCAAAAAAAATTTGTGGACCCTTATGACTGCTTATTTTCTAGGAAAAGAAAGGATCCCAAAACCCATGTGTGTCTGAAACTGTAAAAATAAACCCCAATACATATTTTGTTGTTGTTGTATTACCTGACGGTATTTCCAGACCCCACTAGGAACATGAGATAAGATGTGATGGCCATCTAATGGATCTCCCTACCTTTTCTTTTAAAAGACTGGCGCATAAAGCAAGGATCTTGCCATTTCCATCATGAAGTTTCTTGCTTCAAATGAACTTTCCTGGTGGTGGAAATCTCTTTCATATGGAGAGTTACCGACTGTGTTTTTCATCACCTTCATACGTATGTTTCACTTTTGACCAGTAAAACTAAAGGCAAACTGTAATAGAAACAACTGCAGAAAATGAATGCTTTGCTGTGATCCCTCATCATTGAGCCCTGCTGCTTCTAATGATGGTGAAAAGTTTCATTAGAAGAGGTTTCCAATGTGAAAAGGTACTTGGAATCATTTACTATGACACTGGCAAATGGTAGGGCACTAAGGGTTGTAAAATCACTCCCCTTAGTCCTTCATTAAAAACCAATGTGCCCAGGGTCTTGCGCCAGATTCAAAATAAAGTGCATTTTAGGGGACAGGGGATATATATGTGTCTCTGTACGCCTGTCCCTCATGAATACTGAACAGACTTACCTGTATTTATGGGTTGAACCCAGCGGCACTGATATCAGGACAAGGTGCATAGTGGGGAAAACATGGTGGCAATTTTCTGTTTTTTCCATTTCGCACCATGATTTGCCATCGGACTGTTTTTATTGGATTTGAAGTGAAACTGCTAAGAAGAGTAGTGAATTTTTAGGTCAAATCCCCTTTTGAGACCCCCCTTAGCTCATAACAAGGCAAATGCACACATCACCATATTAGCCAAATAGTCATAGTTCCAAGAATAAGTAGCAAATATGTCTTCACCCCTAAATCTCACTCTAATTAACTTAATCAAAGATTAATTAAGTTTTTTTCTCAAATATCTCTTTCCTGACCTTTATCCTGTACCCCCCTCAGCCAGGGCTCTAAGCCCCACGAGGGAAAACAGCCCCCCCCAGATAGTGAACCAATGTCCTAGGCACATCCATGGAGAGCTCTGGAAGCGCTTTGCATTGAAATGTGAACAATAAATCTATCCTGTTGTCTTATCCTTGAAGCAAACATTTTCGGTGAAAATATTCGATTCAGCACATTTTTTTCTGTTATTTATTCCTTTTATACAGCCTGTATTTTTGGCTACTCAGAAATTACTAAGTTGAAAAACATCTGTACTTTTTGTTTCCGCTGTAGATATTTCTGCTTCTGGCAGGATTTTTAATGACTTCTGATTAACCCTTCGAGACGCGCACTTCCCCCTGAGCATATGGAAAAAGAGCATGTTTTCGCCCCAGCTGCACAAACCCCTCGGATGATACGGGGATAAAGCGCGTATTCTTAAAGAACAAGTGGGAATACTCATGCACAATGCAAGACAAAGCATTTCCTTCCAAGGAAATCTACAAAGAAAATCATTGTGTGTCGATGGAGAGAAGTTACTGGAATATCTTTCTGCAACGGTTTCTCATTATAACAATCTAAAAAACTAAAAAAAAAAAAACTAAAAAAAAAAAACTAAAATATATATATATATATATAAAATCAGCCCTGAGCCCCAGGTGGACAAGCAATTGAACTTTTAGCTACAGTGAAAGAAAAAAGCGATGAGGGCTAACTCCCCATGGGTACAAAGGGATGTGCTCCCCCTGTAGTAGTCTGGACCGCCAGTGCTGTATACGCTTCTCACTCCATTGTGGCTTACTCCATTGTAAATAAACATACCGGCAATGATTTAGGAGATGGTTCCTTTGGTTAGAATAGGAGGCCCAGACCCAGATCTGTGTGTCAGTTATCCTTACGCTAATGGTTGAATGATTAAGTCATGGCTTTGGGCCTTGGCAAGTAGCTCCTAACTGGTGTCATTATAATCTGACATAAGGGCTCAATTATAACCCCCTGGGGGGCACAAGTGCAAGAACAGGGGGCAAGGGAAAAGGGAATCATTTAAACATGAAATAAGCCCAATAGGGCTGTTCTACCCCCAATAAGGGGTAATTATATCTTAGTTGGGATCAAGTACAGGTACTGTTTTATTATTACAGAGAAAAGGGAATCATTTAACCATTAAATAAACCCAATAGGGCTGTTCTGCCCCAATAAGGGGTAATTATATCTTAGTTGGGATCAAGTACAGGTACTGTTTTATTATTACAGAGAAAAGGGAATCATTTAACCATTAAATAAACCCAATAGGGCTGTTCTGCCCCCAATAAGGGGTAATTATATCTTAGTTGGGATCAAGTACAGGTACTGTTTTATTATTACAGAAAAAAGGAATCATTTTAAAAAATTTGAATTATTTGATTAAAATGGAGTCCATGGGAGATGGCCTTATCGTTATTTGGGTATTTCTTGGAATTGATGCTGATTCTCCCCCCAGATTTTCTGCTGTTTTGATGCCGCCCCCTGGGAAGTGTAATAGGGAACGCAATGTAGATCATGAACATCATACAAAAGGCCATTTACTTGCCCTGTAATCATTATCCAAATTTTACATTTTCAGTCATTTTTTTTCAGAGATGATCGACTCAATCTAGCAGAATCACTTTTCATTGCTGTTCATTGCTCTATTTCCCCAGGTAATGCCTATTTATACTGCCAGGTGGCGCTGTCAAACCAAAAGTGGCACACTGACTGTACAGGGGCCCAAATTCACAGTGAAAAAAATCATTTCTAGGTTTAAGAAATCAGTCAGAAGAAATGAAGAACAATGCTGTATCTTATTTTTCTGATATTAAATGAAAATATCTAATAATGATAATTATATTATCAGTGTTAGAAGTTTAGCTGCACGCATGAAGATACATGTTTGTGTTGATATCTGTTTTGTTGTACAGGTAGAGGATCTGTTATCCGGAAACCCGTTATCCAGAAAGCTTTGAATTACAGGAAGGCCATCTCCCATAGACTTCATTTTAATCAAATAATTCCTTTTCCTATGTAATAATAAAACAGTACCTGTACTTGATCCCAACTAACATATAATTACCCCTTATTGGGGGCAGAACAGCCCTATTGGGTTTATTTAATGGTTAAATGATTCCCTTTTCTCTGTAATAATAAAACAGTACCTGTACTTGATCCCAACTAAGATATAATTACCCCTTATTGGGGGCAGAACAGCCCTATTGGGTTTATTTAATGGTTAAATGATTCCCTTTTCTCTGTAATAATAAAACAGTACCTGTACTTGATCCCAACTAACATATAATTACCCCTTATTGGGGGCAGAACAGCCCTATTGGGTTTATTTAATGGTTAAATGATTCCCTTTTCTCTGTAATAATAAAACAGTACCTGTACTTGATCCCAACTAAGATATAATTACCCCTTATTGGGGGCAGAACAGCCCTATTGGGTTTATTTAATGGTTAAATGATTCCCTTTTCTCTGTAATAATAAAACAGTACCTGTACTTGATCCCAACTAAGATATAATTAATCATTATTGGGGGCAGAACAGCCCTATTGAGTTTAATTACTGTTTAAATAAATTTTTTAGCAGACATAAGTTATGGAGATCCGAATTGAAAAAAGACCCCTTATCTGGAAAACCCCAGGTTCCGAACATTCTGTATAACAGGTCCCATACTTGTATAAATATTGTCTAACAAAGCAACTATGTATTACTGCCACCATCTTGCCCTCCTGTACCTGCTATCACTCTGTTCTGCCAGTGCCTGACCCATTATATATAGAGCCAGCTAAAAAGAAACACATTTTTATCATCATCATTATCATCATTATCATCATTATCATTTATTTATATAGCACCAGCAAATTACGTAGCGATTCACAATAAATTTAAACAAACAGGGATTTGAAAAAGTTTAACAAACAAGGGAAGACAGAGTAACAATAGGGTCAGAGGGGCATGCTCACAAGAGCTTACAATCTACAGATTGTAAGCAAGTACCTTTAATGAAAGTGGTTTTACATTCATGTAACTCATGTAAATGTAAGTTTTCCATGGATGTAAATGAGCCCCAATGTGTGAGTAAGAATGTTAGCCACCTAGTATTGCAAAAAAATACTTCCTTTTATCTGATAATATATGTATAAATTCCATAGTGAGCAATCTGCACTCTGGGATGAGCTTCCACTAGGTGGCGCTTGTGTTCTACATTGGCACAGGCAGTGCCACACAGTATATATGCCCAAGTGCCAGTATTTTTCCAACTAATTTATATTTTACAATTGCTGCAAGGCAAAGGGCAATACTATCAAGCGGTGCAAATGGGATATAAATTTGGTGTTTTTGGATGTTTTATATAATAGCCTTTCCATCTCCCTATTCCAGCTAAATTAGTTCTATACTAAACTAGTCCTATACTAAGCTATAGGGTTCATTTATAAACCTGGGCAGTAACCTATGGCAACCAGTCAGATATTTACCTTCACTATTCCACATGCAGCTGGCTAAAAAAAAAAACTAATAGCTTACTGCCCTGGTACAATTTTGCCCAATGTTTATAAATGAGTCCCGTTTGTGATTCTTACCCTTTAGACTTTGCCTTATACTGTAAGACCCAGAGACGAGGGCAAAGTATGCCTTTGAGTTTTCTCACCAAAGTTGTAGCTGATAAATGTCCCTGAGTATTTCTAACCTATATAACTTCTCCAGTATTTATCATTTGTTGAGTGAATTTAAAGATTTCCAATTAAACAAATGATGAAGTGCCCTTTGGTCTGAATGGATCTCAGCAGGACTTGGCTCCTGATTTTTTGTGGAAAAAAAAATGCTGGTGAGAAAATGCAAGAAAAATTGATCAATAGAAAGAGAAATTCGATCAAACGTCAAATGTGCCTATTTTTTTCCCTACAGGTCCCCTGGCACAATGCACAAAAGGAGGCCTATATACTACTCTTGGTCTAATACCAGGGTAATACACTAGATTGTAAGCTGAGGGGCAGGGACATCCCCCTATGTCACTTACCCAGCGTCTGACTGGGCCACTGGGGTACCGGTAAAAAACCCGGTGGGCACCGGCCCTAGTGGGCTCCGGCCCCAGACCCAAACCCCCCGGGGTGCTCCCATGATACTTCGGTCTCCCTCCCCTGATGCTCCGCAGGTAAGTTTCTCTAAGATGCGCTCAGGGGAGGGGGTCAGAGGGTGTTGGGGGCCCCTGCAGGGGGGGGTGAAGGTGACAAGGGCCATTGGGGGGTGTAGCGCCCCCTGAGAAGCCCCGGGTGGGCCCTGCACCCTCAGTCCGACCCTGCACTTACCACATGGAACAGGGAGGCACATTTATTCTGTTTTTTGGGGGGGATTTTGCAAGTAATAAATAAAGCTTTCTCCCCCAGATTTTATTATTTATTCTTTTAAAATCGGGTTGGAGAGCAAGCAGAGGGAATCAATTACAGAAACCGCGAGTAAGGTCAGGAGCTCACACTCTAACTGATATACTGTAGCCCGAAATCTATGTATCTGTATAAAGTTATCCAAGCACCAAATTGATTATTTATAAATGATAAAAATTTACCTTTTTTTTACATTCTGGACCAAAAACAAATTCTAAAAATTAACTTTTAAAAAAAAAAATTACAGTTTGTCTTTTATCTTCTTTTTGGCATTTTTTTTCAACAAAAACAAGCTTTAAAAAAGAACTAAACCCTATTTTTATATACTGAATTTACTCCACCTAAGTGTTTAACAATGTTTATAACAATAATAATCCAGGCCTTCAAAGTTGTCCCAGGAGCTCCCCAACTTGGATTTTGTTAGGAGTGTCAGTGGCACTGCACGTGCTCAGTGGGCTCTGGGCAGCTGTTAAGAAACAAAGCTTAGGGGACGTTGCAAATCATCAAGCAGAAAATAATGCTGGCGTGTTATATAAGCTGATGCTACAGGGCTGATTATTAAATCCCCATGCTGATTGCACTGGTTTCAGAGTTGCCATGTACTAATCATCTTGTAGATTGTAAGCTCTTTTGGGCAGGGCTCTCCACACCCCTTATATTGGTTATTGATTGCTTTATATGTTACTCTGTATGTCCAATGTATGAAACCCACTTATTGTACAGCGCTGCGGGATATGTTGGCGCTTTATAAATAAATGTTAATAATAATAATAATTATTAATCAGCCTTACATTGGGACATTTATATTCTATTTAACAAAACAATTAGGGAGGAAAATCAAGAAGAATTGTACAATCTCCTTCAGAGTGCAGCAGGGTACAGCTGTATGGAATTACACACCGCATTATGACCAGTGGATTGAATACAGATATTGTAGAAGTAAATAAGATTCAGACAGAGGCATAACTATAGATTCGCAGGGGGGCCCAGACCATTGGCTCTGCTTCCTCTATAGCTGTAAAGAAATCCTTTCCTTGGATACTGTCCTACCTGAGAGCAAGCAGTGGGGAGTGGGGTTTGTGGGCAAGTGGAAGGGTGGCTGGTAGGGGGTTAAGTGTGCGCTGGACCTCTCCAAAGATTTTTTTTTTTTGCAGGGGAGCCCAGCACAGTGTAGTTACACTTTATTAGTTGAATGGCTTACTGCTAGAGACATTAACTTCTTGTAGGTTAAAGGCTTTGGTGCACATGGTCCCACACATTGTAGAGTGATTTCATGTGTATTTATACAGAACCCCAACATATAATGGCACAGTGATGACCAGAGTATAATGAGAAAGTGACAATATTATAAAATCACACTTTAACCACAGTACTTAGGGCAAAATGATTTATATTATGGAACACTGACTGAGTATAAAAATATATTGGCACCAGTATTTCATGGCACAGTGGCATATGACACATTGATCCGACTGATTTCACTTAGTGGCCCCCAGGTAGTCCCTAGAGCAGGGGTCCCCAACCTTTTTTTTACCCATGAGCCACATTCAACTGTAAAAAGAGATAGGAAGCAACACAAGCATGAAAAAAGTTCATGGGGTTGTCAAATAAGGGCTCTGATTGGCAATTTGGTAGCTTCTATATAGACTGGGAGCCTACAGGAGGTTCTGTTTGCCAGGGCACCTGGTTGTTATGCAACTAAAACTTGCCTCAAGCCAGGAATTCAAAAATAAGCCTCTATGTTAAGGCCACTGGGAGCAAAATCCAAGGGGTTGGAGAGCAACATGTTGCTCATAAGCCACTGGTTGGGGTTCACTGCCCTAGAGAGACTTCTTTCAGGTTTCAGTGTTGGTGCTATGCTTAGTGAACTATTCTATGGAAAACCTTGATGTTCTTGATTTATAGGGCAGGTCTTTGCACACTTATATTTGTCTAATGGATATCCAAGGGGTTTAAACTAAGGTTCATTGGAAACCTGATTAGAAAGAAAGTAAAAGAGTACTCTTTTGATAATAGGATTACCCAGACACACTGAAGAGGTTCTGGTAGAAAGTGACTTCCCAGCCTGGTTCTTGTAGAAAGGGATTCCCTATCCTTTCTGATTGCTATCTGAATGAACACCCAATTAGTAAGGACAGTGGAGGTCATTGTTTACTACCAAAACAGGCCAAAAGATTTGTGGTAAAATATGATACCTTGAATCTATCAAGGCATGGCCATCCTCGAATGTGTACCGCAATTTGGCCACTGGCTCATTGTGTTGAGTCCATACCAATCCCTAACTTGCCTGATGTGCAAGGTAAGAAGTGCTCTTTGAATGAGCATTGAGAAGCATGTTTTGCACCCCTTAGTACTGTTGCACTTACTTCTGGGGTCTCTGTAAATGATCCCCTGTAGAGGGATCTATTGTGTGCAGTCTGGTGTATCAAGGTAGCTTTTTGTGTATTTAAAAGGATTGACTGTGCAGTTGCTTTACCCCAATACTTGTGAATGAGGACTAAGATGTGAGGTTTGATTCAAAGACTTGGAGCACATTTCTGAGATGTATAAAGGGCACATACAGTATGTTGTTTCTATGATACATGTGGTATTTATGGATCCACTACAGTTTGAAATATGCACTTCTTTCAAACAATTATGCTCTTATGTCCTTAGAAGCAACATAAATATTTGAAATAGAAACGTTCAGTGCCAGCTGCTATGTCCTGGCATTGTTCAGGGTGATGGCACACATCATACAGCATTCATCACTCTGTCATTTGGAAGAACAACCAATGATCAGTCCATGCAGCAGAAGCCGTATCCCACTAATGAAGGGGACTTCTCATGTGCAATTTAATGTAAAAGTTTATGATGAGCCTCATCAGGGGGCTTATAATATGTCCTCTCAATATACATTGATTATAAGTGTCAGAAGAAACCAAAGACAGCTGACAAAGAGGGAAGTATATACTGATAATGAGTCCCACTTACTTCAACAGCTGCAGGGCTCTAGGCTGTATTGTCCTATGGACCCACACAAAGTTCTTTTTGCCCTACTCCCCTCCACCAATCAAGAAAGCCTTCCATCTTACTGGCCAACAAACTAACGTTAAACTGTTATCAAAGTCCAGTTTATATTCTTAGCCAACACTTGATTTCTATGGACTTTGGTGTAAAATATACTGAATTTGTTAACGAACGAAGCAATGGGTGCCAATCCCCGGCACAGAGCTCTTATTTTATCTTTCACGTGTGAGATTCCTATTTGAAAAGAACACAGCGCGGTTGTGAATTACACAAATCTGACGCTGACTTTGCCCCATTTTGCTCCGCGGATGTCTCACAAACGTAGCAAGTTATTTCTTTTTCTCAGGGTACACATCATAAAATACTGATTACGTTACATAGCTGAAAAGAAAGAATGAATTTAAAATGTCTGGATTTTCTTTTTCCCTTCATTAATTTTTATTGCTGTATATTATTGGTGCTCTGGAAGAGAGAGGCTTTCTGTTAGGTTTCATTTTTAAGGTTGTCTTCCATCTCCACCCCATCCTGGTGGGAACTAAGGAGCGTTATCTTATTTCAAATCCCAGAAAATCACACCTTTCCGTCTTTGTTCTTTGATACGGCCAAATAAGCAAAGTCATTCAGCCAGTAAACAAGCTGGGCTCACAAGGTAGCGCAACGTTATAGCACCGGGCGCGGATCTGGTAGTGCAATGTAAGTAACAGAGTAACTGCTATGTAAACAGGTAGGACTCTGTTTTAGCATATGGAAATGTGAGAGGAAAAACGCAACATTGTGCGGCCAAACCAGTCACATTTTAATGATAATTTCTGTAAATATAGAGAAGATTGCAGCCATTGACCTTCCATTTATGTCAGCAGCATCAGCGTGCCATCCATTTGGGGGGGGAGGAAGTATTTTTCAAATGACAGCATGTCTGCTTCTTCTGCGTAATGCCAACGAGGATACATATGGGGACTCATACACTAAATGCAGACAAGCTCAGTGCGGATATTGCTTGAATGTTCTATGTGTTAGTTTGTAGGTTTGTCTGTTAAAGGCGCTCTATCACTCCTTAGTGTATTATTATTATTCTATATTTATATAGTACAGGTATGGTACCTGTTATCCAGAATGCTCGGGACCAGGAGATTTCCAGATAAGGGATGTTTCCACAATTTGGATCTCCTTGCCTTATGTCTAATAAAACCCAATAGGATTGTTCTGCCCCCAATAAGGGGTAATTATATCTTAGTTGGGATCAAGTACAGGTACTGTTTTATTATTACAGAGAAAAGGGAATAATTTAACCATGAAATAAACCCAATAGGGCTGTTCTGCCCCCAATAAGGGGTAATTATATCTTAGTTGGGATCAAGTACAGGTACTGTTTTATTATTACAGAGAAAAGGGAATCATTTAACCATTAAATAAACCCAATAGGGCTGTTCTGCCCCCAATAAGGGGTAATTATATCTTAGTTGGGATCAAGTACAGGTACTGTTTTATTATTACAGAGAAAAGGGAATCATTTAACCATTAAATAAACCCAATAGGGCTGTTCTGCCCCCAATAAGGGGTAATTATATCTTAGTTGGGATCAAGTACAGGTACTGTTTTATTATTACAGAGAAAAGGGAATCATTTAACCATGAAATAAACCCAATAGGGCTGTTCTGCCCCCAATAAGGGGTAATTATATCTTAGTTGGGATCAAGTACATGTACTGTTTTATTATTACAGAGAAAAGGGAATCATTTAACCATTAAATAAACCCAATAGGGTTGTTCTGCCCCCAATAAGGGGTAATTATATCTTAGTTGGGATCAAGTACAGGTACTGTTTTATTATTACAGAGAAAAGGGAATCATTTAACCATGAAATAAACCCAACAGGGCTGTTCTGCCCCCAATAAGGGGTAATTATATCTTAGTTGGGATCAAGTACAGGTACTGTTTTATTATTACAGAGAAAAGGGAATCATTTAACCATTAAATAAACCCAAAAGGGCTGTTCTGCCCCAATAAGGGGTAATTATATCTTAGTTGGGATCAAGTACAGGTACTGTTTTATTATTACAGAGAAAAGGGAATCATTTAACCATTAAATAAACCCAATAGGACTGTTCTGCCCCCAATAAGGGGTAATTATATCTTAGTTGGGATCAAGTACAGGTACTGTTTTATTATTACAGAGAAAAGGGAATCATTTAACCATTAAATAAACCCAATAGGATTGTTCTGCCCCCAATAAGGGGTAATTATATCTTAGTTGGGATCAAGAGAATTATTTGCTTATAATGGAGTCTACGGGAGATGACCTTTCCTTAATTCGGAACTTTCTGGATAATGGGTTTCTGAATAACAGATCCCATACCTGTACTGTCATATTCCATAGGGATTTACACAAATTATACATCTTTCCCATCAGTCCCTGCCCCAGTAGAGCGTACAGTCTAAGGTCCCTATCACATTCACACACACTTGGCCTAGATTTATGATGAGCCAATTTACCTGCCTCATTTACTGACATCCATATATTTTTTTTTTTTACCACGATTCGTGTTTTTTTCAGTGCTAAAACTCAAATTTTTCATGTAAAAAAACACAAAAGTTTTTGTGATTTATTAAGCATAAAATCTCCATAAACCACTAATATAAAACTGTGCCATCTATAAACTGTTGCGGTCACGTTGAAGTGAATGGGAGCTGTCCTAGACAAACTATTAAACTCTTTATTTAAAGGAACAGTAACACCAAAAAATGAAAGTGTATAAAAGTAACTAAAATATAATGTGCTGCTGCCCTGCACTGGTAAAAGTTATGTGTTTACTTCAGAAAGTCTACTATAATTTATATAAATAAGCTGCTGTGTAGCCATGGAGGCAGCCATTCAAAGGAGAAAAGGCACAGGCACATAGCAGATAACAGATAAAACACTATTGTATTCTACAGAACTTATCTGTTATCTGCTATGTAACCTGTGCCTTTTCTCCTTTTTTCCAGCTTGAATGGCTGCCCCCGGGGATACACAGCAGCTTATTATATAAATTATAGTAGTGTTACTGTAGCAAACACACCAGTTTTACCAGTGCAGGGCAACAGTGCATTATATATTTATTACTTTAAAGCTCTTTCATTTTTTGGTGTTACTGTTCCTTTAATTTGTGCTTTTAGAGGTTTGTTTGTTTTTTTTTAAAGTTCAAAAATCTTTATGGAAAAACATAAAGACCTTGAAAAATCTATTGTTTTTCATTTTTCCAGCATTTTTTTTTCATGTGACTTTTAAGCTCTGGACAATTGAACATGCCAGGTTTTTTTCAATATACAAATTAGGGTTTGGCTTTTGGTAGCCTTTTAGGCCAACACCATATTAGTTATGATTCCTCCATGTATTCACTCCCAGTTCTTTTATTTTTATAGAGTGCGTAGGGTAACTATATTCCTGGGAATTTAGGGAGGAATAAGGCTATTAAAGGGGAACTCCGGCTTCTGAACCAAAATTAAAGAGCCCCACACAACACAGAAACCCTAATATCCCTATCCCTGTAATCTGTTCCTTCAAAAAGTAGGAATAAATACCATTTTTATTTCCTGAAATCCAGCTGCAAAACAGTTCTTCTCTTTCTGCATCATTTGAAATCCTGGCAGGGGAGGAGGGACTAAAACACTGATGTTACAAATTGTAACAATTTCTCTGCATCTTACAGACAGCATGCAGGAACTACATAACCCACAATGCACGGCACTGTGATGTTTTTTTTCAGGTGTGCAGGGGATTGGGAGGATGCAGGCTGAAGGCAGGCTGAGGACAGGCGACTACTGTTACATTTTATTTGAGTCACAAAGTAGTCAGCCAGATCAGCAGGGGAACAGGGGGCGGGGCTTAGGAAACTGTTCCAAACCATTTTATTACATTAAAATCATGAAAAGGCTGCATACTTTTAATTGATGTATATGGCAAAGTTGCTTGAAATTATTTTTACTAGTGATGAGCAAATCCGCCCCGTTTCGCTTCGCCATAAAATTCGCGAAGCAGCGAGAAAATTCATGAAATGCATTTGTCGTGCAATTTTTTTTTGTCACCTGCGTCTATTTTTGTTGCCCGTGCTATTTTGCCCAATTTTGTCGCGACTGCGCCTTTTTTTTTACGCGACCGCACCCAATTTGACATGCAACAAAAAAAAAATGCATAACTAATAACTAACTAAACTCACAACTAATTTTCACAGAAGTTTCGCAAAATAATTCGCCAATGGTGAAATGCGGAAATTCGCTGCGAATCCATGCCTGGCGAAAAAATTTGCTCATCACTAATGTTTACTTTTCAAAAAGCTTAAGTTGTGTTTGGGTAGAGTTCCCCTTTAAAAATGCATAGGGGAATGCTATGAGCTTCCTTGCACACGCTCACGGCCTGTTTATTTTACGCTGTGTGAAACGAAATTCGCAGAAGAAACAATGTAAAAACCTGCATAAAATAAATGCCAAATCTCACCATCCAAATGTCACATTTTACGCCGTCATTTTACATCAGTTCGTGGCGGATTTTGTTGCCATTTTTTTACCCAGCGTAATGAATAGGGCCTTAAATACGGATCTATAATAACCTTCTTTAAAGCTGAAATTCCCCTGGAGTCTCCCAACTTATTATAAAACAATTTTGTAAAGAACACTAATCTCGTGTGACATCTCTATGCGTGGGGCTTGTATGTTAATGGAAATGTCTCGCTAGATGTATGTATCTCTATGGCTGAACTGTCTGTGTCTATAGAATGACTCTGTGTGTTGCCGTTGCTATGCGCGCTCATAGGGATGTAATTGCGTGGGGCTATATTTGTATCAAGGTCTGCTGGGGTAGGGGAGTCACTTTTCATGTTGACAAATATATAGGTTTGTCTGTTTCCAATAGATTGTGTAAGGTCAGCCTGCACCCAATAAAATTGGTGTTAAAATGTCTCCCTCGCACTCGCCTGTAACTGAGACCGCCAATTCTATTTCAGCCTGAAATTCCAGTAGCTCCTTGTGTATATTGTGCAAGACATTCTTCATACGGATTTACACATAATGTTCTATATTTACCCACCTATCTGGGAGGAATTATTTCCGTGGTTCATTAATCTATTTTGGCTTCGTAACAAAGGTTCTCTGAGTATTTGAAATTCATTTTCAATATGTAAGACACGGGGCAAACGTTATACAGGTATGGGATCTATCATCGAGAAAGCGGCACGGCCATTCCTTACGGTATATTCTTTCAATAAATCATTCTTCATTCTTTCCCAAATTATAATCAGGCAATAATGTGTAATTGGCATTAACTCACCCAGCATAAACGCACGAGGATAGGGGAAACAAATGGAAAAGCAAGATCCCAGGCATTTTGGATAATGGATTCCATACCTGTAAAGTAATGCGTAGCGGAAGAAAAATGTTACCATATAGAATATGCACCATACAGTATTTCTGTTGTATGACAAAAACAGCCATTCTAGAATCAGTAAAAGTAAAGACACCAAAGAACAACTGATGTTGTTTTCCTTTGATTCAAAGAATGTTTGTGCCAAGGAAGTTAGGGCACCTTAGGGGGCACCTTAGGGCAATGACTGACGGGGCATTCTGCCACCCGCTAAATGCAATGTTATTGGCCGCAAAGTAAATCCACATGGGCAAATTACTCTTGTAATACACAAAAAACTTTCCGATTACACAACTGTAGCAATTTCCCAACAACGACATAAATTGAGGGCTATTATACCGCATTTTGGATGTCTTGTAAATGGAATTTAACCCTGGGAGACAAAATTGCCCCGTCTGCCCTAGAGGAGAATATATTAGGGCTCATTTATGTTCACAGGCTCAGTGAGCAAAGTGCCATGTTTTTTTTCTACAATGCACTTGGTTTTCCCAAGAATGCATGCACCATGACGCAGTTGAGGAGTGCCTGGTGCAATTGCCTCTGATTCAGCAAAATTAAAGCAACTGCACAATCAGCACAATTGGATGGAAGTCTGTCTGGCATCATTCACAGTGTTTGGCACGCAAGTGACCTCTGCACCCAATCCTTTAGGCACATAGGTGCAGGGCCAAATGGAACCCAGGAGCTATTGCCTGGTCAGGAGTTGGTTGTAGCGCCAGGGTTCCCCAGCGTTAGTAGATGCAGTAGGGCCTGATTGAGAATGGGGGGCAGGAAGGAGTGAGCAGCGTTGAGCTTGACTATACGGAAGAGCAAGACCCAAATACCTTTATTGGCTTATTGTGGGGAAAAGCGCAAGTTGTCCACTGCATCTGTGCCAACAAATGAGCCCTATTATCATTCATATTCCATTATTAGACAATAAAGTATGTAGCATTACTTACTGGGAGCATAGAACAAACATACTCTGCATACTAGTATGGTTGCTAATGTTACCAATTAGGCACATCAGTGAAGCAAAAGCTTTGCACACATAATCAGGGATAACCAGGGCACTTCCCTGGTTTCTACATCTAAAGGCATTATAACAATAGGAATGCAATGCACAATACAGGCTGTTGTATAGGCGGCCAACACAGGCCAACTCAGTGCCCTCTCCGAAGGCAGGGTTAGAGTACAAGGGGCTGCAAATGATGTCCCACTGTACTGATTTCCTGATTAAACCTGAAATTGCCTTATTCTTGGCCCTCTAGCCACATCTGTACCTAAATGCAAAATTCTAGGGTTAGTTGACACTGCCCTTATGCTGGGTCTCTTAATGGGATGCCTGTTGTTACATGTGTTTTTATTATAAAGAACAATAAGGTATTATTTGAGTGGAAGAGAGTAGACCAGAGCAAGAATTAAAAGGGGAAAGGGGTTAAATGAGATTGTGGGCTGAAAGAAATTAGTGGAGTCATTTGAAGGGTAAAGTTTAAAACCAAAGAAGGGAAAGGAAAGACACCATCAGTGGTACATGTGCTTTAGGCGCCATGATTCTCATAGACTATTATAAGAAATGGTAGCAGGCAGATATGGGCATATTGAACACTACTTTTCTGCCTTAAGTCTAAAACCCTTTTATCCTATGGTATTACTAGTCCTACTAATATTAGAATGAGTAATGGGCCACATCAACTACTGTATCTAGCCCATGGCTAACAGTAGGCCTCATTGTGTGAATTCAGAGTGCCAAAGTCAGCTTACTCTGGCCCATGATAATAGTCCCAAATTCCCATAGTCTTTAATGACTTGGCCAAACAAAAGACTCTATATACTGTGGCTATGACCATGTTAACTGTAGAGCTCTGGCTTCTATTAAAAATGTTATAGATAATTGAGTGAGGGAGTTCCATTTCTATATATATATGAAGACTTTTTTTTATAATATATAATGTAATCTCATAAATTGTAGAGAAACAAACAACAGATTGTCATATATATCTTCCTTATGTCAAGCAAAAATCAAGCTTAATCATTTAAGCTAATGTGATTATTATTATTATAATTATATTTAATTAAACACATTTTAAACCATGACTAAATCCAAGTCATAACATCAACCTCCCTTATTAACAGGAACAAGTACTAGCATCTTTTCAGCTGCTTGGCAGGACACCTTGAGAACACAGGATAACATCAGGCAATCCAACAGGACTCCGAGGTATAAATGAAATCCGCGTGACTAGTTAATTGGAGTAAACTCGGTTGTAACCTCATTTCTCAGCAGTCTGGGTTTATGGTTGAATGAGGTTTATGCAACTGTGACTGTATCAAACAATAACATCTCTGTCAAACTTCAACAAATGTGACCTTTACTGTCAAGGAAGCTTTGATTGCCGGTATAAAAATGTTTGATTATCGTTAATAGATAATGTATTTAACTAAGCATCTGATAATATGCTAGGAATATCTCTGGGTGTAAACTACTAACAAAACTGCATCTGTAATAGATTCATTGTTTTGTAGCTTGAATCCTCTCTTATTTAGGTAAATATCCTGTTTCGTATTAGACTCTTTTATATACCATGTATATATATATATAGAGAGAGACAGAGAAAGTTTCCGTTGTACAGAATTAAGGTCCCCATACATGGGCCGATTGTAGCTGCTGACATCGGTTCCTTGGACCGATTCGGCAGCTTTTCGCCCCGTGTAGGGGCAGCAACGACGGCCATACCCGACCGATATCTAGTCTGAAATTGCCCAGATATCGATTGGGCAGGTTAAAAGATTCAGTCGGATCGGGGACTGCATCAGCTCGTTGATGCGGTCCCCGAACCGACCGCCCCATTGCTTCCATTATAATTCGATCGTTTGGCCCTGATCCGACTAGATTTTCTAACCTGCCCGATTGAGATCTGCCCAATTTCAGCCCAGGAATTGGTCGGGCAGGCCCGTCTGTAGTGCCCATACACGGCCGCTTAGCTGCCGAATCAGTCTAAAGGACCGATTGGAGTAATAGGAGTAATAGGCTTCAAGTCCAGCAGTACCAAGGTACAAGAATTCAAAAGGGTAGAATAAATTAAAAGAGGAAAGAGTATAAAGAGTTTAAAGAGTAAAGTTTAAAACCAAAGAAGAGAAAATAGAGAGACACTATCAAGGGTGACCATATGTGGAGTAATAGGCTTGAAGTCTAGCAGTACCAAGGTACTAGAGCTCCTAAATAATTATGATCCATTGCACAGTCCAGGGGGATCGGAAACCCACCAACTTGCAATAAAACAATAAGGACCTACACAGGAGACGATGTTGATGTTGAAATCTCCCCTGTGTTTATTACATCACACACAATGTTATGATGGTAAAATGACGAAGGGGTCTGCCCCCGAAACACTGTGTGACATAATAAATTCAGGGGACATTCCTGCATCTTCATGTAATTTGTGCCAGTCCAGCAATCACACAAGTTACTGACATTTCACTGTCTCAAATTATTGTGGTTTATCTCAATCTCCCAATGCCGCTGACACCAAGATTAGAGTGTAAAGTCTAGGGGATTGCTACACTGTGTGCTAAAGTGCGGTGCTAGGCTGTGGTCACCTAGTGCAGGAATTACACGGAACTGTCCCCAATGCTTGGAAGCAAGTCCCAGGGGCCCATCTCCCCTCAAGTGGCAAGTTCTATCATTGATGGAATAGCTCATCACTAAAGCTACAAGGGTCAAACTTGGTAACGTAAATGCCTATATGGTGTAAGAGTATAAGAAGAAAAGGAAAGCTGTATGAGGAAATTCAAGTAAAACAAGTGTGCTTCATTTGATCCAAAAATGGGATTTTGGATGAGATCATACCCAGGATCAGCTAATGACACATGGAATGGATACACGTTGTCAGTGTTGCTTGTATGTAGTGATGAACGAATCTGTCCCGTTTCGCTTCGCCATAAAATTTGCGAAACGGCAAGAAAATTTGTGAAAAATTAGCGAAATGCATTTTTTGTGTGATTATTTTTTGTCACCCGCGTCTTTTTTGTCTCCTGCATCTATTTTTTTTGTCGCCCGTGCTTTTTGGATGCGACCGTGCCCAATTTGACGCGACTGGGCCCTTTTTTGATGCGACTGTGCCCAATTTGACGCGCAACAAAATTTTCTGCGGCAAATTTTTGCGAAACAATGCTCCAATGGCGAAATGTGGAAATTCGCTGTGAATCCATGCTTGGCGAAAATATTCACTCATCACTACTTGTATGGAAAGAGCAAGATTTATAAACCTTCTTCTGCGAGGCCTATGCAAAAAAGGTAATAGACCTACAGCTGCATAGGACAAAAAAGAAAAAAAAAATAAAGTAAACTTTCTAATTGAATGACAGGCCTCAAGATGGAATTTTACTTCAGACTGACTTTAATTAAAGACACTTTCAAATAAATGGCAGTCTGCTTCACACGTTGGTCATGGAGAATGACAGGTCTGTTTTGTTGACTCCTGGGATCTGCACGGACTGTTTTCATACTGCAGAAAAGAAGGCTATTTCTCTTGTGAGGCTGCAAACCTCTATCCACTCCAAGCAGAACCCTATCTCGCGCTAATGGGTGGCAGAGAGGCTTTCCTGTGTGAAAAGCAGGGATTCCTGATGTCAAACTGTCAACAAGAGTGGCAAGGTCTGAACCTTTCCTGAATCCCTTTTTTTACAAATGGCAGGCATATTGTCTGGTGTGTTTGACACTTCATAAAAACAATAACACCCAGAGCACAAGGCTTCTTGGATTAACCTTCATTTGAATGAACATTAAGGCTTTCAGCGCAGTCTTTAGTCTTGTTTACTGGAGATTAGAGTATTTATAAAAGTAAAACAAGCCACAGAATGGAAGTGGCCAGCTGCTTCCCAAATGCACAAGTCTTGAATGGGGATTGTACAATAGACGCAAAGATTGTTTTCCCCCTTCTTATTTTTATTAGCTATAGCAAACAGCCTTAGAATTATAGAGCAGGTAAAATATCTAAGATGCGCTTCCAAAACAAACATCTTCTGACTACAAAGAGTTCTAGTCTTGGTAACAGTAGCCCTGTTATCTGTGCTACCCCATTTCTTTGTGTAAATATTTAAATGTAAAGTCAAAAAGGAATGTTTAAAGAGAGGAAGAGAAAAACAGAAAGTTAAATTAGGTAAACAGTAGCCGAGCCTGCATAAACATTATGATTAGGTTGCCACAAATAATATGTTAGATGAACCATCACATGGGAACATTGCCTTCCTCATGTGGTGTTCAGTAGATTCTATGTAGAGACCAAGTAGGTTCCAATGGTTTCTTTTGCTGAACAGTGGGGTGAGGTGGATGAAAACCATCTGTAGGCCTTGCATAACCCATGTTGAGGTCACTCAGACGGTTTTGTGTAAGTGTTATATGGTCCATGTTACCCTCAGTTGATTCTTTATAGGAGTTGAATGCGTCCCCTGGTACTCAGTAGTCTGGTATTTTATGATGTGACTGGAACACTCTTTATAGATATTACAAACCCCATGTTTCCGTATAGATGCTACATGGTCTGTGTGATTCTCAATACTTTTAGTTACAGATGTGAACAGGACACTAGGCAACCTTCCTTTTTATTGAAATGTATTTTGTTTAACATATATATATCATATAGGAAACTCAAGCAAGGCTGGAGAGGTTAAAATAAGGGAGGCCTTGAGCAGGGGTTGTGTGAAGGAAGGAACTGTAAATTTTGTATTCTTCCACTCACCACAACGTTGAGCCAAAATAATAGACAGCTAGCCTACCATTATTGTTGCTTTTATGTAGAATGTAGGAAATTAAACCAAAACTCCAGTTTTCTATCCACTGGGCCTTTGCTCCCTTCATGGCCTGAAAGGGTGTTAATTCATTGCTTGTCAAAGAATTCTGCCTTCTCTGATATCCTGCAAAATAACTAATACTTGTAAACAATGTCGCGTCTTAATAGAATACTCCATTTCAAGAAAGCCCTATCACTTAGATGCCCATTCATTAAACCACAATTTTTTTGTGGTTAAAATCACAATATGCAAAAAATTCGGAGCAACCACAATAATTTCTGATGTACAATAATGTCCCGAAAATTCGGTCGTACAAAAATATTGTGGTTGCGTTCCGAAAGTCACTAATTTTTCGGATCCAAACGTTCGTAAGTGGCACGAAAACCTTTCTGGCTTTGAAACCTTCCATGTATGATTTTGGAAGCCTTCCATTGGACTTAATGGCACTCTACAGCTCCAACCTGGCCAAAAGTTACCAAAGCTTGAATGAATTACGAAATGGTCGTAGTTTTTGCGGAAAATACAACTTTTTCATGGAAGTTAAGAAAAACCACGAAAAAGTCATGGAATTTTAACAAAATTATCGTGGACATTATGAAAAGTTCTATAAGTTAGAAAAAATACCAATTTTTATCAAAAAAACGTAATTGTGGTTTAATGAATGGGCCCCTTAGTGTCAACCCAGACTCCAGAAACAGTTCCATTTTTGCCACTTCATTTACTCTCATTAACGCTAATGAGAGAAAACATTTACTAATCTACCTTCCCAAGGACAAAATTCAGGTTGGATTCTCTATAATGTCCAGTGATGTTCTAGGTCAGTGATCCCCAACCAGTAGTTTGTGAGCAGCATGTTGCTCACCAACCCAATGGATTTTGCTCCCAGTGGCCTCAAAGTAGGTGCTCATTTTTTGAATACTTGGCTTGGAGGCAAGTTTTGGTTGCATAAAAACCATGTGTAAAGCCAAATAGAGCCTTCAATAGGCTGCCAGTCCACATAGGGGCTACCAAATAGCCAATCATAGCCCTTATTTGGCACCTCCAGGTAACTTATTTATGCTTGTGTTGCTCCCCAACTCTTTTTACATTTAAATGTTGCTCACGGGTAAAAAAAGGTTGGGGATCCCTGTTCTAGGTGATCTACAGCTCTAGGTTATCTACACTTTGCTCCCAACTAGCTGTCTATGTCTATGAAAAATGTATCTTATTTACAGGAATATGAATGCTAGGAATTGTGTCAGCATCATTAACATGCAAGGACAGTGTTGTTCCAGTGTTAATAATCCTTTCTGAGATGCTCAACTATTCCAAACACTGGAGAAACACATCCGTTATTCACAAGATCCTCTTATGGGTACAAGAACTGCTTATATTTGCACTAACAGATCTGGCTATTTGTGGTTTATTTAGATTATCGGATCCTCAGGTAATATTAGACTAAGCATTGCATTGGGTTTTTAACAAAATAAATATGATAGTACAGAGCTTATTTCAACATATTTTTCAATCACATTGTTGACTTTTTGGGGAGATCAGGATGACAAGTATGCCATAAGAAGATGCCAAGTGTGCCATTGTCCCTTATAATGCACCTATTGTTTTATTGATCGTAGCCAAGAGTACCTGGGACAAATGTTTCACTAATTAAAAATCAAACACTGCCTTCAATCTTGTATTTTTCATAGTCAAAGTTGTGTGATCATTGATTATAATCTGCACAAATAAATCTGTCACTTGAGATGTTGCCTTCCTATAAATCCAACTTAATCTATTCCTCTCTACCATTGTTCATTGTCACTCTACTCTGTTAGTTGTTAAACGCCATTGATTATTCTAGTAAACAGGGAGGGTGCAGTGACCAAGTTTACACAACAGAACAGACTCTCACAGAAATGTTTGCAATGCACCTACCCTTTAGTAAGCACTTGATATGGCCTGCTGACAAGGAACTTATGGGGTTATGTAATAACTAAGTTTGCCCAGGAGCAGTAACCTATAGCAACCAATCAGCAGGCAGAATTTACTGGTTTAACTTAGTGCCTTTTATTACATAAGGAATTAAAGCTTTGGTTTGCTGTCATGCTAGGCCTAGGGGCACATTTACTAACCCACGTACGGGCCGAATGCGTCCGATTGCGTTTTTTTCGTAATGATCGGTAATTTTGCGATTTTTTCGTCGTCTTTACGATTTTTGCGTAAAAACACGAGTTTTTCGGCGTCTTTACGATTTTTGCGTAAAAACGCGAGTTTTTCGGCGTCTTTACGAAAGTTGCGCAAAGTCGCGATTTTTTCGTAGCGTTAAAACTTGCGCGAAACGTCGCGCCTTTTAAGTTTTAACTCTACGAAAAAGGCGCGACTTTGCGCGCAAGTGTTAACGCTACGAAAAAATCGCGACTTTGCGCAACTTTCGTAAAGACGCCGAAAAACTCGCGTTTTTACGCAAAAAACGTAAAGACGCCGAAAAAATCGCAAAAAATACGAAAAAGCCGCAAAATGTTCGTTTCCAATCGGAATTTTTCCAATTCGGATTCGAAATCGTGTCTTAGTAAATCAGCCCCCTAATATTATTATTTCATTGTTCTACTTGCCTACTGGTCTCTCCATTTCACCTCTCCAGCACAACCAGCATCATCATTTTTTTAATGGTTGATTTAGTTAGAGTTCTTTATACTTTCTCTTTAGGCAAAATCATACATTCTCCCATAAATAACTCTCATAAGAGACCAAACTAAATTGGGCAAATTATCTTCTTATGCTTTCCAAAACAAACAGTACAGAGGTGTAAATGTTTCAACTTTTAAACTGGCCTTAGGCCTAGATTTGGTCAGGAAGTTTAGCTGATACTTCTCGAACATCTTATCATATTATATCATGTATAGGCTTATACTGTATATCATGTCTGTACAGGAAATAAGCAGGACTATAATGATATAATGCTGATATCTGTAAGGAACTGCGACAAGAAGGCAAAAATTAAAAAAAAAGAAGTTGGACAGTAAATATATGTCAGATAAAATGGCATAAAAAATTATTTTTTTAATGGGGGGCTATACCCCTGTCTCATATTAAACAGCACTTAGAACTAAGAAAAGATCACTACAGCTGTAACATATATTCCCTTAAATGCTGCCTTGGATACACAATGGGTGGACCATTAACAAAGGGCAAAACATAATTGCAAAAGTGCTAAAGGGCAGCAAAATCATGGCTCATAGAACCCAAGCTGTTACAGTGCTGCTACCCTGCTCTACACCCTGAACTGAAATTCTGGTGCAAAGTGTAGTGATGAGCAAATCTGTCCCGTTTCGCTTCGCCATAAAATTTGCGAAACGCATTTGACGCACAATTTTTTTTGTTGCCTGCCTATTTTGTTTTTGACGCCAGCATCTATTTGTGTCGCTGTGGCTATTTTTTTGTCGCCCACACTTTTTGATGCGACAGCACCCAATTTTGACTTTTTTTACCACGACCGCGCCCTCTTTTGGAAGCGACAAAAAAATTCCGTGCAACAAATATTTACGCGGCACATTTTCACGTAAGTTTCATGAAACAATTCAAAATGCGGAAATTCGATGCAAATCCGTGCCTGCCGAAAAAATCCGCTCATCACTAGCAAAGTGCAGTACTCAGTGGTATCAGGTAATAGGAATTGTTGTTCTTACTCTCTGATGGTGCCCCTGGCATCCACCATTTGGGTCATTCCATGTGCTGCCCACCTCAAGCCTATCCTTGTGTCAATTATTTTAAGAATGCACAAAGATTTTTGCAGACATATTTTTGTTTTGAGTTAATTCAGAGTCTATAATGACCCTTTACAGAATGTTCAAGAGGACTTCCCAATGAACTGGGGTGCTTCATAGTGGCCAACCCTGATACTGTGATTATAGAGCAGGGGTCCCCAACCTTTCTTACTCGTGAACCACAGTCAAATGTAAAAAGACTTGCGGAGCAACACAAGCACCATAAAAGTTCATGGAGGAGCCAAATAAGGGCTGTGATTGGCTATTAGGCAGCCTCTATGCACCCTATCAGCTTACAGGGGGCTTTATTTGGTAGGAAATCTTGTTTTTATTCAACCAAAACTTGCCCCCAAGTCAGGAATTCAAAAATAACTCCCTGGTTTGGGGGCACTGAGAGCAACATCCAAGGGGTTGGGGAGCCACATATTGCCCCTGAGCCACTGGTTGGGGATCACTGTTATAGGGCATTTGTAGTCAGTAATAATTCTTATTGTTTCTTAATTCTAACTTAACAGCTTCTCTTTCATAGTTCCGCACAAGAAGACACATGAAGACAAACCACCAATAATAATAATGATAGAAAGAAAGTAGCGTGAAATAGTGATTGAGTTGTTTTTTGAGTAACTTCATCCATTATTTGTTTTAATGCGGTCAGGGAGTAGACTGGAAGTAGATTGTTGAAAGCAGCCCTTTAAAACAAACAATCTCGGGGCAAAGCCAAGCAAGAAACAAACAATGGATTCACAGATGATGAAATCTGCTCCTGTAGTTAATAAATATTTACTGCCTTGTACTTATTAACTGATACTATCTGAATAGCTGCTCTTTCGGAGATTGCTTGTATGTGAAAGGAATACTCACAAATGTGAAATTGAAATAACATAACATTGACTCTATTCCTACAGTAGGTACATGCCCTGTACATGCCAGTGTATTTACAGATAAATACATGTAACGTTATCACACTTTGTATCCTAGAAACTGTCCCCCATGGTATCTGTGCTACACCACAGTAATGTAATACAGTTCTTGAGAAAACCAGAACAGGCGCCTTACTGACTCCTTATCTATATCAAGTTTGGTTAATTGTGTTTTCATTTAGCAAATATTTAAATCAAGCAGGTAAAGAACGCCTCGTGTTCCTGAAGGGAAATATAACCTTTCACACAGATTTCACAACACAACTTACTACTTGTAGTAAATTGTTTAGAATGTTTAACTTTCTTGTTTTGGCAACTATTCTATGATTTGCTTAGAATTTCTTTGAGACCCTGACTTGGAAGACGGACATCTTGTTTATATTGGATTTGCATGGTAGGGAAGGCTCTTTGTGACCATCACACCTGCAAGTGAAATTTCCACCCTGATGGGCTCATTTAACATTGCAACAAAATTGCACTCTTTAAGGTGCCAATACACGGGCTGATTCTAGCTGCCGATATCGGTCCCTCAGACGGATTCTGCAGCTTAATCGGCCTGTGTATGGGCACTACCGACGGGCCTGCCCGACCGATATCTGTCCTGAAAATTGGCCAGATATCGATTGGGCAGGTTAAAAAATCTAGTTGGATCGGGGACCGCAGCAGCTCATTGATGCAGTCCCCAAACCGACTTTGCCTATACCCGTCGTTATAGGTAGGTGTGGATATCGGGAGATATCGGGACATCTCCAAGCGAGCTGATCTGAAGGTGTATGGCCACCTTTAGGCTCATAGTTGCCACAGTTAATCTTGGCTTCCAATGGGTGACTAATCCCGAAAAGCCTTTCCATTGGCAGTAAAGTGAATCACAGGTGGAAAGGCAACCACGTTGCTTTATTTTCGCTTTGTTGTCGGTATTGGGGAGATTAGGCACCCATCGGATATTAGCCTTAGAGGCCTATGTATGGAACATTTGTGCCCATGGCAAGGCAGGAATAAAGGTCAAGGCTCTACAGGACCTTATAGAACAGCACACAAACTTAATTATAGGCTCTCTGGCACCTTGCTTCATCTGTATTCCCTTAACTTGCATGTCTGAATAGCTTGCAGTCTAACAGCATTCCAGGTGACCTACATGCCACTTACCTACATGAACACAGGCAGTGCTGCATACAAAGTGAAGATCAAAAGCACAAACCACAGGTCAAGTTGTTCTGTGCCCATCTTTTGCACCAAGCTGAATGCTAAATGAGGATGATTTGTGCAACACCAAATCAAGATTATAATCAAATAAACAAGAAAAACGATGCCCTAAGGGCAAAGCTATTTGACTCCTCCCGGATAGAGAAATAATGAATACACAAGGCAAATACCTAGTTCATAGTAGAGGCTTGGGTGTCGAAAACCCCGAGCCTGACGCTCAAATTCAAACAATCAGTGTTTCTCAATCAATTTTTGTTAAAATAGGGAAAGGAGTGTGCTCCGCAAAGTCCAGTAGTGGTCCGGGTGCTCAGGGCCCCGAACCCGTAGCTGTAAGGTATATATCATCAAAAACGAAAATAGGACATGAAGCACTCCGGACTGCCAGGGTCTGCTAAAACATGGTTTTTATTCCTTCCCATTAAAAACGTGTGCCTGACGCGTTTCGTGCGTTAGTGCACTTAATCATAGGCTAGCCTATGATTAAGTGCACTAACGCACGAAATGCGTCAGGCACACGTTTTTAATGTGAAGGAATAAAAACCATGTTTTAGCAGACCCTGGCAGTCCGGAGTGCTTCATGTCCTATTTTCGTTTTTGACCAAATCAAGATTAATCTAAATGATTTTCTCAGCTTTAGTTATTATGAGATGTATCTACCTCAAACACAAGTCATAGTAAGTATAATACTAATACTTATGAACATGAAGCCATAAGCACGTTCCTTCAACTGCTGTTTATTTTGCTCAATACCTTGCTTGTACCGTGAAATGGCCACACAGTTTAAGAAACACGATAGTGGCTGATTGGAGGATAAAAGCACTGCTGCTTCTTTAGATTCTTCTCTGACAAGTTCTCATATTTACTCTTTCCATTCCTCTTATATTGATATTCTTCATTGTATTGGAAGTTAAGGGTTCCATGTAGAGATACACCGAAGCCATTATTTTGCGATGCGTCCGAATCTCAAATCTATTGTGAAAGATTTAGCCAAATCCCGAACCGAATGCAAATTAGGCCACAGTAGGGCCAAAGAGGGCCATGATAGGTCTGAAAAGGCCTTCAGTCTTCCTACATCATTGCATATTTTAGGTGTGGAATGGTTTGCATTTTTATGTATCTGCAATGATTTAAGACCATTTCTTGTCAATCATGGAAGAAGTAAGATCTGGCATTCTGAAATTCACAATAAACACATGCGCTCTCTGTGGACAACCTTTGCTGTCAATGCAATAAACTTTGCTCCACTGGGATTTGCACCAGCTCTGTTATAAACACAACTATAGTGCACAAATATGTGGTGTTTGTGTTACTCCTCATCTGGTGTTCTCACTGGCACATTGGTTAATAGGGATGTAGCGAACCTCAAAAAAAAAGTTCGCGAACCCGTTTGCGAACTTCTGCTAAAAAGTGCGAACTTTGCGAACCCCATAGACTTCAATGAGAAGGCGAACTTTGAAACCTAGAAAAGCCATTTCTGGCCAGAAAACTGATTTTAAAGTTGTTTAAAGGGTGCCACGACCTGGACAGTGGCATGCCGGAGGGGGACCAAGGGCAAAAATTTCTCTGAAAAATACGTTGTTGTAATCAGTAATCAGAAAATAAAAGCAGTCCTTACAAGGACTATTGGGTTACAGCAGATGAGATCAGAAGGACAGCTGCCCACAGCAGCTACATACAGAGCAGTAGAAAGTAGATTACTAGTCAGCAAAGCTACCTAAACTGTCCCTCAAACCCCTGCACAGCTCTCTCCCTATGCTAACTCATCAAGCACACACAGGCAGAATGTAAAATGGCTGCTGGGCTTCGGTTTATATATGGAAGGGAGTGGTCCGGGGGTGGTCCAGGAGGGAGAGCTGCCTGACTGGCTGCCATGTATCTGCTGGCTCTGGGGTGAGAGGTCAAAATTTGGCTCCAGCTAAGGCGAACCCAAAATTGCGAACATCGCTAAAAGTTCGCAAACTTGCGAACTTGCAAACACCCAATTTTCGTGCGAATTAGTTCTCCGGCGAACAGTTCGCTACATCTCTATTGGTTAAGTCATTAAAACAACCTTAAAGCAAATGATGGGATGAAAATCATACACCACTGAACATATATGTTTATAAATGAGGCCCTTATTCTGCAAAGAGCAGATGTGGGCCTGCACCTCCTTAATAAGGAGTTGAGTTATGGGACAGGTGGAGATACCTACATGCCTCCCCTGCCCACCCCTCCTAGATAGAATGCTGCCTAACAGAGGTAGAGCTTTATCCAAGATGGAAGCCACAGGTCTCTGCACTCTGAACTGAAGCACGGAGACCTGTGGCAATACAGGTCATGCACCAAGAGATGCAAAGTGCAAAAAAATGGCATAGACTACTATGCTTTGCTTAATCAAGAAGATGAAGAAGAAAATCTGAAGAACATATAGCTGTTTTATTATTCCCCACAGCTTTTAGTATTTAATATCAATTACCTCCTCTTTAGATCAGTATTTCTATGTCATTAGTTTTCTTGATGTGTACAGTCCACCAGCTGTGGCATATGCTAGTGCTTTATAAATACCTGCAAATTATATATATATGTATGTGTATATCCCCATATAAGGATCATGGGACAAATGCATAAAGCTTTTGGGATTATATATGAAACTACTAATCTCATCTGGGACATTTATAGATGGAAGGATCATACGTGCATAGGCTTATTATCTAGTAAAGTTGGTGGGTCACAACCTTGAAAGCCTTTCCAATGATACAGAAACCAAAGTAGACCACAAATGCCTGCATTGTACGAGTTGAAAAAGATCTGATATTTAAAGCAGATGTTAATAAATTCATGCATATGAGCCATTTAAGCTTACTAATAGTCGCTAATTGGTTCCAGATGAAGATGTACATTACAAAGAGTCATGTGTGACCATTCTTTCTTTCTGTTAAAGACATTGATTTGCATCATTTAGCAAGTGCTGGGCCTACAGAGCAGTGGAGCATACCTGGGCATTCAATGCTTTCATTATAGGAATGTAGGAGAAAAATTGGAAGTTAGATGATTTAAAATCCTAGGGTGTTTTACATAAGGGTAAGTCTCCTCCTTGGACCATCACAGTGATACATACACAGTATTTATTTGGTATCAAATTTGGTGGATTAATAAAGACCATGATCCAGTCTTTTGGCAATCAACACATTGCCCAACATCGTAGTTTAAAAGATATAGGGATCCTTGAGCAACCAGTATTTTGGGTCCTAAATACCTTAGATCAGTGATCCCCAACCAGTGGCTCGTGAGCAACATTTTGCTCCCCAACCCCTTTGATGTTGCTCCCAGTGGCCTCAAAGTTAGTGACCATTTATGAATTCCTGACTTGGAGGCATGTTTTGGAGGCATAAAGACAATTTGCCCTGCTAAACAGAGCCTCTTGTAGTCTACCAGTCCACATTGGGCTACTGAGTCCATATTAGTCACCTAACTATGAAAGTTTTTGTGCTTGTGTTGCTCCCCAGCTTTTTTTTCATTGAAATGTTGCTCTCAGGAAAAAAAAAGGTTGGGGAACCCTGCCTTAGATAATCTCCAGCCCAAATAAAGGGTTTTGCCGTTTAAGAAAATCTGCTGACCTGTCTAGCGGAACATTGGTCAATATGTCTGACTGAGATTGGACAGTTGGCCCATTTTGAGCCCATACATGGACAGATTCTGGATCACCTCTGATGAAATTGTGTAAATGTATGAATGTATTAAGATTTGCACAAGTTAATGTTGTTTTTTCCAAAACCGGACCTCAACCATTCCTAGTGGATAGGAAACTTTTATAGTTGCCCATTCCCACCACCCTTCACCATGAGATTACTGATTGTGTCCATCAGAGAAGGTGTCTATCATCATCGTAATACCTCAATAATGTAGGGTGTACGTTTCAAAATACAAATATATTTTTTTAAAACTTTTGTCTAAGAATTTCCGGCT
Source organism: Xenopus tropicalis (assembly GCF_000004195.4). Classification (NCBI taxonomy): domain Eukaryota; kingdom Metazoa; phylum Chordata; class Amphibia; order Anura; family Pipidae; genus Xenopus; species Xenopus tropicalis. The sequence continues at coordinate 17,419,979 of NC_030681.2, forward strand.
TCAATGCTGAAAGCTGTTCTCTTGGCCATGATGTAAACTGAACTTCTATGTGATATAATAAGTCTAAAATAAGGGGATAATGAATACAACCAGACAAAACATCACTAAAAGGCAACTACAAAGGCAGATAAACTTGACACCTTACAAAAAATAGGATTATGTGCCCTTTTTCTGCACAGACAAGTATAATTCTCCCAACAAAAACTCCCACCTGTTACCTTCAATGAATGATGGCTGTGGTACGCTTGGCATTGTAATGGCCTTATTTATCTAATGAAAACATCAAAGAGAGAGTAAGAGATCAAATCTCAAAAAGACATTTAGCCTAATTGGTCCCCACCAGGGACTCATTAAGCAGCACAAGCATACAAGGGAGGGACAGAGGGTGGAGTATAAACACAGAGTTTACAAGAAATCATATGGAAAAGTAAAGACTGTGAAAGTTTTTCTTTTTTGTGCAGGAAAGTGATCATCTAGCATTGCAAGAAAGAGACGTCCTACGTCCGACGTCAGCAGCTTGTGTTCCAGGCAATGTGTAACTTTATAGAAGTTCCTGCACACTCCATAGAATGATTCTTATAGGATACCCTTATTAATAAAGAAATGCAATCACATTATGGCAAAGATTCAGCTAAATAAAAAAAATATCTTCTCTAACCCAGGTTCAGATTTACCAAATACTACAATGGAGTTTTTGAGAGATGAATTGTAGGGTTTATTTACTGGGGTAAGGCAGCCAGCGAGAGCAGGGCCCCATTGTGGTCTGTGTCTGCACCCGTATCCTAACTGTGCCTTTGAATGGGGTGCAAGTTAGGAGACAGGTAAGGGGTCCCTAACTAGCCTCCAAACCCTCATGAATACATTGCTGCCGAATATGGACGGAGCCATATTAATGATCCAAAGGGCCACAAAGAAAAGATCTGCTTATTTGGTAAGTTCCCCAACTTAGAGGATCTTTGCTCTATTTTGCCACCTAAATCAGGCTGAATAAATGGTTTGGCCTTTCCCCAAGGCTTGGGTCATATGGAAGACTATGCAGAACTTGATAAAAGGCCACACATGGCCTGAAACTTGCTGTATGCCCCTAAAATCTGCAATGAAGGCATTTTAATTAAAAATACAAGAGGTGCTTTTCTGGATTGTTCGTACCTGGATATGCCAATGGAAAGTGGCCATTGGGAAACCTGCACTACTACAGACTAGAAACAAGGTGTTGTGCTGACTACTATCTCCAAAGACTATGCAGAACTGTCAGGAGAAGACCTCATCAAAGGACTGACATAATCCTTGCTTGATGTGATTGTTAAACCTACTTGATAGCTACTTGTCTGATATTAGTTGGGTAGGCCATCAGTTTGACCCCATACATGGTCCAATAAGCTGCCTTCAGCTACTCTTCAGATAAGTCCTTAAAAGACTTCATAATTAATAATGATATCCATTATCCGGAAACCCGTTATCCAGAGAGCTCCGGCTTACAGAAAGCCTGTCTCCCATAGACTCCATTTTAATCAAATAATTTAGATTTTTAAAACTGATTTCCTTTTTCTCTGTAATAATAAAACAGCACCTGTACTTGATCCCAACTAAGATATAAATACCCCTTATTGGGGGCAGAACAGCCCTATTGGGTTTATTTCATGGTTAAATGATTCCCTTTTCTCTGTAATAATAAAACAGTACCTGTACTTGATCCCAACTAAGATATAATTACCCCTTATTGGGGGCAGAACAGTCCTATTGGGTTTATTTCATGGTTAAATGATTCCCTTTTCTCTGTAATAATAAAACAGTACCTGTACTTGATCCCAACTAAGATATAATTACCCCTTATTGGGGGCAGAACAGCCCTATTGGGTTTATTTCATGGTTAAATGATTCCCTTTTCTCTGTAATAATAAAACAGTACCTGTATTTGATCCCAACTAAGATATAATGATTCCTTATTGGATGCAAAACAATCCTATTGGGTTTTATTAATGTTTTATTGATTTTTTTAGTAGACTTAAGGTATGAAGATCCAAATTACGTAAAAAACGCTTATACGGAATACCCTTGGTCCCGAGCATTCTGGATAACAGGTCCTATACCTGTACTAAATTACCATTTTCATGTTGGATAGCATATGTCTGAGCAGAATAAACTGATTACTGGGTACCATTTTTCACTAGAACTGATGATGACAGGCGAACATAGTCATCATCTGGAAATCAAGTTGTTTGAGTTTTGAAAAAAAAAAGCCTGATTTAAAGCAAGAAGTGATGAGGTTTGAGTTACAAATTGGTAAGGAAGCAGAACGGAATGTTAAGCCATGTTGATTCACTAAACCCTTATACTGTGACACCTGGGAAATATATGGCTCATGTCCGAAGCCTGGCAGGAAGCTTTTTGTCAAGGTGACATTCTGGGACTGAGCGATTTTATTCAGGGTTGTAAGAACATTGTAAAGGCAACAAAACTTCTCTAAGGAATCATGAATCAATGCTAAATCTTGCCCTTTTCAGCATTAAAATTCCACCAATGACCCAGAAGTATAACTCTATGAATGCAAAAGTTTCTGATAGAAGGTTTCCCATAAACTACAATGGAGTTTTCAAAAGATAAATTGTTGGGTTCATTTACTGGGGTAGGGCAGTCAGTAGGTGCAGGGCCCCATTGCGGCCTGAGTCTGCACCCGTATCCTAACTGTGCCTTTGAATGGGGTGCAAGTTAAGAGGCAGGTATGGGGTTTGAGTTACAAATTGGTAAGGAAGCAGAACGGAATGTTTAGCCATGTTGTTTCACTAAACCCTTATACTGTGACACCTGGGAAATAAATGGCTCATGTCCTGAAGCCTGGCAGGAAGCTCTTTGTCAAGGTGACATTCTGGGACTGGGAGCGATTTTATTCAGTGTTAACCTATTGTAAGAACATTGTAAAGGAATCATGAATGAATGCTAAATCTTGCCTTTTTCAGGATTAAAATTCCACCAATGACCCAGAACTATAACTATGAATGCAAAAAATTCTGAAAGAAGATAAAAAAAAAAGGTCAGTGTGAGATTGAATGGAGCCATTTATTTACCTAATATGTTATACTCATCAGAAATATGTTCTTAATGCACAAAGCAGCAGTCAGATTTGTCATGGGGATCTTTCAGTTATATATATTTAGTTATTTAATAGTGCTTGTTTTGTTCCATTATTATCCGCTATTTGCCTTACAGTATATCTGTAATTCATAGGACCTGGAATTTCTGGATACTTGTTTCTAAAGTCTCCAAAAATACAGAAAATGATTAAAGAAGAATAAAAACAAAACCTGCTGATCTAACTTTTGTTGGTTCCAAACTCCTCCATACTCTCTACATAAGGGATCATTTTGAAATGAAGGAAGCAAAGTTTTTGGACTTTCCAAACTACCCTGCATCTAATAAATGTCCCTTATTGTCCTAGAGGTCTACCATCAACTGCACCTTGAGAAATTGCCATAGGTGCCTTTTCTCAAAATGAATTGAAGAGGCCTTGCCAACCCCACCCCATGAATACAACCCTGCCTTTAGGGAAGGCTTGTAGGTATCCCCCTTTCTCACACCTTCTACCTATCCTTTATCTTTAGCATCATCCAAATTCCAAGTTTTGGAATACCATTGGAAACAGACAACAAAAGAGCCCTGCACTTACTACCCACCCTGTGGCAGATGGAAAGCACAGGAGTTTGTGATGTGCAGGTTGACCTACAACTCATGGGACCTGTGGGTGCACCTTTAGGTGCAATCTGCTCCTAGTGTTTCAAGAGCATCTGTAAGTGACCCCTCTAAAGTTTAAAACACCCATTAGTGCTCTATTATTAGAGAATCAGAAGCTAATTTGGGAAATAAACTTATGCCCAGGGTTACCCACAACCCCCAGCCCCAGTATACTAAAATGTTTTAAGTCTCCCTGAATGGTCTCTTTCAAAAGTCCCCTTTAAACAATAACCTTAACTGAAACCACTGTTGGTTATTAGGTATTAATAGGTTATATTGGATAACTGGTAACAGTAACCCATTGATTAATAGGCTGCATCTCCCTTTTAGGTACAAATGCAATGGTTTTCATGATAAGCTATAGCACTGCTATCTCATACAACCCTAGAAAACAAGGTTCAAGCAACAAAGATGAGGCCCATAACCTTGTACCACTGGATACTGTTCCGTATGATCGCAGATTGCTTTGTTGTGTTTGACTATTAATTTACAAAACACATTACATAAAAGCCTAGCAGCTCCGAGCCTCCTTCTGACCTGTAACTGTATATACTCTGCCAACCCCTTGCCTGACCTTGGGGCATTCAGCAGATACCTGATACACTTTTTCTGCGACCATCTGCACAACTGGTTGAAGCAGAACAAACAGAACACAGAACACCATGCAAACTATTGAGGTAAAAGGGTGGGAAAATGAACTGAGGACTTTGGTTTGTGGATAATTAGAATTTTTTTTGACTTCTGAATTTATATTGCCACCTTTCACATGGAATTTTATATTACTTCTCTCTGTCTGATATATGTATGTAATTAGAACATTATTCATTTCCATTTATTTCTGATTAATTTAAGGGGCTGCAATTGAGGAGGATAACAAAAATCAATCACTATGATAGTATCTGAAAATTGTTCCTTCTATGCAAAATATGTTTTTTATGGTTTATCTCACATAAGTTTGATAGAATAAAAATCCGACATCTGATACTGAATTACGAGAAAAGTATTTCTCATACAAAAATCTGTTTCCTCCATCCCACTCTTTATGAGTACAGTGCTGCCGGACATAGGCATTCATTTGGACATTGTCAGGTCTCTGCACTCTGGGGACCTGTGTCAGTTCATCAAGGGAGGAAGGCAGTGTGCAAAGTCCAAAAAAAGGCAGATTGCACCAATTTCTTGCACTTTAAACACTACCTTTCAAGTAGAAAATGACCCCGAAAGATTTCCAATATGGCGGTTGTGAACAACTTTGCTGATCTGTGCATTGTTGCTCCTGATGCAAGGGTACAGTGACATTTTTTGTATATTATAACGGATCATTTTCCCATACATCCTCCTTGAATCAGTTTAAATCAAGATAATGAGCTCTGTATAAACAACTCCCATCCATCGTTTGTTATGTCTGTATCTAGTTAACAGATGGAAGGAATACATTATGCTGAATGTTTGGCAATTCTGCAAGATCAAGAAAGATGGAAAATGTCTCTTTGCTCTGTATAACTAAGGCCAGTGGTTGAAACCACACATACTAATAGCATAAGAAGAAAAAAAAGAAAGAAAAAGAGAGGAAGGAATGAAGTTAGGAAGGGAGGGAGGGAATAGGAAATAAGGAATTTAGAAAGGAAGGGAGGGAGGGAATAGGAAAGAAGGAATTTAGAAAGGAAGGGAGGGAGGGAATAGGAAGGAATAAATGAAGGAAGGAAGAAAGGAAGGAAGTGAGGAAGGAAGGGGGGAGGGAATGGGAAGTAAGAAAGGAAGGAAGTTAGGAAGGAAGGGAGGAGGGAATAGGAAGTAGGAAAGGAAGGAAGTTAGGAAGGAAGGGGGGAGGGAATAGGAAGTAGGAAAGGAAGGAAGTTAGGAAGGAAGGGGGGAGGGAATAGGAAGTAGGAAAGGAAGGAAGTTAGGAAGGGAGGGAGGGAAGGAGGGAAGGAGGGAAGGAGGGAATAGGAAGCAAGGGAGAGAGGGAGGGAATAAGAAGGAAGCAATGAAGGAAGGGAAGGAAGTTAGGAAGGAAAGGAGGGAGGGAGGGAATAGGAAGAAAGGATCCCAGATAGAGAGGGAGAGAGTGCAAAAATAATTATGATAGTGATGAATGAAATTGCCTCAAGCTGCACAAAATAATTTGTGATATAAAAAGAATTAGGCCAAAATTGCATTGTAGTCAATTGGTGTTTTTCTCATGCTGAATGCATTAGACTCAATAGGCGGTTTTTCTCTTCTTTTTTCTTGCATTTTTTGTCACACGCAAAACAATGTAAAAAAAAAAGTTGCTCATCCCTAAAAATAATATAATTTTTTTCGTAATGAAGATTATAAAAAAATATTACACAAAATAAAGTCGTGATTATTGTTCTCTTTTAACTATGAATTTGTGGCTTTTGGTTCACATGATAACAATGTACATGATCTGGTTTTGGCAAGATACAAGGAATACAGAGCTTATAAAAAGCCTATGAGCGCTCCTGACATCCTGTGCACCTGCATCGATTCCTCGGAAACCTGCCAACTATGGAGCCGAATAAACAAGGATGTCAGTTACCCCCGATAACCTTTATTGTGATTAAAAATAGAAGACCCTTATCTGGGCACAGAATATTACACAGATGTATTGGAAATGTACTTTTTCCCATGACTTTCTCACAAGGTATATTTTATCTGCCCAACTGAATGCACCATCATTACGCAGAATAACAGATTTATCATATTACTCTGGTATTTATTGTCATTCCAAATGCACTGCCGCTATTATAAATGGGATTTAGTGTCACTGCTGCAGGACAAGACATTTTATATTTGTAAAAGTACAGGTATAGGATCCATTATCCAGAATACTCAGGACCAAGGGTATTCCGGATATGGGGTCTTTCTGTAATTTGGATCTCCATATCTTAAAGGACAATGAAAGGTTAATATAAATTAAAAGTAAGTCTAAAGGCATTCTTTTTAAGTACTTACTGCATATCTAAATTCCCAGATCCCTGCTTGCTTCTCTGAGATATGGTGCTGGCAGCCTACAGCAGTGTGAAGCCTACAGTGACATCACTGAAATCTCTCTCCCCTTCCTGTAGGTGCCAGCGGCAGCCTTCCTATTCTCTGGGCATGTGTGTAACTTGATCCTGTCTCCTGTTCTGAGCTACACATGCCCACCAGCCAATCGCGGATCTGAAAAGCGGATCTGGCAGAGGGGAGGGGGGGAGGGAATGAAACACATGTGCAGTATGAGGCAAGGAGGGAAAGGAAGGGAGAATACCTTTTTAGAGATGGCTGCCTGTTCTAGAAAATGTGCAGTAAGTGTGACTGAGTAAATATGTGATTAGGTGAGCCAAAAGTGGCGTTTTTACTAAACAATAGGAGGGCTATTGGGCTGTATGCTTTTTACATTTTGACTTGCATTCTCCTTTAAGTCTACCAAGAAATGAATTAAACATTAATTAAACCCAATAGGATTGTTTTGTATCCAATAAGGGGTAATTATATCTTAGTTGTGATCAAGTACAGGTACTGTTTTATTATTACAGAGAAAAGGGAATCATTTAACCATTAAATAAACCCAATAGGACTGTTCTGCCCCCAATAAGGGGTAATTATATCTTAGTTGGGATCAAGTACAGGTACTGTTTTATTATTACAGAGAAAAGGGAATCATTTAACCATGAAATAAATCCAATAGGACTGTTCTGCCCCAATAAGGGGTAATTATATCTTAGTTGGGATCAAGTACAGGTACTGTTTTATTATTACAGAGAAAAAAGAAAATCAAATTTTATTAGGACCCCGACCTGGACCTTTACTTTTAACCTGTAAAACAGCCTCCATAGTGTTCAGTATCTTCCAGTAATAAAAATATAAAAAAAAAGTATAAAACTTGCTCTGGGTTGGGAACACAAAAATGCATCTTCCCCCTGTGGTTGAGCCATTTAATGTAGTTGATGACAGAGTTAAAGGTCTTGTCAACTTCTGGTCACTTGCAGAATAAAAATCAGAAGGGGGCAGGGTGCAAGTGTAAACACTTTATTTTTGTAAACAGATACAAGCCTTACAGTTGCCTATTGCTGAAGTTCTGGAGTGCAAGGACCTGCCTTTACCCTATGCCTACAGCACTGCCTGTTTTATGTAGCTCTGTATTCATGAGGGTTGGGGAGCAGGGTCGGACTGGGCTGCCGAGACACCGGGAAAATACCGGGTGAGCCCCAGCAGCCCAGACCCTATTGCTGCTTCCCCTAGGCACTGATGCCCTCCCATGACGCATTTCACATACGCATGTTCAGGGGAGGACATTGGGCTGGGGCCCCTGAGGGGGGTTAGGGGTGCACGGTGCAAACTTGTACATCATTCAGACCCATTAAGGCAGACGGACTCCAGGTGCAAATGAAACCTTTACTTACTGCCTGCCCAGGTGGTTAGGACAGGGTCTGTTGGCACTTTATGCTCCAGTTTAGCACTGTTCCTCACGATTTTGCACCCCACAGTATTGTAGCATTTGCTTCTGGCATCATCATTAATTACCTCATAGGTTTTCAGTAGGGATACAACAAGAGAACATATTTAATTAGTATTGAGCATTCAACAGGTTTTGCAAAGCAGTCCAACTCACAGGAATGTATCTTAAACGCAAGGCAAACTTCTATACAGGTACATAGCTACCAATGACAGTAAACCTCTATTTGTATAATTTGTCTTACAAAAAAGAACATCACAATCCAAACCTGTGGCTATTCTTGGGCAGAATTTTAGTTGCTGTAAAACACATTCTGGTTTGTGTTTTAGTGTTTCAGCAGCAAACAAAAGGAATTCTGGGAGTGAATACCAAACTCTTAAAAAAATCCCGTTTACATGGGTTTATCCTATAGGCTACAGCTCACCCACTGGGTTTGAAGCTGAAGCCAGGACAATAGCTGATCAGATTCCCAACTACAGACCGGTTTCACCCTTCTTGGGGGCTCATCACTGTAGTGCAGGGTTTTCTGATCAGCTTAGGTAGAGTCACCATGTGGTTCTACAAACAAATAAATTAGGTTGAGGAGACTGCCTCATACAGACAAAAGCAAACAAAAGGAATTCTGGGAGTGAATTCCAAACTCTTAAAAAAATCCCATTTACATGGGTTTATCCTATAGGCTACAGCTCACCCACTGGGTTTGAAGCTGAAGCCAGGACAATAGCTGATCAGATTCCCAACTACAGACCGGTTTCGCCCTTCTTGGGGGCTCATCAGTGTATCAGCAGGCAACTGCAAATATTCATTAGAAGAGCTTGGAAGTTTGAAAAAAGCCGAGTTGAAGAAATGCATTAGTTATAACGCTAGAGATGGAGGTTGAGGGAATATGACATATTAGTCATAAAAATTAATATAATTTCTGTGTAACATGTAAGATTTTAGAAACAATGAAGAACAGCATGATGGTAGGGGCAAACTAGCCAATAGGACTAAATGTCATAGAGATAAATAGGCCAATGTAAGCCATGGTAGGAACAATTTCTCAAATCTCCCAGCTGCTGTGTGTTTACACTACTGGGATTCCTTGAATGAAAACAAAAGTACAATTGAAAAAATGACTACCGAACATTAAATATTATACATTAAAAGTCAGCAGAGTCTCATTATTTGAACATTGAACCTACAGCCATATATTCAGAAATTATAGCAGCTTTCTGTGTGCACTTAGAACAGGTCATCCCAACAGAGAAAAATATGTGTTCTGTGTTATGTTGGAACCAGCTATGAAAGTCTTTAAAATTGGGCTTCAGATTCCCAAACGCATTGCGAATGCTATGAGCAGTTATGTCAGACGACTGAAGATTCTCATTCATCCAGGTCATGGTATATCTACTATATGTAGTAATAAGTCAAATCAACTGGACAGCAAAGTGAGACAGCCCAAAGTATAATTCACATTCACCAAAGAGAACGTTGGGTCCAGATGCACATGTCCCAGATGCAGTGTCAATGGAAAAAACATCAACAGCTTGATGATTAGACCACAGCACATCAATATGTACAGTTTTATTCTGGGGAACATCCTCCCAAATCTAGCCAAAAATAAGCCTTACGCGTTTCATGCCTAATGTTTATGTGCAACCTCCATTGCTAATTTCATGATAGAGCAGTGGAATGCTAGCAAGAACAAGCCTGGCAGAATTAATTTCAACATGCTGTTGAGTTGTCCTCTTCTTCACATCCTTGTACAACCATGGATTCTATAGTTGCAAAATAATTTGGCACAGTTTTACAAATTCTTCCAATTCTTTACTTTATGATATTTATGAAATGTGAGAAATGTGTTAAACATATTTGACACTTGCCAATACACACCAATGAGTGACAAAGGAAAGTACATTTGGGAGAAAAGCAGCACAGGGGGGATGACAGAATATAAAAGGGTTTCTTGAAGGACTATTTCAAGGCAAACTAGGTTCCTTGCATTTGAATAAACTCGGTTGTAGAGGTAATTGTGATGCTAAAGACTGTGCAGGGAAGATGGACACGTTATTTGCACTTGTAACTTTCCTTGTAAGGTTTAACCAACAAAATGTTTGTGAGCATGGATGCAGGGAGCTTCAACAACAGCCTGGGGGTGTCACAGTTGGATGGGCTATGGATTAGGCCAAGAAGTATTTATGTAAGTACTGGAAAGATATTCAGTGGAAACATATAAAACACTTTAAGATCTACTAAATGTGACAAATTGTTCCTAGGTGCTCTCTTAATGATCTGAAGAAAAATTAGGCTTGGGGGTATATAAAGGAGGGGAAGCTGTTGAAAGAATTGGTGTATTCGTTCACTGGAAAGAAGATGAATTAGCTGTTTGACTTAGTATAAAGCATGTATGGAGGTAGGGTTAGTGGAGAGATAAGTAAGTATAAGACTGAGAGAGAGAAAAGATATTTCCATTAGAGCATAGTGTGACTGGATAGATGTACAGATCCAGGATAGCCACTGGAACCCTAAACACAGGGTAAGCTTGTTCATGATTTATGGCTGTTGAATATTATCAAATAAACAGATGTCAAAAGTGAGAGACTTTGTGTTATGACTCCATTGTCTGCTTCGGTATAGATTCTAAATATCTTATAGACGTGATCCCTAATCTGGGAACTTAAAGCTGTAAATGGGGATTGTGGCCAGTGAGATAGTGAGTGATTATGTGGATAACCATGGAACTATAATAAGACAACATAATACAGGTATGGGACCCATTATCCAGAATGCTCGGGACCTGGGGTTTTCCGGATAAGGGGTCTTTCTGTAATTTGGATCTCCATACCTTAAGTCTACTAAAAAATTATTTAAACAGCAATTAAACCCATAAGATGATTTTGGCTCTAATATTCATTGGAATGGAGTACAAGTTACTGATTTATTATTACAGAGAAAAAGGAAACCATTTTTAAAAATGTGAATTATTTGATTAAAATGGAGTCTATGGGAGATGGCCTTTCTGTAATTCGGAACTTTCTGGATAATGGGTTTCCAGATAAGGGGTCCCATAACTGTAATATATTTGAAGTTTTTATACATAGCCTCACTAAAAGCTTAGGTGGGCGGGGGGACAAGCCAAAAAAAAAATCTAAAGAAAAAAATTAGCCCTCTCCTTCAGTGTAACTGTTCACCTTCTTGGCTATAAAGTCATAAAATGGTTTGTGGGGCACAAGGAGGCATTCCCAAAGTGATAAACTTATCTGTATTGTATACCATGGAACAGTGCAACAGATGGAACAAATGGATGATATACAGTGCCATAGTAGGTTACATAGTATATCTCCTGGTTCATAGTTCATGATTCTAACCTGGGATATCAGCAAAGACATTCCAATTGCTTGCTAGCTGCCCACTTGTATCTACCCCATGCCACCCAAAAGCTACTAGAGCATAGCACTCTCCACAACAGTGTTCCTTTTATTGTTTATAGGGCTGGATCCTATGTTCAAATGACTCATAGCACATTGTGTGTGTAAATTTGTCACAATGTGTTTGATTACTCTAAACCAGTCATCCCCAACCAGTGGCTTGTGACCAACATGTTGCTCACCAACCCCTTGTGTGTGGCTCCCAGAAGCCGTAAAGGAAGTGCTTATTCTTGTCCCTGGCTTGGAGGCAGGTTTTGGTTGCATAAAAACCAGGAGTAATGCCAAACAGAACCTCCTGTTGGCTGCCAGTCCACATAGGGGGCGACCAAATAGCCAATCACAGCCCTTATTTGACATCCGAAAAACTATTTCCATGCTTGTGTTGCTCCCCAACTCTTTTTACATTTGATTGTGGCTCATGGGTTAAAAAGGTTGGGGAGCTCTGCTCTAAACAGTGGAACTCCATTCTAATCCTTGGGGGTGCCAGATCTCAGCGGCAGCCCTAAACTTCAACACCCCTAAAATGCTAACCCACAAAATATATCAAGCAATGCTTTTAATTTGGGGTCTTATAATTCTGAAAAAGGGAAAAGAATCTGGAAGGCATATTACTTTTTTAACCCACTGGAAACCACATGTGTGGTTCTAGTTACAAACCAGAACCGTGTAGATGAAGAAGCAAAACTCTATTCCTGATTTGTGGGTCCCTTGAGGTTCCCCGTGCAGAAACACCGACTATACACTGAGCTGCATGGTGCAGTTTTATGGCATCCAGATGTCTCCCACATGCTTAGTAGATATCATATGTCAGATATACAAATGTATACAGACATATACCATCTTTAATGCAGAGCGAGGGCAAGTTTTCTTTTTTAATGAAGGTATCTGTATTTATTTGTGCATGGGCCGTAGAAATCATTGATCCTTTCTGACCCTGTGGTAGACATCTGTTGGACAAATCTTTCCAGCGTACAGCAGCCTGAGCCCATCTGTGAGTAGGGACCTGCACAAAAAGGAATATATACACAGTTCATCTAAGTTTACCAGAAGAGAACTCTGAAAATCCTATACATGTGAATAGAGATTTTTTCTCTGTTAAACTGTGGAGAACAGTAACTCCCTTTCATAAATATTGCCTCAATGTCTAGCTCATGTTTCTCTGACCAGTTTTATACTTGACCATCAACTATAAAGTCCTTGATTCTATTTAGCATAATATTCCCCAGGTAGTCACCCCTTGTTCCCTGGCTTTGGATTTTTGCTGGAAGATATAAATCAGTGATCCCCAACCAGTGGCTCAGGGGCAACATGTTGCTCACCAACCCCTTGGATGTTGCTCTCAGTGCCCCCAAACCAGGTAGTTATTTTTGAATTCCTGACTTGGGGGCAATTTTTGTTGAATAAAAACAAGATTTCCTACCAAATAAAGCCCCTGTAAGCTGATAGGGTGCATAGAAGCACCTAATAGCCAATCACAGCCCTTATTTGGCTCCTCCATGAACTTTTATGGTGCTTGTGTTGCTCCCCAAGTCTTTTTACATTTGACTGTGGCTCACGAGATAGAAAGGTTGGGGATCCCTGATCTAAATGTTGGTTCCAGAAATAACCCTAATTTGAATTTTAGGAAATCAGCAACAAAATAGCTGTTGCTTTACATCATCAATGGATCCTAAGGGTTCATCTGAAATAAATATGTCAAGGCAAAGTTGTTTTTAGTGTTTATACATGAGCTAGCGTCTAGAAATCTGCTTCCTTTTGATTGTTGCTAACAAATAAACTTTCAATAAAGTGCCTTGCTTGGTTGACCTCCAGTAACATTGTGCTCTAATTAGGAAGTTAAATAAGTTTCCTTTCAGGCCTTTTTTTGTGAGGGGGGAAAGGATATTGTAACATGTATTTAGCTATGTGTAAACATTTCCAGAACTTATCTCCTGGTTACTAGAAGTGATATGTTTAAAAAAAAAAAACTGGTCTTTCAGTCTGAATCATCTAGAAAACATTTTGCCACTCATCCAACTGGCTTCTTCAGTTCAGCCAATCAAAAATAATAGAAAAAACTGGATAAATCCATTGAAGCCTCATGCTGGAGTCTATCTGCCATTCATAGTCATTGGACAAGGATTCTATGAATTTTCTAGTATCTAATAGGGATAAGTCTATGGTTGGCCGCACCCATGTATGCCAGTCCTTCCATTCCAACAGGAAGTAAAGAGAAACCACAACGTCTCTTCACTTCCAGTTGTTCTGCTTGGTCATGCATTTTTCCTGAATTATTGAACCAATTAAAAGGTGGTCATACCATGCCTTGCTGCCAATATACTCTTTGTCTGTGCAACCTGTGGGCTGATCAGTTGTAGAACATATGAGATCAATTCAATTGGATTGAGCTAAAGATGGGTAGTGAAATGTTTTACTTGGCAATTCCAGTTGGATCTTCACTTTTTTACTCTTTTATTTGCCCTTTTCCCTGGGCAAGTAATACTGAGAGAGTCCTCTGACATCATTGGCTTTATATGTAAGTAAGCTATGATTAAATAAATCCATTGATGCATTTAAATGGTTAAAGTCAAGACTGAAGCATTTCCTTTCTGAGGCAGAATGGAAATTTGATCAAAATGCAGAGGGGTTGGCTGAAAGTCCATCAGTTGTGTATGGAATTTTAATGATCTCCACCAAATTTTCAACGGGTAAGAAAATGCCATTTTTTTCTCATCAAAATAAAGTCTTTTGGTTCTTATGGGAGTTAAAAATTGTCACCATATCTAAACAGGTCAAAGAGTTCTTTAGAAATAGGATGAGATGAGACACAAATTCCAAGCAGAAAATTACTGGAAATATGTAAGAAAGGACAGGTGACCCTTGGCTTAGTGACCACGCGCATAGCTGGAGAGAGACAGACATCTACGACTAAATCCAGTTCACACGGACAATGACAAGTAGAAACAATTTCTGTTGTCACAGTGCATTACTCTGTCTTCAGAACGTGATTGCAATTAATAACGCAATTTATCTGAATGTCCCTTTAGCTTATCCTCTGTTATTTCAACAGTTGCCCAAATCACTTATTCCACAGGAAACCTTTTTTGAGCGTTGCAAGGAATCTGACACAGCACATTTTTCACTGGGACAAAATAACTCATGTGAATATAGCTTCAAAGGGAACAGTTTTGCATTCTTAATGTGATTTTTTCCTTCTTTTTCCTCACTGTTCCCTGCTCCCGCTAGGTTTCTATTAAAACCACTTGGCAGGTTTTGAACTGGGAACCGGCTGCTCGCTGGCTGCTCTGTCTTTACCCCTGGGCCAGTAGTTCCATGCTGATTCTGACTCCCCCTACAACATCCCTGCAACATCCCTGCAGTCTAATTGGTTATTTTAGGCCAGCCAGTTGGAGTCAGTTGTGCTCTATTTAAGCACTTCCTGTACCTCATTTCCTGGCCTGAGCATTAAGGTAGTTTTGGCTTGAGTACTGAAGCTTGCCCCTATATCTTCCTTCCTATTGCCTCACTGGTGTTAGGCCTCCCTTGCTCCAGTCCATCCAGTTTTCTCCCAAACACCTTCTTGTCTGAAAGACACTACTATCCTATTCATGAATTAGGGATTTCCCCTTAAATCCCTGACAAGTTGTCCATAGAAGCAGTGCAAGGAATGTATTCATGCAGAACTGGCAGGAACCATATTTATTATATTTGCATTCTGGATATTAGGTATCTGCTCTGGTCCCCAGGTATACACTTCACTCTGATTATACTTTCTTGTTACCTTATTCCAGTGAACCCCAACCAGTGGCTCAGGAGCAACATGTTCCTCACCAACCCCCTTTCATGTTGCCCCCAGTGTTCTCAAAAAAGGTGCTTGTTTTTGAATTCCTGGCTTAGTGGCAAGTTTTGGTGCATAAAATAGAAGTGTACAACCAAAAAGATCCTCCTGTAGGCTGCCAGGCCACATAGGGGCTACCAAATAGGCAATCATAGCCCTTATTTGGCACCCCCAGGACACTTTTGCATGCTTGTGTTGCT
Organism: Xenopus tropicalis; assembly: GCF_000004195.4. NCBI lineage: Eukaryota > Metazoa > Chordata > Amphibia > Anura > Pipidae > Xenopus > Xenopus tropicalis. The sequence goes on from NC_030681.2 coordinate 17,435,573, forward strand.
CTCCAACTTTTTTTGCATTTTAATGTGGCTCACAGGTAAAAAAGATTGGAGACCCCTGCCTTGTTCTTTTTGAATTAACTTTGTCCCATTGCCTCTTTGCCCAAGCTGGCTACTGTTTACTCTGTTCACTCCCATGCCCATTACTGTTCTCAGATTCTCTGGTTTTGGCATCTGCTGTACTTCAGCTTCCATTCTTGCTTCTCACCTTGACCTTTTACTTGGCCCTTACTATGTTCTTGCCTTATCCTTGTCTCTACTCAGGGTTGGAACTAGGGGTAGGAAGAAGAGGCCTGGGTGGGGAAGCATCAATCACATACCAATTCTGTCTGCCTTTCCCCTACAGCCCACACATAACTGGTATCAGTCCCCAGTTGCAGAGCAGTCATGAGTATCTGTGCCACCACCATGCATTCCCATGGCCAGGTGACCACCTGGGTTGCCTAGGCAGTGTCTCTACTATGATACTGTTGCTTAGTTCATTGACGCTTGCATATTTTTTTGTAGGCATTGCAACATAAAGTTTAAAGGGAAACGAAAGGTAAAGTCACTTCGGGGTGCCAAAATGTTAGGCACCCCCAAGTGACTTTAACCGCTTACCTCGTACCCCGGGCTGGTGCCCCTGTTGGGAGAAAACAGCACCAGCCCGGGGCACCTGGAGCGCAGCGCTTCCGTGTTCTGGCTTCCTCTTCCTGAATGCCAGCGGTGGGCGCATGCGCAGTAAAGTGAAAAGCCAACTTTAATGTTTAAGTTCGGCTTTTCTCTCTACTGCGCATGCGCGCGCAGCGAAACAAGAGGAAGGAAGCGCCGGCAGCTACCCCGGGCTGGTGCTGTTCCCTCCTCACAGGGGCACCAGCCCGGGGTAAAAGGTAGGTGGTCAAAGTCACTTGGGGGTGCCTAACATTTTGGCACCCCCAAGTGACTTTGACTTTCTTTTCCCTTTAAGGACCCCATAAAAGCCTTCAGTGAAGACCAGTACTACAAAGGGACTAAAGGTGACCATACATGGGGAGATTTTAGCTTCTGATCAGGGACACTGAAGGTCCTACCAGATATCTGGCCTAAAATTGGCCGGATGTTGATCGGGCAGTTTTGATTTTCCCATCGGATCAGGGACCACATTGGCTCATTGATGAAGTCCTCGCTCCGATGGCTCCTTTTCCCATCATTGAAATTCGATTGTTTGGCCCAAATGACGCTAATATTGGGCACCTTAGGCGGGCATATCAGTGGGAAGATCTTCTCATTTGGCAACCTCACCAAAGAGTGGACCTTAACTGAAGCTTGTTGTCCACCCTGGGTTCAGATCACTGTCCTGCATGCATGTAATAGTAATACTGCAGATATGTGTTGGCACTAAATATATACCAGGAAAATAAATACCCCCCTACACACACACACAAAACACTGCAGTATTTTGTCTTCTTATAAAAGATGATATTATATTTTATAATGTATACATATCAGACCTTGGAAAACACCAAATGTATAAAAAAATATAAATATAAATCAGTGAATAAATCTACTAATGCCCGAGTAATACGTTAATTCCTTGTCGTCCAGTGCGCTTGGAGTTTTCCATTTGAAGTTCATATCAGACCTTGTACCAAATATCTACAGATAAATGTGCCCCTAATTCTGTAGCATTAGATAGATGTTTAATTATAATATCTTGAACTGTGTTTTATTCTATTGTGAGCTCTTTTCCTATAATTAAAATAATGCCATTTTCGCTGTGGCAGTTGCTAGTACAGTACCATTAACACTGAAATATGGTATCCTTGTAAAATGACCCGAGGTGAAAGGTGAAGATTGAATCTCCTTTATTTTCTGAATGCAGCTGCACTGAACATAGACTTTAATTGATAGAATTCAGCTTTGTAACTCTAGACCATGGAGAAAACATGTAATTCTGGGCTCAGTTTCAGCCGATAACTTCTCCAGCTCAGCTGATGGTCTGGACAGCAAAATGAAGCCTTTGTGATTATCTGGGTTAGATCAGAACAATTCTTTCTTCATGCAGGAAAGGCTATAATGACAGTCTCTTAAAGGGAAACCTGATAAACTGGAAAACTATATATATAACTAAATGGAATACTTTATTCTTGATATAAATTAGATATTTTAAACACAGTGCAGAAAACTGGGGTAAAAAGGCCAATTGAGCCATATTCAGTGACCGTAACTTTGTGATGAAATTTCAACTTTATTTTACTGTTATGTGCACCATCTTACCCAATAATTCTATTCAACAGCCTCAGTCCCTTTTTATAAGCCATTATCCCATTAATACTATAGGCCCCATCTCTCCCTACTATACCTGCTATCCCACAGCCACCGTCCCTTCCCAGAGGCTATTATCCCCCCACTGCTACTATAGGCACCATCTCTCCCTACTATACCTGCTATCCCACAGCCCCAGTCCCTTCCCAGAGGCTATTATACCCCCACTGCTACTATAGGCACCATCTCTCCCTACTATACCTGCTATCCCACAGCCCCAGTCCCTTCCCAGAGGCTATTATCCCCCCACTGCTACTATAGGCACCATCTCTCCCTACTATACCTGCTATCCCGCAGCCCCAGTCCCTTCCCAGAGGCTATTATCCCCCCACTGCTACTATAGGCACCATCTCTCCCTACTATACCTGCTATCCCACAGCCCCAGTCCCTTCCCAGAGGCTATTATCCCCCCACTGCTACTATAGGCACCATCTCTCCCTACTATACCTGCTATCCCACAGCCCCAGTCCCTTCCCAGAGGCTATTATCCCCCCCACTGCTACTATAGGCACCATCTCTCCCTACTATACCTGCTATCCCACAGCCCCAGTCCCTTCCCAGAGGCTATTATCCCCCCACTGCTACTATAGGCACCATCTCTCCCTACTATACCTGCTATTCCACAGCCCCAGTCCCTTCCCAGAGGCTATTATCCCACTGCTACTATAGGCACCATCTCTCCCTACTATACCTGCTATCCCACAGCCCCAGTCCCTTCCCAGAGGCTATTATCCCCTCACTGCTACTATAGGCACCATCTCTCCCTATTATACCTGCTATCCCACAGCCCCAGTCCCTTCCCAGAGGCTATTATCCCACTGCTACTATAGGCACCATCTCTCCCTACTATACCTGCTATCCCACAGCCCCAGTCCCTTCCCAGAGGCTATTATCCCCCCACTGCTACTATAGGCACCATCTCTCCCTACTATACCTGCTATCTCACAGCCCCAGTCCCTTCCCAGAGGCTATTATCCCCCCACTGCTACTATAGGCACCATCTCTCCCTACTATACCTGCTATCCCAAAGCCACAGTCCCTTCCCAGAGGCTATTATCCCCCCACTGCTACTATAGGCACCATCTCTCCCTACTATACCTGCTATCCCACAGCCCCAGTCCCTTCCCAGAGGCTATTATCCCGCCACTGCTACTATAGGCACCATCTCTCCCTACTATACCTACTATCCCAAAGCCACAGTCCCTTCCCAGAGGCTATTATCCCCCCACTGCTACTATAGGCACCATCTCTCCCTACTATACCTGCTATCCCACAGCCCCAGTCCCTTCCCAGAGGCTATTATCCCCCCACTGCTACTATAGGCACCATCTCTCCCTACTATACCTGCTATCCCACAGCCCCAGTCCCTTCCCAGAGGCTATTATCCCCCCACTGCTACTATAGGCACCATCTCTCCCTACTATACCTGCTATCCCACAGCCCCAGTCCCTTCCCAGAGGCTATTATCCCCCACTGCTACTATAGGCACCATCTCTCCCAACTATACCTGCTATCCCACAGCCCCCGTCCCTTCCCAGAGGCTATTATCCCCCCACTGCTACTATAGGCACCATCTCTCCCTACTATACCTGCTATCCCACAGCCCCAGTCCCTTCCCAGAGGCTATTATCCCCCCACTGCTACTATAGGCACCATCTCTCCCTACTATACCTGCTATCCCACAGCCCCAGTCCCTTCCCAGAGGCTATTATCCCCCCCACTGCTACTATAGGCACCATCTCTCCCTACTATACCTGCTATCCCACAGCCCCAGTCCCTTCCCAGAGGCTATTATCCCCCCACTGCTACTATAGGCACCATCTCTCCCTACTATACCTGCTATTCCACAGCCCCAGTCCCTTCCCAGAGGCTATTATCCCACTGCTACTATAGGCACCATCTCTCCCTACTATACCTGCTATCCCACAGCCCCAGTCCCTTCCCAGAGGCTATTATCCCCTCACTGCTACTATAGGCACCATCTCTCCCTACTATACCTGCTATCTCACAGCCCCAGTCCCTTCCCAGAGGCTATTATCCCCCCACTGCTACTATAGGCACCATCTCTCCCTACTATACCTGCTATCTCACAGCCCCAGTCCCTTCCCAGAGGCTATTATCCCCCCACTGCTACTATAGGCACCATCTCTCCCTACTATACCTGCTATCCCAAAGCCACAGTCCCTTCCCAGAGGCTATTATCCCCCCACTGCTACTATAGGCACCATCTCTCCCTACTATACCTGCTATCCCACAGCCCCAGTCCCTTCCCAGAGGCTATTATCCCACTGCTACTATAGGCACCATCTCTCCCTACTATACCTGCTATTCCACAGCCCCAGTCCCTTCCCAGAGGCTATTATCCCACTGCTACTATAGGCACCATCTCTCCCTACTATACCTGCTATCCCACAGCCCCAGTCCCTTCCCAGAGGCTATTATCCCCTCACTGCTACTATAGGCACCATCTCTCCCTACTATACCTGCTATCTCACAGCCCCAGTCCCTTCCCAGAGGCTATTATCCCCCCACTGCTACTATAGGCACCATCTCTCCCTACTATACCTGCTATCTCACAGCCCCAGTCCCTTCCCAGAGGCTATTATCCCCCCACTGCTACTATAGGCACCATCTCTCCCTACTATACCTGCTATCCCAAAGCCACAGTCCCTTCCCAGAGGCTATTATCCCCCCACTGCTACTATAGGCACCATCTCTCCCTACTATACCTGCTATCCCACAGCCCCAGTCCCTTCCCAGAGGCTATTATCCCGCCACTGCTACTATAGGCACCATCTCTCCCTACTATACCTACTATCCCAAAGCCACAGTCCCTTCCCAGAGGCTATTATCCCCCCACTGCTACTATAGGCACCATCTCTCCCTACTATACCTGCTATCCCACAGCCCCAGTCCCTTCCCAGAGGCTATTATCCCCCCACTACTACTATAGGCACCATCTCTCCCTACTATACCTGCTATCCCAAAGCCACAGTCCCTTCCCAGAGGCTATTATCCCGCCACTGCTACTATAGGCACCATCTCTCCCTATTATACCTGCTATCCCACAGCCCCAGTCCCTTCCCAGAGGCTATTATCGCCCCACTACTACTATAGGCACCATCTCTCCCTACTATACCTGCTATCCCACAGCCCCAGTCCCTTCCCAGAGGCTATTATCCCGCCACTGCTACTATAGGCACCATCTCTCCCTACTATACCTGCTATCCCACAGCCACCGTCCCTTCCCAGAGGCTATTATCCCCCCACTGCTACTATAGGCACCATCTCTCTCTACTATACCTGCTATCCCACAGCCACAGTCCCTTCCCAGAGGCTATTATCCCCCCACTGCTACTATAGGCACCATCTCTCCCTACTATACCTGCTATCCCACAGCCCCAGTCCCTTCCCAGAGGCTATTATCCCACTGCTACTATAGGCACCATCTCTCCCTACTATACCTGCTATCCCACAGCCCCAGTCCCTTCCCAGAGGCTATTATCCCACTGCTACTATAGGCACCATCTCTCCCTACTATACCTGCTATCCCAAAGCCACAGTCCCTTCCCAGAGGCTATTATCCCCCCACTGCTACTATAGGCACCATCTCTCCCTACTATACCTGCTATCCCACAGCCCCAGTCCCTTCCCAGAGGCTATTATCCCCCCACTGCTACTATAGGCACCATCTCTCCCTACTATACCTGCTATCCCACAGCCACAGTCCCTTCCCAGAGGCTATTTTTCCCCCACTGCTACTATAGGCACCATCTCTCCCTACTATACCTGCTATCCCACAGCCACAGTCCCTTCCCAGAGGCTATTTTTCCCCCACTGCTACTATAGGCACCATCTCTCCCTACTATACCTGCTATCTCACAGCCCCAGTCCCTTCCCAGAGGCTATTATCCCCCCACTGCTACTATAGGCACCATCTCTCCCTACTATACCTGCTATCCCACAGCCCCAGTCCCTTCCCAGAGGCTATTATCCCCCCACTGCTACTATAGGCACCATCTCTCCCTACTATACCTGCTATCCCACAGCCCCAGTCCCTTCCCAGAGGCTATTATCCCCCCACTGCTACTATAGGCACCATCTCTCCCTACTATACCTGCTATCCCACAGCCCCAGTCCCTTCCCAGAGGCTATTATCCCCCACTGCTACTATAGGCACCATCTCTCCCTACTATACCTGCTATCCCACAGCCCCCGTCCCTTCCCAGAGGCTATTATCCCCCCACTGCTACTATAGGCACCATCTCTCCCTACTATACCTGCTATCCCACAGCCCCAGTCCCTTCCCAGAGGCTATTATCCCCCCCACTGCTACTATAGGCACCATCTCTCCCTACTATACCTGCTATCCCACAGCCCCAGTCCCTTCCCAGAGGCTATTATCCCCCCACTGCTACTATAGGCACCATCTCTCCCTACTATACCTGCTATCCCACAGCCCCAGTCCCTTCCCAGAGGCTATTATCCCCCCACTGTTACTATAGGTACCATCTCTCCCTACTATACCTGCTATCCCACAGCCCCAGTCCCTTCCCAGAGGAAGTATACTGTTAAGGGAGGCCCTTAAATATTTGTAAATTTCACTCCATTTGTTCTTTATGTATTGACTCATATACTGTTATAGAAAAAATAGAAAACGAACCAAGACTCCAACCACCATTTATTAAGTTGCCTGCAGGCCAACAATACATCTGATGTTTTTAAGTTTTATGGATTAAACGCAGGGTGGCTAAGTAGTTCGCACACAAGTGCTGTTCATGAAAACAGTACAGAGCACTGTGCAGAGCTGTTTATAATCAATAGAAGCAATTAAGAAGGCAGATACTTGAGAGCAATGTGTATGAACTTATAGGCTTTCTGTGAATTACAAGGTGTGAATATGCTGAGTTTAGCTAGACTGAATGTCGGATAGCTTGAGATTCCATCCTTACCCTTATGCTTTTAGAAGTTCCTGGTGGCCCAGCTATAGAAGGAAAAGCACAAAAGTGACATTTGCAGTAAAGGACTGCTAATGAAAACAGAGCAAAAAGCACTAGCTAGGAGTGTGGCTTCATTTAATTGAAAGTATACCTGCCCATAATGTATTGTTTGCTCACACTGATTTCGTGCAGGATTTGTAGTTAAAATATTGCCTCTCAAAATAATACATCCAATTATGATCTCACGGCACTGCACTTGGGGCACAAATGGGTGCAGCCACCTTACCCAGAACATATAGCTATTACAGTGAGACTGCGGGGAAGTTGCCGCTCACCTCTTGGCTTTCGGCAAGCACACCTTGTGGTTCCTGGCGCGTGCATCGGATGGGCTCATCTTTTTTTTACACTTTGCGCAATGACTTCATCCCGGTGTGAAATTGAAATATGTAAACGGCCTTTGTGCTATTTTCATTTGCCCAAAGTTGGACTATCCCAGTGATCCCTGGTTCGTGACCAACCAACCCCTTGGATGTTGCTCCCAGTGGCCTCAGAGCAGGTGCTCATTTTTTAATTTCTGGCTTGGAGGCAAGTGTTGATTGCATAAAACCCAGTGTAAAGCCAAACAGAGCCACTATAGGCTGCCAGTTCTCATAGGGGCTACCAAATAGCCAATTATAGCTCTTATTTGCACTTTAATTTTTTCATGCTTTTGTTGCTCAGGGATATAAAAGGTTGGGGATCCCTGGTTATCCTCAATAGTTCCTGTGTGTGCTTCTTATCTGTTCTTGTGTTCCTGACCTTTGCCTGTCCATTGGCCATTGCTGCTTCACTGCCTTTACCAACCCATTGCCTGTTATTGACCACATTTCTGGATTTCGATTCTGTATTGCGCTTAAACTTTGGTTACCAACTTCAGCCTGTTTACTCAACTACGCGCTTTCCTGTTATTCCTGTTACACGCTCCGGTTCCCTTGCTCGCCTGGAACTCTTTCCTTAATTCTCTCACATTAAGTCCTGGCAGCATCCAAGTAGCAGAGGCCTCCTCCTGAAGTGAAAGGCAGCTGTTATAGGCCGAAGCATAAGCTCCGACCTGAACTTTGGCATTAGTTCTGGGTATTATAATACCGAAGCATTATCGACCCTGAATGCTCTAGAAACCCATATTAATATCATAAGAATTTGTACTTCATTTATGCAATACTCGGCATGTAGAATTTAGTATGAGGGGAGAGATGATGGTGAGCCCATAATGCTCAATGCTCATTTACATTTTTTTACTAGAATTTGTACATGAAAATTATTTAAATTCTTAATGAATCAGTCCCATAGTATTGTTTTACTGTAAAGACAAGATGGCAGCCTCAAGATATTCACAAATCAATCACTAGAGGCGTTTTTTATCAATGTACATTTTTGTTGAGGTTGAGGTGGGACAGTCAATTACTTTCACTTTCCATTTAGTGTTTCCTAGATGTCACTCTCTCATTCCCCTTCCCTCCTCACTGCCTATAATTGTGTAGCCAGTGCATGGGCATAGGCACCAGGTCCCCCATTCTAGAGTAAACACAAGATTTTGGGGTGATACAAAACTTGCCTTAATAACAGTGTCCACAAAATGGCGTCTGCCTGCTTCCTGTGATAATGAATTCCAGTAAATTTCTATATTGTAAGTAAAGTTTATTTTGTTTGACTAGCCTGATAGGAAAGGATTTGGGATTATTTTTTAGGTTGGCAGGTCCTCTTTAAACCACTAATTCAAGGTATTTGAGTTTTATTTTCACATTTTTATGCAATTGTTTTTTTGTTTTTTTTAAAAATCAGATTTTTTAATAGATAAAGTAACATTTGGGTTTTTTTTAAATTCCAAGGTTATTCAAAGTAGACAAAAATACGACAATTACATAAATACGAATTTCGATAAATAACCCGTTAGATCCCTTAAAAAAAAAGACTCCAAATCTAAATCCCACAAGAAGTGCTACTATTTAGACTGAATACTAAAACCGAAGCATGGATTCAGTGCATTTCTAACTGCAACATATCAGTCATTAAAGCCATAGCAAGGATAGAAATTAGGGATGCACTGAATCCCGGATTCGGTTCGGGATTCGGCCAAATCCCGGCGTTTGAATTCTGAACAGGTTAAATGGTCAGTTTTTAACCCCTTCCGATCCTAATCAGCATATGCTAATTATGATTCAGATTCGTTTCGGGATTCGGCCGAATCCTGCTAGGTGGGTTCGGGGGTCCCAAAAAAGTGGGTTCGGTGCATCCCTAATAGAAATAGAATATGTATCAGAACTGAGTTGACAATGGAAAACCAGTGAAACTGGAAACTCCAATGCTCACTAAATCAATATCCAGAAAATGTAAAAAGACTTTGGGAGCAACACAAGCATAAAACATGTACCTGGGGTACCAAATAAGGGCTGTGATTGGCTATCTGGTTGCCCCTATGTAGACTGGCAGCCTATATGAGCCTCTATTTGTCAGTACACCTGTTTTTTTGCAAGCAAAATTTGCCCCCAAGCCAGGAATTCAAAAATAAATACTTTTTTTGGGCCACTGGGAGTAACATTGATGAGCAACATGTTGCTCCTGAGCCACTGGTTGGGGATCACTGCACTAAATAGTATTGCTAGAGACCCCCTGTTTATATTTGTATACATACAGGGTTGTTAAACTCTGATATAATCCCATGTGATTATGTTGCACTTTGGTGAATAAGCCCAACTGATGGAACAGCTCAGGTTATGTCCCGTTAATGAGCGCAGCTGCATCTTATTAACCTTCCGCCTACTCAAAACGGAATCAGACCCGACACAGCTGGTCACCTTGTGGCTACATATGCAAAACCTATTCAGAAAGGAAACTAACTGGTTTCCTGATTGGTCTTCCAGTAACTATATATAAAGTTATCTATTTGTTAAAATTGTGAGTGATGGTTATACCGTTTAACTTGTCACTAGGGAATGGGGCTCTAGGGGGGCCTGTTGGTCTATGTCTGACCAAAAAGGCACTTAATAAACATGTGATTAAATGTAATTGATTTTAAACATGATTTTTGAAATACCAACTTACCCATGTTCTCTTCATGTCTAAGGGATTTTTAGAAGCTTATTTATCAGTGGGTGAAAGTTAAAACTCCCCATTTGATAAAATCACTTAGGAATCCCATAGGAATGAATCGAACATGGGTGAGTTTTGATTTATTAAGGTCTAAACTCATATTTTGCTAAATCTACCCCTTAGTTCACATTGGAGATTTTTTTCTTGATTTTTTTTTCATTCTTGATTTTTTTTTATGATAACAGGGTTTTTGACGATTGAGTATTTCAGCAAAATTTTGGAGACAAGATTTTCTTTGTTTAAACAAAATATATGAATATAGAGTAAAAAAAAGACATTTCTGCTATGATTTGTTGCAAAACTATGGGAAAATGTAATAAATCAGCCCCTAAAACTAACCATACATCATAAGATCCTCTTTTTGTAAGGTTGCTCACTAATCTCTCCGAAATGCCATTCCACCGGCTAGAATGTAAATCGTCAGTGGGATGGCATACGTGGCGCCAAGATTTGCCGAAATCACAGAAGTTTTCTTGAGAGGAAACTTCTGCAACTTCGGCTAATCACAGTGACGCGTATGCCATCCCACTGACGATTTACATTCTAGCCGGTAGGATGGCATTTCAGGGAAATTAGTCGCCCGCGACAAGGGAGATTTGTTGTGCGGCGACTAATCTCCCCGTGTGTCACAGCCCTTAAATGTAAGCCTTCACTAAGGTACTAACATGGATTAATAAGCAACATGTGTTGCTTTACCAGGCATGCATTATTAAAGACAGTGAAGTAAAAGCAGGGCCATTTTACTAAATGGGCAAAAGGGGCATTTGTCCAGCTCCCCCTGGACAGGGGAACCAATATCAAACCTTTTTATCTGCTATAACTGTTCACTGAAGCATCCCCCTGAAATTCATTTGAATTCCCTGTGAAGGTACGCCAATTACATAACCTCTATAAAAGACTAAATTTTTCTGTTTTATATATTTTTTCCCCATTTTGTAATAATTGTTTACCTACTCCCATGATCGTTAATTCAGGGAGATGCACTTAGACTTTCATTCTGGTTTAATAAACACAGACCATCTCTTTATTGCCCACCTAACTATATCCTAGTTCACCTGCTTGAGGGTAACACTATCACAAATGTATTGGGAATTGGGATGGCCATAGGGAACCCAACAATGAGGCCTTTGCCCTGGGCCTACTGGCACCTTAAATCAGCCCTTGGTAAAAGCCTTAAATTGCTTACCCCCCAATATCCATACCTTAACAATTAGCAATACCTTAATTTGTAATAATGCCCCAGTTGTCTGCCTGATAGAGTGACCAGAAAGTAGAAGGAGGTCTAGGTGAACCTGTCACAGAAATGAGAAACGTGTTGACACAGGGCCAGATTCATCAATGTACGAATCTGAATCACGAAATCCAATAATTTCTGATGAAAAGTCACGAAAATTCTGTTCATTTAAATACGAAAATTTTGTACTTAAGATCCGAAATTTTCGTATTGAAACGATCATTTACGAAAATCACAAAATTTTCATATCCGAACGATCGTAAATGGCAGGAAAATCTTTCTGACTTTGAACCTTCAGTGCATGATTTTGGAAGCCTCTCATAGGAATCAATGGCACTCTGCAGCTCCAACCGAAACTTTCATATTCGTTGCGACAATACGATTTGGTGGCACAAATTGTTGCGCAAAGTACAAAAAAGTCGCGCAAATGAACGAAAATATCGCAGAAAAGACGCAAAAGTTGTAAACTTTATAAAAAATACAAATTTTTTTGTATTCAGACCTGTCATACTTTGATAAATGTGCCCCACAGTCGAAAAATTCTTCATACTGGTCCACTCTCCATTGGCTAAAATAAACATCATTACCCACTTAATGAAATTCACTTAAATATATAGTTTTTAATCTCATTGTAGAACATAATAGCATAAAACTATTCCCTACACAGTTCTCCTTGGCAAGCTTGGCCAGTGAGTATTATCCCTCCACCACTCCCATTAATATAAATATAATATAATAAAGTTGTAGACTGTAAGCTCTTTTGGGCAGGGCCCTCTTCACCTCTTGTATCGGTTATTGATTGCTTTATATGTTACTCTGTATGTCCAATGTATGTAACCCACTTATTGTACAGCGCTGCGGGATATGTTGGCGCTTTATAAATAAATGTTAATAATAAATGTTAATAAAGTACTGACCTTTAAGTGACAAATTTATATTTTGCCATAAGCGATGCTTTATTACCAGAAAAAGGATTTAGATGAGCCTGGTCCTGTTAAAGCCAAGAAAAAAAAATAACATTTTAAATGGCTCAGATTGATTTGGATTTTCATTGTTTACCTTTATGAGGCACAGTATTTTCTTTCTGAACAATATTAATCACGTTATGAATAGCTTTGTGTTGCATTCAGCCATATCAAACAACACTCTGAATAAATAAATAAAGTTACATAAGCTTTGTTAATTATGGAAAAAACCTTGGAACATAAGCAAAGTTGAAAAGTACTTGGTACCACAAAAAAGCTGCTAATAGAACTTTACACAAAGGCTTGTTGCAAAGGCAGTTGTGTGTGCTTTTCAATCAGGACTGTGGTTTCTTGGAGTTTGCCTATAAAAATAACCCAGTGATTGTTTAAAGCATTAATAAACTTCTTGGCATCAGTAAAAAAGTGAAAGTAAAACGGGCCAAGTAGGAAAAGCTGAGAGTGAAATAAAAATCTGAGTTCACGGGAAACTGATGCATTTCAAGTACCGTATTTTTCGCCCTATAAGACGCTCCGGAATATAAGACGCACCCAATTTTAAAGGAGGAAAATCTAGAAAAAAAAGATTCTGAACTAAATACTGTAGTAAAATATTTTATATCAACTGTATAAAGTTAATTGTCTCAGGGCTCGACATAATGAGGCTTCCCCCAGAGCCCCCCCCAAGCATCCTTCAGCTTCCCCCAGAGCCCCCCCAAGTATCCTTCAGCTTTCCCCAGGGCCCCCCCAAGCATCCTTCAGCTTCCCCCAGGGCCCGCCCAAGTATCCTTCAGCTTCCCCCAGGGCCCCCCCAAGTATCCTTCAGCTTCCCCCAGGCCCCCCCAAGAATCCTTCAGCTTCCCCCAGGGCCCCCCAAGTGTCCTTCAGCTTCCCCCAGGGCCCACCCAAGCATCCTTCAGCTTCCCCCAGGGCCCCCCCTTGTATCCTTCAGCTTCCCCCAGGGCCCCCCCCAAGCATCCTTCAGCTTCCCCCAGGCCCCCCCCAAGTATCCTTCAGCTTCCCCCAGGCCCCCCCCAAGTATCCTTCAGCTTCCCCCAGGGCCCCCCCAAGTATCCTTCAGCTTCCCCCAGGCCCCCCCAAGTATCCTTCAGCTTCCCCCAGGGCCCCCCCAAGTATCCTTCAGCTTCCCCCAGGCCCCCCCAAGTATCCTTCAGCTTCCCCCAGCCCCCCCCAAGTATCCTTCAGCTTCCCCCAGGCCCCCCCAAGTATCCTTCAGCTTCCCCCAGGGCCCCCCCAAGTATCCTTCAGCTTCCCCCAGGCCCCCCCCAAGTATCCTTCAGCTTCCCCCAGCCCCCCCCAAGTATCCTTCAGCTTTGCAACCTTATAAAAGCGAGGATGTAGCAGAGAGCTGCGGCACATAGAGGAAGATGCAGTTCGCCGTAAAGTGCGTCTTATACGGCGAAAAATACGGTAGTTCCATTAAGGAACCAGGGAGGATCTTCTGTAAATTGTATACATTCCTTATCAGTTGAGCAAGTGAGAATTTGTCACTTTATAATTCTGGAGATCCTGTTCATCCTCCATTTTATGATCATTTTATGTTCTGTGCAAAGTTTTACTTTCTCCATTATTGAACAAGTTATATTACTGCCTGTCTCCAGAGTAAATGAATCTGCTAAAACAACAGCTTAAAATCTTCCTTAAGGGGATGTGACCTCTGTAACTGTAAAGGGAGGGGTCATATTCATGGGCTCCGGGGGACTTAAAAAAAAAAAGTCAAGAGACAGAACATTGTCATAACAAGTACAAAACGCCCCTAGTCACTTATAAAACACTATTCATTCACATTCAGGGAAGACATCTCTAGCAAGGATCCATTAAATGTGAAACTGTATATAATGACTACAAGGCTTCAGTGTAATCAAGAATAATATATTGAGCTATAGGAAGGAAACAAATAAAGAAAAAAATTCTTAAATTAAGCACATTAGGGAAGCCCCCCCATACTTTGTCCTACTGATAAGCCAAAGGGTGGTTGCCATTTTGGAGTCAGGAGAGAAAGTTTTCATCAGGACCAAGTTGGAGTCATCTTCATTTAGGGGTCTTTCTTTCCTCTGGATCAGCTACCGGCAAGCTTGGTTTTACTTGGAGAAACAGTTGAATCTAATAGATTTTGTTTCATTTTCTTTTTAACTATTATATGACTATGATTACTGAAATCCCTACTCATCTAAATTGGAACCAGTAGGAAAAAGCACCACAAGCACCAGTAGCAAACACAGAAGTAGGGCGTGGATCTATGACAAGCGCCAATATCTGATTGGATTACAGACTGAGGTGCTTGTAGGCAGGGCCAGAACTAGGGGTAGGCAGAAGAGGCAGCTGCATAGGGTGCAACGATTAGGGAGCCTCTCCAGCCTACCCCTGGTCCTCCTCCTTTGTCATTGCCCCCGCCATTTGTCATTAGCGGTGGGGGCAGTGACCCATCGCACCCCCACCCCAACTGTGCATGCGCGCCAAAGCGCGTGGGGGTGGGGGGGGCGAGGTGGCCAAGAGGGTTGCCTAGGGCGCCCAGACGGCTTGGCCCGCCCCTGCTTGTAGGCTTCAAGGAAGTGAATGAGGTTGGGGTATCCTACTTGAATTTAGGGAGAAGCATCCCAGCAACCCTGCAGAGCAACTATCGAGGGTGGTAAATTTTCTGGGTGATTGGAATTGGAGCGGTGGTAGAATGCTTGCCAAGGGGGAGTAGTGATGAGAGAATCTGTCCTGAAAAATTTGTGAATCTTTTAAAAATTTCGTGAAATGGCGGAAAATTCATGAAACGTTGAAAACACCGAATTTTGTTGCCATTTCTTCAAAAAATCCACCAATGGCGAAACGCATACATTTGCCGCGAATCCTTGCCTGCTGAATTATTTCATCCATCATTAAGGGAGAGGCTTATCTTGTAGCAAAAAGACTAGTGAGGTGCTAGTGGTACTTTCCAACCAGTAACATATACCCAAAAAAGAGGCTTATGTCTGGGTTAAAAAAGGCAGTTAGATGAGGTTTTATAGACTTCGCTGTGGTTTTGTATCCCAGTAGATATGGTTCTGGTTATCTGCCTTAAATTCCTATCCAATGCAGTTTCTTACGGATGGTATGTATTTTTATTTTGGTAGGCATTCCTGTGTGTGCTACTTATGTTGTAAGTTAATTAATTTATAATGTTGTTATGTAAAAATGGTGGCTTTTTTCATCCCAGATGGCAGTTGTATTCTGTGTCCCTGGGGGCCTAAGGAAGAGACCTGCTGCAAGGGGTCCATAGGCAGGCAAGACAAGAAGTCAAGAACTTCTTCATCTATGCAGTGTTTTTCGCTAAGAAGGAATGTTCTCATGATTACCAGGAAATTAGCCACTCCGTGCAAGCTGCAAAAGTGATTATGGCACAGATTAGCTGAAGGACAAAGTGGATTGTAATATGCACATGGCGTGACAGTTTGAGGGCTTTATGCTAAAACACTTATTGCATCTGCTGGATCTGAAATACACATAGGAAAATGCCTGTGATCATGAGTGCCATGCAGATTCTCGGAAAACTCAATCTCCTGATCCGTGCATCGCGGCGCAATTTCTTACTCGCTGTACTATAAGTGTGTATTCCATTTGTAAATTTATATGAAATTGCTTAAATCATTTTTTAATTGAGTTTGGCCAGATTGCAGGGGCAGAGCAAATACTCGGGCTTCCATTCCACAAATGATCTGCTAAAAGACTTGTTTACATTTCAATTAACTTTTAATATATTGTATAATGTCATGGTCTTAGCAACTATTTTACTAGTCTTAATTTTTTTTTATAGTTTTTTAATTATTTGCCTTCTTCTTATGTCTTTTTCCAGCTTTCAAGTGGGGTCACCGACCCCGGCAGCAAATAAAACTATTGCTTTGTGAGGCTGCAAATGTATTATTATAGTTACTTTTTATTACCTTTCTTTCTATTTCGTCCCTCTCTTATTTATATTCCAGTGTCTCATTTATAGGGGTTGTTCACCTTCAATGACCAAATCTTATTAACCACCAACAATGCTCATAGGGGTATATTTATCATGCTGTGTAAAAAGTGGAGTGAAGCATTACCGGTGATGTTCCCAGGGCAACCAATCAGAAATTACATTTCAACAGTTAGAGAACCAAAACAAAGCATCTGATTGGCTATGAGCAACATCCCCGGTAATGTTTTACTCCACTGTAGGGACCCATAGGGTTAAGCTCCCTATGGCTTCATATCCCTACCTTTCCTTATCTGTGCTGTTATAGGGCAGAGCCCTCTACTCTCAGGTTACAGTTGAAACACTATCCTTAATAGGTTTAGCCAGGTTGACCACTCCCCCTACAGGCTGATATAGTGTCTGGCAGGAGGAAGTGTCTTTCTCTTTTGGCTGCATGCTGTGTCCTAGGCAGAGCCCCAACTGAGCCTGGACCGGACATGGGCCCAGAAGCCATTTTGTACCCTAGGGGACCTCATACCCTAGTGAAAAGTCGGGGACAGGGCCCCGTGAATGAGAACAAGCCAGCACAGTCAGTTATATATAATAGCACCCTCTAGGAGTGGTGAGCATAGTCAGCTTATTTAGTAAGGGCAGCACTAGCCCCATCAAAGGAGACTGTAAGGGTTTAGTATAACCCAGGCTCTGTATGCCTTGCTGTAGGGACCACAGTTAAGACGTAGGTTTCAGGCAGTACCTTACCCTGAACCATAGTTGGCTGGAGGGGATCCGTTCCAGTAAAGGGCATCCATTCCTGGGCTCACAACTAATACTCTGCATATCCTTCAAGTGGGTTATACTGTTCCTTAAGTGTCACATCTGCTGTATCCATTGTGACCATCCAATCTGCTGTGTCTGTGAGTAATACCCTGTGTGCACTATCACATCTATCTTGCTGGACAATAAATCTGTATTATAGTTTACCATAAAGAATCCTCTGGCGTCCATTAATATCTATTGCACCACACTACTTCAGCTAGTTGTAGTTCAACAACACCCTCAGCTCCATTATATAACTCCCACCTAGCGGAGGCCCACTCCTGTGCATTAAGGTCGCATGTAACACATGCTCTACAGCACGCTACTAGTCTGGGTTGGCCATATTATAGCCAAATAGGTGTTACACCACTATTTATACAGCATGATAAATATACCCCTTAGTGTGTCAGAAAATTCATTTTCCAATAAACAGGCCACTGTAACAGCTACTTTTTATCTACCTGATCAGGCTTCTTAAGGGATGGGAGTGGCCTTTTTTGAACCTGACACACTGAGAACTTCCTCTATCACCAAGCCCAGGCTTTTATTTTACTTTTTTCCTATTGGGCCAATTCATTGGTTGCTTGTGCACTCTAACCAGTTGTATAAATTGAAAGGTCATTGGTTAATTTCTCCCTTGCAACGGCATAGGCAAACAGACTCAAACCCATACTGTTATGTTAGATTTACAGCACTCTGTCACAGGCACACGAAACAGTGTCAGATTGACAGGAGAGACAGCCAATAGGAGTCTGCTGCCAGTACTATGAATGACATCATTTGAGGAAGTAAAAAAGCAACTGTAGTGTTTAACCTGCCCCCCCCCCAGCACAGGGTCTGTGTGGGGGTGTAAATATCTCCTCAGATGCACATTTTTTATTAACTATCTATATGGCAAAGATTGTTCTATTAATGTGAACTGTGAATGTCGTACAAAGGTGAACAACCACTTTGAACCACTGCCCAGTTGCTAGGGTAAACTGGACCCTAGCAACCAGATATGGACAGAAATTCCACACGTTACTGAATAAAAAAATCAATAATTCAAAAACCACAAAAATAACAAATGAAAACTATTACAAATAGTCTTAGAAAATGAATGTCTACATCATACCAAAAGTTTATTTAAAGGTGAACTACCCCTCCAATCCACAGCATGCTTGTAGTAAAAGACTTGGCCCAAGAACACAGAAAAAAATGCCAGTGTGTCCAACACCTTATTAATTGTCTCATTGGCTGGATAGTTGTTCATTTTGAAGAGGCCACTGTTCTGTTTTTAAGCAGAGTTGGATAGCAGTTAGAAAGCATATACAAGAGTGATATTCTGAGATATTATTACATTAATTAGCTTTTATGTTATGAAGCTCTCCAGCTTGAAATTTCAGCAGTTATCTGGTAGCTCAGGTCCCCATTTCCCTAGCAACCAAGCAGTGATGTGAATAAAAGACTGGACTAAGGGGCTGATTTACTAAGACACAAATTCGAATCCGAATTGGAAAAATTCCGATTGGAAAACGAACATTTTGCGACTTTTTCGTATTTTTTGCGATTTTTTCGGCGACTTTACGACTTTTCGGAAATTATTGCGACTTTTTCGTTACCAATACGATTTGCGCGAAAAAACGCGAGTTTTTCGTAGCCATTCTGAAAGTTGCGCAAAATCTTACGATTTTTTCCGTAGCGTTAAAACTTAAAAGGCGCGATGTTTCGCGCAAGTTTTAACACTACGAAAAAATCGCGACTTTTCGCGCAAGTTTTAACGCTACGAAAAATCGCAAGATTTTGCGCAACTTTCGGAATGGCTACGAAAAAAAACTCGCGTTTTTTCGCACAAATCGTATTGGTAACGAAAAAGTCGCGAAAATTTTCCGAAAAAATCGCAAAATACCGATCATTACGAAAAAAACGCAATCGGACGCATTCGGCCCGTTCGTGGGTTAGTAAATGTGCCCCTATGAATAGGAAAAGCTGGAAACTTGAGATAAGTTTTAAAATGTCACAATTACAATAAAACTGCAGCCTCAAAGAGTAATATTTGTTCGCCTTCTGGGGTCAGTGACCCCACCCCATTGTCAAGAGTCAGAAGAAGGCTAATAATTCAAAGCCTTTGAAAAATAAAAAAATTAAGAGCAAATGAAACGTTGCTAAGTCTATAACATACTAACAGTTAGATGAACAACCCCATAAATCTTTTACCCTTTTTAGCCATTATTAAATTACAATTAGTACTTTATTTATCGCTGCAGCTAAAAGTGTTTCGGCTGTTCTTGTAGGGACAAGTCATTTCCCAGCATGCCCGGTAATATGAACTTTATTTTCCCTGCACAAGTGCTCCGTGACACAGCTGTCTGTACAGGGCACTAGGTTAACTTTGGTTCAAAGGGTCTAGAAACACCTGCCCCTCAAGCCTTGAGCTTTATTCTTTAGGCTACTGGGCCAGTCTGGAGCTGCCACGTGAGCAAACGGCACCTTGTAGATAGGGCTGTAACCAATCTATACGTTTCCCAATCACGCTCGCTCTTTCAGTTTTTATGTCTGGGCAGATAAACATTGACAAGGGCAGCGTCAAGTCTCCACAGGAAGCATACCACAACCGACCCTTACCTCCGCGTATATCCATTTCTGGAACGCTTTCCCCTGAGACACAATAAAGACATCCAGGTTTTGGGATAGAGAAGGTCACAGCTTTAAACAGATTCACATACATTTATATTAACATCATCAATGTAATAACTTGTTTTAACTTTAACATATCCAAGGAATGCTTGCCCAAACCCCCACTGCTATACTCCTTCCTGGGCTCCCTGGCATGCCGGCCACCCAACTTCGTAGGAGGCAGATGGGCAAGTGAGAACCAGGCAACCAACTTGTCACCCCTCTTGCAAGACCCATGCCCCACAAGAGCCTGCATCAGTACCAGTCGGCTGTTCAGCCGTAACAATCCATGGCCATAGACCCCCAGGGCAAGCATTCCATCGCCCGCTGTTACAGCAAACATTTTTGGACTCCAGTGAGTCCCCCACGTGACTCTATTATAACCTCTCCTATAGGGCAGGTGGGAGGGATGCTGCTCCGCTTCTTTTTCAAAATGGCACCGTCTCTTTCGTTGCTCTGCGCCCGAGTCTCCACTTACCAACTACGTGTCACTTCCTGTTCCTCCTTGCCCTGTCACTGCCCTCCTCCCTGCGCTGTGGGCCGTCCGGAACCCCTATTCCCTTTGCCAGCAGTTTCCATAGTTCACCCCTACTGTAGCATGGAAATTAATATTCCTCAATAACGATGAGCACATTTTTTTGCCAGGCATGGATTTGCTGCAAAATTCTAAATTTCGCCATTGGCAATTCTTTTTGCCACAAACAAAAAAAACCTAAAAGAGGTTGTGGTCGCATAAAAAAGGTTACAGTCGAGTCAAAAAAAGTTGCATCAAGTCATGCGTTAGCCGCATTTCCCTAATCGTTCACACTTTTACAAATTTTGCAGCAGTTTTGCTCACTTTTCACCAAACTGAAACGAAAGAGATTTGCTCATCGCTATTCCTCAGCAAAATATTGGGCTAATTACTGAACTGAATCGGAACCCTAGTTTGAATATTCAGAATTGAAATTGAACTGCATCAACTCTAAACAAAAATAAGTCCCGGTTCAGTTGTCCAAATCCTGGATTGGATCATGTCAGATGAATGGATATCTGAACAAAGCAGAATCCTTGCTGGATATTATTACATAACGTAAAACACATTTTTGCTCAAACTTTATTCATATAAATTCATTTAGTTCATATAGTTTTAATCACAGCATATTAAATGTATTTAAGTCCCTATATGGCTCCGTTTTTCTCCCAGTATCAACTTTCCTCTGTCTTATTCATGCAAGGCTTAATTTTTTTTTTTTTTAAAGCTGCTTTGTGTAATACAATATTAAATAATGAAATTTAAATATACCAAGTTAATCACCAAAAAACGCTCGATGGCAAACCCCATAGCTTATCGTGTTTCAATTTTAAAGTGTTCCAGTACTGCTTGTGTTTCCTGTTTATCGCTCCGTTCGTGCAGAGATTTATAGGACAGGATTGGGTTACGGCCCAAAGCCAAGCTTGAGTGCATATCTTTCTAATTACATTCTCAGGATTTGAGACAGATTAGCTGATAATATATGTTGTAGATATTCCCAGGGGACTTTGGATTCGGAGCAAAGGAGATGACACAGGCCGTGACGTTTGCCTTTTTAATTAAACCAGCGTGCATTGGTCTTCATTTATACATAGCACACAATTAATATTTAGCGGGTATGAACGTCAGCATTCAGCGGCAATGCTTTAGATTCCATTTTTAAAAAGATTGATTCTTCCTGTGAGTAAAATGGTCAATATTTATATGGAATGGATTTGTTTAGCTAAGATGCTGATAAGCGGATAGTGATGAGCGAACGTTTTTGCCAGGTATGGATTTGTGGTGAAATGCCACAATTCACTATAAGCGAATATTTTCATGAAAAAAAGACCCACAAACCCACATGTATTCTGCACAGAAAAAAAGTCACTGTGGAATAAATATGCAGTGAAGAAAGGCGCATAGACTCTAATGTACAGGTATAGGATCCAATATCCAGAAACCTGTTATGCAGAAAGCTAAGAAATAAGGGAAGGCCAGCTCCCACAGACTCCATTTTAATCAAATAATTCATATTTTCCTTTTTCTCTTAATAATAAAACAGTACCTTGTACTTGATCCCAACTAAGGTATAAATAATCCTTATTGGGGGCAGAACAGCCCTATTGGGTTTATTTAATGGTTAAATGATTCCCTTTTCTCTGTAATAATAAAACAGTACCCGTACTTGATCCCAACTAAGATATAATTACCCCTTATTGGGGGCAGAACAGCCCTATTGGGTTTATTTCATGGTTAAATGATTCCCTTTTCTCTGTAATAATAAAACAGTACCTGTACTTGATCCCAACTAAGATATAATTACCCCTTATTGGGGGCAGAACAGCCCTATTGGGTTTATTTCATGTTTAAATGATTCCCTTTTCTCTGTAATAATAAAACAGTACCTGTACTTGATCCCAACTAAGATATAATTACCCCTTATTGGGGGCAGAACAGCCCTATTGCGTTTATTTAATGTTTAAATAATTTTTTAGTAGATTTAAGGTATGGAGAGACCGCTTATTCGGAAAACCTCAGGTTCTGAGCATTCTGGATAACAGGTCCCATACCTATATTTTGCATGGAAAAAGTATCTGCAAAAAAACACCCATGGGCTTCAATGCATTTTGCAATTTACACCATTACAGACTTGCCCATCACTATATGGGGACATAGTTGCTAAACATCAATGTTGTAACCCTAAGTACCCAATCAGATCTTTGGTTTCACTTTCTAACTTGTAGTACTGTTACATGAGCCCTATTATCTCCCACTGGGAAAGATAAGCTAACCAGGTAAACTGTAGATAAAAATGTGATATAGGGCGAGCTCCATAGTTATTTATGTGGAAAATTCATCAGTTACAGGACAATGACCTGAGATCTCATTTAGGACCAGAGAGGTGCAAGTACTGACTTGCTCAGGGGTCCAAAGCTGCATCTCTTAATGCACCATTCACTTAGAATTTGTATCTATTTGAAGATAGTACAAAGTGCACTATTGGGCAATTATAAAAAAAAAAGGAGCAAAGTTTTCTAGCAGTCTAATCACCTATAGCAACCAATCAGCAGGAAGCACCTGTATAAAAGCAGAAATCTAATTGGTTGCTATGGGATACTGCCCTTGGGCAAACTTAGTGTGTTTTTTTACTTGTGGGGGTATATAACTTGCACCAGTGTTGCCTTTGTTAGTACATGAGGCTCAAGGTACTGTGGGCATCTTAAATGAGCATATAAGCAGACACTAAGCACATGGATTCTGATGCCCTGTACTCCCAGAAGTACTACTTCTTGCATATCAGTAATGTTGCCCACTTAAGGGGCATGTATTAGGAGACTGTCCATATGCCACCTCTCACATTGCAGTTAGGTGAAAGTCTATATCTAAAAGCTATACTGGATGTTAAATAAATCTGTTTTACAAATACACACTCATACTGTGAGTCACAGACAGATTTCACAGAGAACACATTATAGATTGAAGAAGTAGATCTTGGATCGGCAGCTTATTGGCCCATGTAGGGGCAGCAACGATGGGCCTGCCCGACCGATATCTGGCCTGAAATTGACCAGATATCCATCGGGCAGGTTAAAAGATTTAGTCGGATCGGGGACGCGGTTCCCGAACTGACTGTGCCCCAGGGCCAAATGTTCGAATTGACCTAAATTTGCCCGATATCGCCAACCCGTAGGTGGGGATATCGGGAGAAGATCCGCTTGCTTGGTGACCTCGCCAAGCGAGCGAATCTTTACGTGTATGGCCACCTTAAGATACGTCTGTAAGTAAAGGCGACTATACACTGAAAGATCAGCTTGTTTGGTGAGGTCACCAAATGAGTAGATCTTTCCATGATATGCCTACCTTGAGGGCCAAAGGTTTGAATCACATTGACTTGATGTAGGCTGGATGTAGACTGCCTCAAAGAACTTATGCGCTTCTCAGCACAAAGGGATTTTTAACCCTGCCCGATTGACATCTGGCTGACTTTTGCCCAGATATCAGTTGGGTAGGCCCATTTGAGGGCCACTGTACATGGATTGATAAGTTGCCGACTTGGTCCGTCGCCAGCCTTTATCAGCTCTTTTTATGGCCACCCTAACTTAAGAGACTCAACATACATCATTAAAAAATATAATACATGATTAATTTTGCTAGCTAGTGCTAAATAATAATTACCAAGATAACCAAGATTTTTCATAATTTCAAGATTTTTCTCCACAAACGTTGTTTTTCTACAATCAAATTTTTTTTTTCGAGATTTTTATATCAAATAAAAATCTCAGCTGCCTTAACATTGACCCAGAAAAAAATCCTCAATAGGTGAAAAAAATGTAATTACAATATTTTTGTGAATTGTGGCAACCTCAGATATTAATAAATCATTTAATCCAATACCTATGAATCAGTATAATTTCTAACTGAGCCATATTTAAACAAAACAGAGGGTTGGTACTATCAACAGGTGCAGCTGTTGGTTTTGGGGTACAGCAACAACCATATCCAGCTGATTTATGGAACAATGTGTAAAGCCTGGGTTACAGTAAATCAAATTTTATATCATTTGTAACACACTTGAATTAAACAGCAAGGGACAAGTTAGGATAGGGTTATGGTTAATATTGCAACTGAAACAATTGAGCCTTGTTGTGCCTGTCTACAAGAAAGCCAACTTAGAATATCCATTAACAGGGAGGCAACACAAGAACTGAAGACAGAATTTCCAAGAGCAACCATAAAAAATCAGTTGAAATGTAGGGTAATTGCAGTACAAGTGTGCCAGCTAACATTGTGCTGTTGCTATAGTTGAGCAATTTCTATCATTTTTTGACACAGTGTTGTTCAAAGGGATAATTAGAGTGTGTATCATCACTTGAAATAGGAGAAAGTGTGGAAACCAATGTTTTTTTTCCAGATTTTTAATGTAACCTTGACAACACCAATTTAAAATAAGTTTAGCCACTTGACTCATGGAGAAACAGGCGGTTGCACCCATAGCATTGGTGCCTGCACTAGTAATATGAGAATGATGAACTCAAATCAGCGTTCTGGGTTTGGAGAAAAGGGGAAGGTCGATATTTTATTCTTATTTTTCCAAAAACATCTGTTTTTTCTAAAACAAAATCTTGAATGCAATTCGTGCAAATTTGAACTTGTTTTGCTGCTATACATTTTAGACTCAAGCAGCACATGTAAAATACATGTATTTGTTTAATGTTACACAGTAACTGTCTATGTGGGGGGAATTATAACGCTGGGTAAAGCAGGTGCATTTATTAGTGACTTTTAACTGCCCAATTTTGCTGAAAAATTCTCAAAAAACACTAAAAAAATTTGCAAATAGTGAAATCTTACCAAATTAGACTGATCTTGCAATTACATGTTGGGCCTAAGATACGTCTGTAAGTTAAGGCGCCCATACACTGAATGATTGGCGTGTTGGCGAGGTTGCAAAACCAATAGATCTTTCCATGATATGCCCACCATATCGACCAAACATTTGAATCACATTGACGTAGAGTAGGCCGGATGTAGACTGCCTCAATGACTCAGTAAACTCAAAGGGATTTTAAACCTGCCGAAACCACCCCGCAACAGTTTTCAAGCTGGAAGAAAACAGAGAAAAAATGGTCAAAATTGTAGCCCAGATTCACAAAATGTTTGCCCCGGGTAAAAATAGGAATTTCACTGCGAAACTGTATAAAGGGTATTCAACCCCAGCAGTGATATTTTTGCAACTCATTTGGTGGTTCTCCTAGTAGATATACAGTTACAAAATTACATAAAACCCAACTGTATGTGCTTGGAATAGTAGTGCATTGGGTGCACACTGCAACTCAACTACTTTTGTGACTTTTTCACTAGTGGTCCATCCCTAAACACCTCAACTGCTATTGTAGCAATGGAACGTGGCAAACAAGAGAGCTCTATACAGAAGGTCAAAGAACAGACACAAGGGGTGGGAGAAGATCCAAATCATGCAAATCATAGATATCCAAAGTGTGACCCTACAACTAATGCTGAGAAGAACCCATTTATCCACTTACCTGTAGAAAAACAGACAGGTCAAGACAAATATT
Source organism: Xenopus tropicalis (assembly GCF_000004195.4). NCBI lineage: Eukaryota > Metazoa > Chordata > Amphibia > Anura > Pipidae > Xenopus > Xenopus tropicalis. The sequence goes on from NC_030681.2 coordinate 17,461,592, forward strand.
GATTATATGCCCTGTTATAGATGCACTGATCTATAAAACAGCAAAGGATTTGTAGAGTTAATCTGCCCCTATGGCTTTAAACCCTAATACTTCCTGATTTCTGCTGTTACTGGGCCCATGTATCTAGTTCACCCTTTATCTATGCCTTATTGGTTATTTGGGTTGACCACACCTCTTGCAAACTCATATAGTGTTTAGCAGGAGAGTGTGGCCTCCTCTTTGGCTGCCTCTGTGTCTCAGGAACAGGTCACTGAGCCTGGGATCAGAATAGGCCCAGTAAACCTTATTGCCCCAGAGATTGACAATCACTCTGGTGAAGTCGGCGACAGGGACCCCGTGAATGAGGACCAGTTAGATAGTTACTCTTGTTAGAGCACTCTCTAGAAGAGTGAGATAGAGAGGGAAGGAAGCAAGAGCAGTTTTGGCTCCTCCAAGGAAAATAGCTGGAAGTACCCTTCCATACAGGCAATGTTGCCTCAGCATAGGGCCACAGTTAAGACATAGGAGACAGGCAGTATCTCAACCCTGGTCCACAGTCAGCTGTAGGACCCTTAAAGCTAGAGGTTATCAACCTGAGGACTGAGGTATCTATCCTGACTGCTTCGAAAGGGGTGCCAAGCTGACCAGGTGCATTTACCCTGGCCAGACTCTAAAGGAGGTGGGATAAACCGGTGTGCAACTCTTGTTGTCCTCAGAGTACTACTATCATTTAACATCTGTATCTGCATTGTGAGTATAACCCTGCTTATTCCATTGTCTTTGACAATAAACTGTGCTATAGTACAACGGAAGATGGCTTCCATCTTTACTGCACACAGCTACAGTGAGCTGTAGTTACACTACACCCCAGCTCCGCAGGTCTCTTCCATATAACGAAGGCCCATCCTGTTTAAGAGAGTTGCATGTACCCCATGCCCTAATATCGATACTAGCCTGGGTTTGACTATTTTATAGCCAAATAGATTTTATTTGTATACTGGATATTGCAGAACTATAGAACTGTGTAGAAATGTTGGTTTACAACTCAAGAAGCCTGGAACCTTTGCTCTTTATACCTCAAGAGTGTCAGCATCATACAAAGTGTAGGTGATGCTTTCTACATATGTTTTACATTGGGCCTGGATTTATTGTAACACAAAAGTCAGACCATGACTATAAAGCAGGCTGCTAGAAAGGAACAATAACTTGACGACAAATGCTCTTCAAAATTGGAATAACCTATAACACAATAAAAAAAAGCCGTTAAGACTTAATATATCTTCACAGAACCGAAAATGAATAAATTTGTAAAATCTTATAATTATCTTGTGTTTACAGTACTGGCAGCGTAAAAGCAATTATTTACTATGTCCCGGCATGCTCGAGCTATGGAGCCACATTCCATTAGATGAGGTAATTCCTTCTAAACACCCTTTTAAAAACACACAGCTTCATGATGTAAGAATATAATCGCCGGGGGAATAGAATGTTAATAGTTCCTTTCATGAATTAAAAGAACATATTTATGGAACATGATATTGATTTTACTAACATGTATAGAAAGAAAACTGGCTCAGTGTATCTTGTTGTTAGGTTACCACACATAAAGAGTAATAAAACATTAACTATGTAATATCAGATTGGAATTCAATTGCTAGACTGCCCCAGAAGCATAGCGATAACTGACAGAACACTTAAGTACGTGGGGGATGAAAAGATTAATAAAATAAGGAGTTTGACACAGAACTGTTTAACTGATTGAGCAATAAACATTATATGGTGGTTAGAGTAATGTATTAAAGTGCTAGGGAGGCCCTACAATACAATATCTTGTCTCTATGGGTAGAAGAAGAAACTCTATGTTTTTTAGGTAGTAACACAAGAGGCAGAATTATCAAAAATGGTCTGAAAAAAGTAGGGATGCACCAAATCCCGGCGTTTGGAGGTTCGGCCGAGAGTGCTCTAACAAGAGTAACTATCTAACTGGTCCTCATTCACAGAGTCCCTGTCCCCGACTTCACCAGAGTGATTCTCTAGGGCAATAAGGCTTTACTGGGGCCTATTCTGATCCCAGGCTCAGTGACCTGTTCCTGAGACACAGAGGCAGCCAAAGAGGAGGCCATACCCTCCTGCTAAACACTATATGAGTTTGCAAGAGGTGTGGTCAACCCAAATAACCAATAAGACATAGATAAAGGGTGAACTAGATATATGGGTCTTTGCCCAGTAACAGCAGAAATCAGGAAGTAGTAGGGTTCAAAGCCATAGGGGCAGATTAACCCTATGGGTCCCTACAAAGCCTTTGCTGTTTTATAGATCAGGGCATCTATAACAGGGCATATCATCAATACTTGTCTTGACCTGTCTGTTTTTCTACAGGTAAGTGGATAAATGGGTTCTTCTCAGCATCCCTAGAAAGTGATGTTGGTGTAAAAGTCTAAGGGAAAGGCAACCAGGAGAAACTTTGGACTCCATGTTTAAAAATGAGTGGTAGTTTTAAAAGCAAAACACACCCATAAATGACGAGTGCACATTTGTTTTTATAGTTAGTGTGTTTCCAGTGTTAATAAACTTCCCATCAAATCAAGGTCATGACTAACTCCTTTTTAGTTTAAAGCAAATATCAGACTAGGATGGGGGTTCTCAAAGAACCAACTAAATCAGTGGAGGGGCACTAAAACAGTGTGAGAGGTAAGTAGGAAGATATTTAGCTTGTCAGGCACAATGGTCCACTGGAAGATCTTGGATGTTCTTGATATGGCCAGTCAGTGGGGAGGAGCTTCCATACTCATCTTCTTATTGGATCGTCTTCTATAACACGTTGAAGTACGTTGAAGTCCTGTTAGATGTTTATTTGGACATTAATGGGACTTGTGAACAACATGTTTTCCCTCTTACTAGTTTCTTATATACTGACCTATTATATTATTTGTATACACATTACCAATCCATTTCCATTTAATTTTGTATGCATGTTAATTATAACACTGCAACACTTGATGGAATTTTAATTAGAGTTCCATATTTTGTTGCTTTTAGCAACCCCTCCATTGCCTTTGGGCTTTCTTTCTTACTTTTGTAACCTTGTTATGAGGCAAGGGGTGCCAAAATATTGTAATAAATTTAATTATATAGATAAACCAAATACAAATATGGTGTAAAATCACCAAAGAGTACGGTAGGTCCAGGTGCACATGAAGCCAGATCTTCAGCTTAAGGTATACAACCTCAGACTTCATATAAATCTTAACAAACATTAATAGGTGTAGTTAAAAAAGTTTTATTTGAGGGAAACACATTCCAAATACATTACAAAAAGTCAACACTTGACTTTCGCCTTTTATAAGATGTTTCTCCAGTTCCTGCCTGCTGTTTCTATGGATTCTAAGAACGGAAAAATATTGTTTTATAATAATATAACCCCATCCCAGGCAAAATTCCCTGCTAATCTAAGGCATATTTAGGTTGACACATCAAACAAAGTCTATTTAACATGATGGAGTTCTTACACTTTTTTCACCAAGACCCATGCTTATCTAGGCCTCACCGAAACCCATGGAAACCAGAGGTTTAACTGTGGGTTGGGTGAATTCAGGATGATACTTATACAATTTTGGTGGGTTGCAGGAGGGTTTAGACTCACCTCCCACTTTCACCCTCCCCGACCCTGACCCTGCTCTGCCTATTTTCTGGCATCTGTAAACCTTTATTTATAGATGCACACCTACTCCACCCCCTTGATGTCAAAGATGGGGTGGGCACAGGTCTATAAATAGAGGTGGATTTCTTAATGGCGGGTTAGGTTCAGGTTGTGAGTCAGTGACACAGGGTCAGGCATGGGCCACAAAATGTCTAGACCTCATTGGTCCAGACCTGCTCGAGCTGTACGAGGAGATGGCCGTGGAGGGCAGGATGCCCCAGTCGCTGATGGAAGGAATGATCATGATCTTGTATAAACAGAAGAGGAAGAGATGCAACATTAAAAATTAGTGGCCCATCTCTCTTCTGAATGTGGACTACAAGATCCTCGCAAAGGTACTAGCCAACTAAGTCATCGGACAGATCGCCCATCCGGATCAGACTTGCGGTATTCCCGGGCGCAGGATTGCCGACAGCCTTGCTCTCATTACGGACACAGTTCACTACATTACGGATCTCCGTGTACACGCGGCCCTGGTCAGTCTTGATCAGGAAAAAGCCTTTGATCGTGTGTCCCACGTCTTTATGAACAAGGCCCTGTGCAGGTTTGGGCTGGGTGAAATGTTTTGTTCTTATGTCAGTCTTATGTACCGTGATATTTTCAATTTGGTGTTGGGGAACGGCTGGAAAACTGACCCTTTCCTGGTTTTGTCTGGGGTCAGACAAGGCTGCCCTCTCTCACCTCTTCTTTTTGTTTGTTGCATAGAGCTCTTTGCCGAATGCATCCGACGGAATCCAGAGATCAGAGGGATCACCGCTCCAGGACCTGCCAGATCCCAGATCAAGTGCAAAATGTCGACCTGCACATCACTATGGCCCATGTCTACTCTGGTGATTGTCTGCTAAAAGAATCCTTGGAGAATTTCAAATTTTATGAATTCAAAAATAATTTTTATGCAAAATACCTTTGTTTATGACAGAAACAAGAAGAGAAAATATTATGTCATATTCTAAAAAATAAGGAAATCTTATGTAATAACTCTAAACCCTTAAGTCAGACTGCATTTTTCTTTTTTTAACCATTAAGTAAACAGACCCCTACCGTATTTGTGAGACTCATGGCGCGAGGAACCCTAATTCAGACAGATATTATATCATGTTACCTTTTCTGTTTGTGTAGTAACCTAAGTAAACTGAGTTTAATAACATTATCTATTTTAGTGGAAATTTTAGGAGCCATCCTGAGCTTCTTTCCCAGAATTCCATCTGCTAGACTTATCTAGGAAACATAGTATTATTTCCAATTGCTTGACAGAGAAATTGGAATCTCTCTTGCATTATCCTGCCTATTAGTTTTAACAATACAGGTATGGGATCCCTTATCCGGCAACCCGTTATCCAGAAAGCTCCGAATTACGGAAAGCCCATCTCCCATAGACTCCATTTTAATTAAATAATTTAGGATTTTAAAACTGATTTCCTTTTTCTCTGTAGTAATAAAACTATACCTGTACTTGATCCCAACTAAGATATAATTACCCCTTATTGGGGGCAGAACAGTCCTATTGGGTTTATTTAATGGTTAAATGATTCCCTTTTCTCTGTAATAATAAAACAGTACCTGTACTTGATCCCAACTAAGATATAATCCAACTAAGATAAAATTTTGATAGGATGAAAAAACCAACAGATGGTCCCCAGATTGGATGTAATTTTAGTACAGGTATGGGATCCCTTATCCGGAAACCCATTATCCAGAAAGTTCTAAATTATGGAAAGGCCATCTCCCATAGACTCCATTATAAGCAAATAATTCTTATTTTTGAAAATTATTTCCTGTAATAATAAAACAGATCCTTGTACTTGATCCCAACTAAAATATGATTAATCCTTATTGGGGGCAGAACAGCCCTATTGGGTTTATTTAATGGTTAAATGATTCCCTTTTCTCTGTAATAATAAAACAGTACCTGTACTTGATCCCAACTAAGATATAATCCAACTAAGATATCATTACCCCTTATTGGGGGCAGAACAGCCCTATTGGGTTTATTTAATGATTAAATGATTCCCTTTTCTCTGTAATAATAAAACAGTACCTGTACTTGATCCCAACTAAGATATCATTACCCCTTATTGGGGGCAGAACAGCCCTATTGGGTTTATTTAATGGTTAAATGATTCCCTTTTCTCTGTAATAATAAAACAGTACCTGTACTTGATCCCAACTAAGATATCATTACCCCTTATTGGGGGCAGAACAGCCCTATTGGGTTTATTTAATGGTTAAATGATTCCCTTTTCTCTGTAATAATAAAACAGTACCTGTACTTGATCCCAACTAAGATATAATTACCCCTTATTGGGGGCAGAACAGCCCTATTGGGTTTAATTAATGTTTTATTGATTTTTTAGTAGACTTAAGGCAGGGATCCCCAACCTTTCTTGCTCGGGAGCCACAGTCAAATATAAAAAGACTTGGGGAGCAACACAAGCACCATAAAAATTCATGGAGGAGCCAAATAAGGGCTGTGATTGGCTATTAGGCAGCCTCTATGCACCCTATCAGCTTACAGGGGGCTTTATTTGGTAGGAAATCTTGTTTCTATTCAACCAAAACTTGCCCCCAAGTCAGGAATTCAAAAATAACTCCCTGGTTTGGGGGCACTGAGAGCAACACCCAAGGGGTTGGGGAGCAACATGTTGCCCCCGAGCCACTGGTTGGGGATCACTGACTTAAGGTATGGAGATCTAAATTTCGGAGAGACCCCTTATCCGGAATACCCTTGGTCCTGAGCATTCTGGATAACGGATCCTATGCCTGTACTATACTGTTGATATTTTTTAAATATTTTTGAAATTACATTGCTCTTTCTGCTCAGGATGTACATTATTATGAAGTCCATCTCAACTGCCGAAGCACCGACATTTCTAAAAGATGCTGTTTATTCCTGAATGCCATGAAACTATTTATTTGAAGCAAAACAGCCAGTAAAAAAAAACAAAACTCCTCACTTAATATAATGAAAACTTTGAACATATAAAATTCAATTAACTGTGATAATTAAAACCAGTCACTTATGGCAAATGCAATTACAGAATCAAGAAAGTATGCCCATGTAAACATTAAAAGTAATTATACTTCTTTTACGCTAATGCTAGACAAGGCAACTTGAGATTCAGAGTGTTTGCCAAAATCCTCTGGCATGGCCCGTGGCACTGTATTCTGCATTCCTTTATAAATAGCATTTGTTTAAAAAGAAAAGAAACGAGAAGGCAAAGGGGAGGCTGTTTATTTTTACTTTAATGCTGAATCCTAACCCGAGAATTGTGTACAGTATATCCCTCGCTAATTTGTGTTGATGAGAATGGGCGACTCCAAGGGACTGGGTTTTGGAGAGATTGTTTATTAAAACTCATATTTCCTTTTCTGTTTTTAATTTGAGATGAGATCATGGTTTGTTAGTTGAAGACAGGCTTACCTTGTAAAGTCTGATCAATATAACAGCCAAGTCAGTTCAAACTAAAAGATATTTCACTTTTTCAGGTTATTTTACAGTCTAGTCCTGAAGTTTGTGATATGTGTATCTTCAGATATACAGTATATTACCGTTCTGTTGTTGCCGTTGTAGTTGCAGATGTGTTTGAGCTCCCGGCCACATTAGACTGTGTGGTACCCAAACATTTTTTAACTTTTGTTTATTTCTTTTAAAGGGATTCTATAATGGGAAAACATATATATTTTTCAAAATGCATCATAATAGCGCTCCACCAGCAGAATCCTGCATTGAAATCCATTTTTCAAAAGAGCAAACAGTTTTTTTAATATTTAATATTGAAATTTGACGTGGGGCTAGATGTGTTCTTACCTTCCCAGATGCCCTCAGACATGTGACTTATGCTCTGATAAACTTCAGTCACATTTTACTGCTGCACTGTGAGTTGCCATGATATCACCCCTTCCCATTCCCCCCTATCAGCATAACAATGGAAAGGTAGCAAGATGGCAGCTGCATTGCTAAAAATGCCCCCATGCCCCTCCTAGTGGTAGATATCAGAATAGCTCTCAATGGTAAAAGTCTTGCTCACCCAAGTCATGACTCCTCCAGTTACATGGGAGTAGGAGAAACAATAGGTTAGCTGAAAGCAGTTCTAATGTGTAGCGCTGGCTCCTTCTGAAAGCTCAGACTCAGGCACACTTTACTGCTGCGCTGCAAGTTAGAGTGATATCCCCCCTCCCAGCAGCTGATCAGCAGAACAATGGGAAGGGAGCAAGATAGCAGCTCCCAGTAGGTATCAGAATAGCACTCAATAGTAAGAAATCCAAGTCCGGCTTGGGACTCCTCCAGTTACATGGGAGTAGAAGAAACAATAGGTTAGCTGAAAGCAGTTCTAATGTGTAGCGCTGGCTGAAAGCTCAGACTCAGGCACAATGCACTGAGATGGCGCCTACACACCAATATTACAACTAAAGTAAAAAATACATTTATTGGCTCAAGAATACAATTTAAAATAGTACACTGAATTATTTGCAATGTGAACAGTGCAATACAGTAATAAAAACGATAAAAATGACAAAATCACTTTAACATGGAAAACAAATAGGCTGATAGTAGTGTTACGGTCGCTCTCTTACTACAGCTACTGTCCCACTGAGGGTCCCTTCTATATTCAGGGCACAGGACAGTCACCCATATAAGCACCCTATAAAATTTTGGAGAGCTGCATTTGGCACACAGGCCTCCATTTGGACACCCTCACTTTAAATCATATGTTTTGCGCCAAACTATAAGAGTTTCATGTCATGCAAGAAGTCTACAGTGGTCATTTAGAGGGATTTTCACCTATCTGTGCTAGGATTTTTCCATGCGTTTTGAATATTAATGCATTTGGCATAAAAAAAAACTAGAGAAAAAAACACCCATTGACTCCAATGCATTTGGTGCAAGAAAAAAAGCCCATTGACTTTAAAGCACATGTAATGTCTATTTCACTGGGGGGGGGTGAAAAAGATTAGGCACCCCCAATGAACTAGATCACAATGGAGGAATGTAATAAAAGTCGGTAACGTAAAAATTATTCGCAATGTGAAAATGTATACCTCTGTCCGAACAAATTTGCCTTTGTGCAGATTTTATATTGGCTTTACGAATGTGGAAACTGTTTAGCAACCACTTCAGACAGTGGAAGAAGGTTTGCGAATTTTATTGTGTAGCTTCTTTATGAATAAGTTTGTTCCAAGATTACGCCACCTTCAAGCATGCCTTAAAAGTCCCAATGCGCAATTAAAATTCGCAATTCAATAGCATTTTTGTGCCCCCAAGTGAAATAGGTTTTACACATTATTTAATGCATTTGGCGTCATAAAAAACTGCATTTGAAAGTGCATTTGGCGCAAGAAATAGCGCTGTGCTAGGGAACACATGCGTGCTTATTGTATTAGTAAATGATCCCTTCGATGAATTTGGAATATTTTTGTTAATATATTAAAAATGTTTCATTATAAATATTTGGGTTCAAGTTTGGCTTTAGATAAAAAAAAACCAATAAAATATTCACTAAAGGAAATAAAGCCTAAATAATAAAGTAAATAGTAAGCATGAATTTAATGTAATTCAATTATTTAATAAAAAAGTAAAAGCAAATGATAATTAAAAGAATAAACATAAGAATATTTACTAATAAACTCCATGATAAACTTTTTTTTTTAAAGAATGAAATGATTTAGTTGATCCTTTTTGCCGTGAAATGAGAAATATAATGAAATACAGCAAAATCTGATATAGTGGAACAAACATGAGATTCTGTTTAACTGCCAAGGTACGTTTCACTTTGATAACAGGCATCTGAACATCAGTTTCCTGCTGGCGTTTTCAACAGCTTAACCATCAGCCACAACATGTTCCTGAAAGGGTAACTTGTAACTGAAACCGAGCATTCTGCAGAGCAAAAAAAATCATCCGTATAAGCCACCAAAACCTCTGTGGTTCATTTTTACTGGGATTTCAGATTTGATGCAAAAGTTGTGTAATTATTGTGCTTCTTTTTTTTCCTTTTCTCTTTTTTTTTTATAACAAAACCTCATATCCATCAGTAGAGACGATGCATGACAGTTTAATGGTATCCCCCTTTAGAAACCCAGTCAGCTTGAACATACCAGGCATATAAATAATTTCATTATATCTAAATAGCAACCATAGAACTGTAGCTGAAGTAGACACTATATAAACATTACATTAAAGCTTTAAGATTAACTACCGTCTTGGTCTGGAGGGGCAGGTTATTGGGCCATGTATGGGGCCCGCAGAAACGCCTGCACGTTACATATCTAGACAAAAATAAGGCTGATATTTATCAAGTAGGTTTGGAAATCTCACTGGAATCCTGATAGGCCTGCTGTATCATTGTATGATTATTTGATTGTATGGCCATGTGCATTTGTACGGTGCAGAAGAATATCAACATAATATGAGTCCTCAAGAGGGCTTATACATTCCACACATTGGTGCTGGACTTTGGTGGTTTTCTTAAATTATACTTTATTCTATTATTTTGTAAGTTATGTCTATGGCTATGTCTAGTCTCTGGCAATATGCAGATAGGACTTGGTGGCTATAGCTTTCTTAAAGCCACATATTTACATGTGATTGGCTCTTTGAGGTTCAGTTTATTATACACTCCGCCCCTAGACTCCCTATATGTCAGAAATTATGTTCCAGGGGCTCCTTTGCTAGTCTTCCCCTTTCCTTCCTACAATCCACCCCTAGACTCCCTATATGTCAGAAGTTATGTCCCAGGGGGTTCTTTGCTAGTCTTCTGCTTCTCCTCCTACAATGCACCCCTAGACTCCCTATATGTCAGAAGTTATGTCCCAGGGGCCTCTTTGCTAGTCTTCTGCTTCTCCTCCTACAATCCACCCCTAGACTCCCTATATGTCAGAAGTTATGTCCCAGGGGCTTCTTTGCTAGTCTTCTGCTTCTCCTCCTACAATCCACCCCTAGACTCCCTATATGTCAGAAGTTATGTCCCAGGGGCCTCTTTGCTAGTCTTCTGCTTCTCCTCCTACAATCCACCCCTAGACTCCCTATATGTCAGAAGTTATGTCCCAGGGGCTTCTTTGCTAGTCTTCTGCTTCACCTCCTACAATCCACCCCTAGACTCCCTATATGTCAGAAGTTATGTCCCAGGGGCTTCTTTGCTAGTCTTCTGCTTCTCCTCCTACAATCCACCCCTAGACTCCCTATATGTCAGAAGTTATGTCCCAGGGGTTTCTTTGCTAGTCTTCTGCTTCCCCTCCTACAATCCACCCCTAGACTCCCTATATGTCAGAAGTTATGTCCCAGGGGTTTCTTTGCTAGTCTTCTGCTTCCCCTCCTGCAGTCTAACCCAACCTCATGGAAATGTTGATCTGCAGCTTGCTCCTCAAGGGAGTAACAAATTAAATCTTAAAGCTAAAGGTTAAATCTAATCGGATTGCTTGGTCCATGGGACAAGACATCTGATACATGCTATTTGACTTTTAACAATAAAGGCCAAATCATATGCAATAACCTATGTGTAGCTTAGGATCCAGTCACTTGTCCACTAGTCTGATTAAGCTAGATCAAATCCTTAATATAAGAAAGAGCAACAAACAATTAACACCCTTATTAAGAGGATAAACTGCTCAGTGTATTTTATAGATCTTTGATTGACCTAATGCCATGTCATCCTTTGAAAGTTTGACACCAATAAACTACATTGAACATATTTCTTTACAGAGGTGTAAATATAAATAAGGTCAATATAGATGACTAGCAACATGCACATTTATATGTTTCCCAGTTAATCAAGCAATCTGGTTAGTTAACTACAAAATTCAAGCTTTGTTTAGTAATGTGTCGGATTGAACAGTGGCTTACCCCCTTGACCTGAAAATTTTCAACACCAGTTCATGTCACCATTACCATCTCTGCCATCTATTGGACACCGTTTTGTAGCGACAACAGAGCCATGTAATTATTGGCAGTCAAGTCAATGCTCAGGAATGTATTCTTTTGCATTTTTGTACCCTGCACTTACTGGCTTTCCCTAACTTACACCCCCTTCATGCATACAGTTTTGCCAAACAGAGGCAGAGATGTATTCACATGGAAAGCTCAGGTCCTTGCACTCTACATGTGGCTGCTGATAGTGGGTCAGTGTGCAAAGTGCAAAAAAACCATGGCATGCCTGTTTTTTTCCATTTTGGGCTTTGTCTGTAAATAAAACCCGTGATGATTCTAAAATATGTTGGAAGGGAAACTGGAGTACCCAAAGGATACCCAGAAATGGGGATAACGTACAAACTGCTCAGATTAGAGTTGAATGCAGGTCCCAGCGAATCAGTGCTAACCACTGGGCAATCGTGCCCTAGGAGTATATTCATTTATTGTTGTTGTTCTCACACAGGACTCCCTGTGGTGTTTTTGGGGATAAGCAACTCTTTACTTGTTGGGTGTTCCACCATCCCTGTATCTACAACCTCTAGGAACCACATAAAAAGCACTAGTGCAACAGCCAGACAAAATCTTACATGATTTCCTTGCTGTACAATAGTTGTAGCGATGCACTAAAACTAACTTTCTGTGAATTGTTCCTGGATTTTCTCTCTTTTTATAAGGTGGCGCTTTCCATGTATCTAAAAGAGCATTCATAGTTTATAAATTAATAATTTGAGGACACGCTGTATTTAATATTAAATTGCTCATTAGAGGGACCATGCTTGCATTTTTTTTTTTGATTTGGCACCAAAATCAGGTTTCTCTGATTAGGTATCGCATGTTAAATATTTGCACACTTTCCAAAGCGTACAATTCGCTGTTTGTCAGCGCAAGGCATAACACTTGGCAAGTTGGCATATGTTACATAAGTGGCAATTCATAACTTATTATTATGGGATACTGGAAATTTTCCATGCTCATGGATGCAAACAACGTGCATATAGTGAACAGTCGATTTCTGGCATATGTTTTAATCATATAAATTATACAGCACTTTTGCGTGGCCCAGGACTCGCTCTGGGACGGTTTCAATGCACTGTTTGTTTACTTTAAATGAACCTTTTGACTTTAAAGAAGGCAATAAAATGATTTTTTGGTTGGTTGAGGAATTAGAAGCCCAATTTTTCATACTTGCACGAAGACAAGATACGTTTATTCTAAGGCTGGCAAGAAGTCAGAGTAATTTTAATCGTTACTGGGGAAGAGCAATTACCTTTGATAAAACACATTAAATACTCTACATTGGTGTCACAGTACATTTTATTTTCAGTAAACAAAAAAAAACCTCAAAATGATAGGGTGCTTTACTATGTAATGGAACTCTAGGGCTAGGTGCAGATATATCTGCAGTTAGTGGGATTTGTGGATGTTTTTAAAGCAGAGTAGTCATGAAGTTGAAGAAAGAAATACTTCAACCTTAGTAATGTCATCAAGATTGTAATGACTTAAGGTCCATATGACAAGCGTCCTGCAAAGGTCATCAGCATTGATCTCTGGAGCAGTGAAGAAAAAAAATCCTCTGGAATGATGAATTGTACTTTACCATCTGGCAGTATGGGTTTGGCCAGGAGATACCTATCTGCCTGAATGTTTAGGGCTACTACAACACATGGCAACTTTTCAACCTGTGGATAAATGCAGGCCAAGAATCTACCCCTATGCTCCCAAAAACTTCTTGATGTGCCTGTACCTGGAGCCATTGCATCAGCCCAGATGCAGGCACTCGCAGTGAGTTTTGGTGCAGTTTGGCACCAAAATCTGCTCCATGTGCCATATACCGGGGGCGGTGAAATGTTCAATGTAAACTTTCGTTAAAAAGGCCTTGAACCTTGATTCCAATACAGCAAATTGGAACCCTCCATTATTCATTACCTACTTGATAATTCTACTTTACGGCAACTGCCCGTCCCTATGTTTGCATTATAATGCCTCCATTCACAAAGTGAGATCCATGCAGCATGGGTTTGCAAAGACTGGAATGGTAGAAAGTGACTGGCTTAGAGCCCTTACCTTCACCCAACTGAACAACTGAGTGATGATTTACAATATGGACTAGTCACCCAAAATCTGTGCCTGATCTCACTAAAGGTGGCCATGCACGTTAAGCGAAGCGAGTGGATCTTCTCCTGATATCCCCACCTACGAGTGGGCATATATTGGGAAAATGTAGGCTAATTCCGTTGGCCCTGGGGCCAAACGATCGAATTAAAATGGGAGCAATGGGCACAGTCGGTTCGGGGGCCGCATCAACTAGCCAATTCAGTCCCCAATCCGACTAAATCTTTTAACCTGCCCGATCGATATCTAGCCATTTTCAGGCCAGATATCAGTCGGGCATGCCAATCGATATCGGTCCAAGGGACAGCTACAATCGGCCTGTGTATGGCCACCTTAATGCTCTTGTTGCTAAAGGAAATCCAATCTAACCAACAGAATTCCATGCATAGCAGAAAACCTCTCCAGAAAAGTAGAAACTGTTATAGCAGTAAGGAAAGATTTTTATATAAATACCCTTGGTTTCAAACCAAAGGAGGGAGGGCCCATGGTAATAACAAAATGCAAACTCACACACTCAAACACACACTTTTTTCTAGAGAATCATGTCCCATTCTTTCTATCCATTTCTTCCTTTCTGTATCCAAATTTTTGGAAGGTACCATATAGGAGGCAGTGCCTCATATCACTGTTTGTATCATAGGGACTCATGTCTGAAACTGACTATTGTAGGACACATGTAGACTGTAAGCAACCTCTTGCATACCTGCAGTGCCTACCAGTTCAGATGTGGTCCTTTTGCTAGAAAAATGGTGTCTAAAGTGTTTATGAGCAATCATTCATGTAGCTGCAACCCTATGGAACCCTGACAGAATTATTTGCCAAACCCAAACGGAACACTGTGGATTTGGCTTTTGAAATAGTTTAGGATTAATACTGACTCATATGATGTAAATATAGATTGCGCCTAATAGCCATTATATTTCCCACTACTTTGTGCTCTATTTTTCAGAATTCCAAGTTTATAATGCATGGTAAAGAGCTTTATGGAAAAAAGCCAGCAATAATCTCCTATCATGTTTATGTATTTAAATTTAGAGTGCTCTTTAAATCTGATGGAAAGAATCATGGGATAAATTACTGAGAAGACAGCATGTTGGCTTAAGTTTCATGCTGCATCCATGTAACCTATACTTCTTCCTTACTGGAGGTTAATGAATGCAATCGGGACTATTTTTAATGCATGATATTTTGATTCTCTTTTGGAATGTCATTCTGCAGTCTATGGTTGCTAAACATAGCACCTTAAAAATAACCTGCACCCAAATTAATTCAGCCAATGATCCCATAGCAATAACTTATGAAAAATGTTATGCAGTTTAAAGAGATAAAATCAGTCCATGGATCGTGATGGGCAGATTTCACAAAATTACATATATTAAAACTGCTCTTGATTCTTTGCTGCCTTACTGAGTTTTTTTTTTATAGAACTTATTTGATCCCATTAATGGGTCAGAACCATGCAAAACATAGCTTCTAAAAGGGCCTTGGTAAGAATATGATGTTAAAAAGAATCTCAGCCATAAATTAGAACAGATCTGCTGCTTTGTGAGAGAAAGAAAGGAGACTTAATGGCCCTCTATAGAGTCAATTGTCCCACATTATGCTTTGTGCAGGTACATGTATGTGATCTGTTATCCAGAAAGCTTCTAATTGCAGGAAGTTCAGCTCCCACAGACTCAATTTTCATCAAAAAATAGGAGACAAAACAACCGTGTTGGGTTTATTTAACGTTTAAATGATTTTTTGGTAGACTTCAAGTATAGAAATACAAACTATGGAAAGATCCCTTATCTGGAAAAACCAGTGTCCCGATTAGCCTTGATAATAGATCCCATAACTCTACACTGAAATGCATATGCTAGTATACAGTGATTTATTGGTATCTTTTTGAGCAGACCCTGTCATCGTTGCTGTTGTGTTGGTCACACTCCCAAGACTTGGGTTGATAGGCTATCCTTTGTTCTGGTTTGTTTTTAGGGCATAACAGCAAAATAGGAAGACAAAAAAAGCCAGTATTGTGAGTTTATTGACAAATATGTAATACACAACATGTTTCAGGCCTCCATGGGTCCTTCCTTAGCACTATACTAATCTATTGAGGTATCCATGGAGGTGCACCATGAATGTTCCAGGAGAACTTCAACATGAATTGATTAGAAAGATAAGGGAGGCATAACATGTCCCTTGATGAGTCCTTCCAATGTCGTTATACTTTTCTGGCCCATTTAACACTACTGGAATACTAAAGTTCTCCTGGTGGACGTTGTATATAAGGATTACAAGGGAGTAACAGACCTGATACACCAGAAGGAAAGAAAGCAAACACAGTTAGCAGTTCAATTCACAAATGCAATCTTTATCTAAACCAAGTACATATTTTTATTCTGATAAATTGCTCTTACACTGCAAACCAGTAGGCATTGGCTTCAAGCTTACCAGACAAGTACTGTTTCTTTTCACAAAAAAAATCTGTCGATCTAAGTTAAGGCTAAAGAAGGAAGAACATATGTATAGTGATGAGCGAATCTGTTCCGTTTCGCGAAAAATTTGCGAATCTTTCAGAAGATCTGTGAAACGGCGAAAAATTTGCGAAACGGCGAAAATGTCTTGCGGCAAAAAAAATTGTCACCCACGACTATTCTTTTGTCGCCCGCAGCTATTCTTTTGTCACCCACGGCTATTATTTTGTCGCACGGCTATTATTCTGTTGCCCGCGGCTATTATTCTGTTGCCCACGGCTATTCTTTTGTCGCCCGCGGCTATTATTTTGTCGCACGGCTATTATTCTGTTGCCCGCGGCTATTATTTTGTCGCATGGCTATTATTTTGCCACCCGCGGCTATTATTTTGTCGCCCACGACTATTCTTTTGTCGCCCGCAGCTATTCTTTTGTCGCCCGCGGCTATTATTTTGTCACACAGCTATTATTTTGTCGCACGGCTATTATTTTGTTGCCCGCGGCTATTATTTTGTCGCATGGCTATTATTTTGCCATCCGCGGCTATTATTTTGTCGCCCACGACTATTCTTTTGTCGCCCACAGCTATTCTTTTGTCGCCCGCAGCTATTATTTTGTCACATGGCTATTATTCTGTTGCCCGCGGCTATTATCTTGTCGCACGGCTATTATTTTGCCACCCGAGGCTATTATTTTGTCGCACGGCTATTCTTTTAACGCCCGCGACTATTTTTTTTTGACGCCGGTGACAATTTTTGGACGTGCGGCAAATTTTTCCGCAGTGAATTTTTTCATCAGTTTCGCGAAACAATCCGCCAATGGTGAAATGCAGAAATTCGCCGCAAATCCATGCCTGCCGAAACATTTCGCCCACCACTACAGTATGTAGCATGGTGTGATAAAGAGCAGAAACTTTGCATTTTAGAGACTGTTGCTGTAAATGACCAGGCATGATATGGTACAAAAGTGGATAACGTACATCTGTATTTTGTGCAGCAGAAACATTTAGTTATGAGCAAAGGCTGAGTGTCAGCGATGGTGACCTGGAACGCCACCCTGCTGTGCAACACTGACCCAGTCTAACAATTGATGAGTGACTTATACAGTTGCACAGTCAGTGAGGGAGAAAAATAAAACAAGTTCACCAAGGTCAGCGTTTGCAGGCAAACAGAACACTTAAATGAAATCTGTTACTTATGTTAATGGTTTGCTCACATGGGCCCTTTCTCCGCTGTCTGCAATCCGTATCTCTTGCCTGGCGAGTACATATTTATAAGGGATGGGAAAACAGGCTTCATGGATGAAACAAACAAGGAGATCCTGCATCTTCCCACAGTACTGGGATTTCAGCAATAAAATGAAAGCATTTTCAAATGATTTATAATCAATGTAATGTGTCTGTTGTTACTTAAACTGCATCTGATCTATGTTAATATGTATCTTTATGGTTGCTTTGCTGTCAATTTGAAGGTACAGGTATAGGATCCCTTATCTGGAAACCCGTTATTAAGAAAGTTCAGAATTACGGAAAGGCCATCTCCCATAGACTCCATTTTAATCAATTAATACAGAATTTTAAAACTGATTTCCTTTTTTTCTGTAATAATAAAACAGTACCTGTACTTGATCCCAACTAAGATATAATTACCCCTTATTGGGGGCAGAACAGTCCTATTGGGTTTATTTAATGGTTAAATGATTCCCTTTTCTCTGTAATAATAAAACAGTACCTGTACTTGATCCCAACTAAGATATAATTACCCCTTATTGGGGGCAGAACAGTCCTATTGGGTTTATTTAATGGTTAAATGATTCCCTTTTCTCTGTAATAATAAATCAGTACCTGTACTTGATCCCAACTAAGATATAATTACCCCTTATTGGGGGCAGAACAGCCCTATTGGGTTTATTTAATGGTTAAATGATTCCCTTTTATCTGTAATAATAAATCAGTACCTGTACTTGATCCCAACTAAGATATAATTACCCCTTATTGGGGGCAGAACAATCCTATTGGGTTTATTTAATGGTTAAATGATTCCCTTTTCTCTGTAATAATAAAACAGTACCTGTACTTGATCCCAACTAAGATATAATTACCCCTTATTGGGGGCAGAACAGTCCTATTGGGTTTATTTTATGGTTAAATGATTCCCTTTTCTCTGTAATAATAAATCAGTACCCGTACTTGATCCCAACTAAGATATAATTACCCCTTATTGGGGGCAGAACAGCCCTATTGGGTTTATTTCATGGTTAAATGATTCCCTTTTATCTGTAATAATAAAACAGTACCTGTACTTGATCCCAACTAAGATATAATTACCCCTTATTGGGGCAGAACAGCCCTATTGGGTTTATATAATGGTTAAATGATTCCCTTTTCTCTGTAATAATAAAACAGTACCTGTACTTGATCCCAACTAAGATATAATTACCCCTTATTGGGGCAGAACAGCCCTATTGGGTTTATTTAATGGTTAAATGATTCCCTTTTCTCTGTAATAATAAAACAGTACCTGTACTTGATCCCAACTAAGATATAATTACCCCTTATTGGGGGCAGAACAATCCTATTGGGTTTATTTAATGGTTAAATGATTCCCTTTTCTCTGTAATAATAAAACAGTACATGTACTTGATCCCAACTAAGATATAATTACCCCTTATTGGGGGCAGAACAGCCCTATTGGGTTTATTTAATGGTTAAATGATTCCCTTTTCTCTGTAATAATAAAACAGTACCTGTACTTAGACTAATTAGGATGAGGTTTAAGTTGTGTTCGTATTTACTGTCAAAGATTTACCTGGAACTCTAGCAGGGTCACTGAGGCTTCAGTGTTTCCATATGTTAGTTACCTTGTTATAAGCTACAGGGGGCCATGGAAGAATGTTCAACCACAAAGACAAAGTTTAACCCAGAAAATCTGAAAACATCTGCTCGGCACAACTGAAGCATTGGGATGCAGCTGCTGTGCGTTAGAACTGCTCCCCAACCTCCCCCCGTATCCAGAATTGATTTAGATTTATGGTAACACAATGAAATCAATAATTATCACAACATTAGGGAATTTTAGAAGCTGAGAGTTGAGGTTGCATGCTTAAAGGAGAATGCAAGTCAAAATGTAAAAAGCATACTGCCCAATAGTCCTCCTATTGTTTAGTAAAAACGCCATACGTTTGGCTCAGCCAATCACATATTTACTCAGTCACACGTACTGCACATTTTCTAGAACAGGCAGCCATCTCTAAAAAGGTATTCTCCCTTCCTTTCCCTCCTTGCCTCATACTGCACATGTGTTTCATTCCCTCCCCCCCTCCCCTCTGCCAGATCCGCTTCTGATTGGCTGGTGGGCATGTGTAGCTCAGAACAGGAGACAGGATCAAGTTACACACATGCTCAGAGAATAGGAAGGCTGCCGCTGGCACCTACAGGAAGGGGAGAGAGATTTCAGTGATGTCACTGTAGGCTTCACACTGCTGTAGGCTGCCAGCACCATATCTCAGAGAAGCAAGCAGGGATCTGGGAATGTAGATATGCAGTAAGTACTTAAAAAGAATGCATTTAGACTTACTTTTAATTTATATTAACCTTTCATTGTCCTTTAAAGAGTCCATGGATAGATTGGCAACAGTGATGAGGGAAATTTTTCAGCAGGCATGGATTCGCTGCAAAATTCTGCATTTCACCATTGGTGAGTTTTTGTGCGAAACTGCCGCAAAAATTTGTTGAGTGAGGAAAAATTTGCGGTTGTGCCAGGAAAAAGTTGCGACCGTGTAAAAACAAGTTGCGCACGTCAAAAAAAGTTGTGCAGTAGCCACATTTCGCAAATTTGTTGCTGTTTCACAAATTCTTTAGCAGTTTTGCAAATTTTACCGCAAAACTAGACCGATTCACTCATCACTAGTCGAAAAATGCGCAAAACTTTCAAAAGATTCAAGGAACGGTGAAAAATTTGCAAACCATGGAAAACGGCACTACCATTTTGTTGATGCGTGCGTCATTTTTTTTGGCGCACACAACACTTATTTCTTGATTTTTGCACCCATTTCATGAAACTCCGCCAATGGCGAAACGCTGAAATTCGACGCAAATCCATGTCTGCCGAAAAATTTTGCTCATCACTACTTATTACCATTTGGGATGATGTTACACATTGGGACGGATTGGCAATACAATGCAATGGTTTTTGTGTCACGTGAGTTGTTTCTTAATAGCCTAAAACTCCAAAAAGACCAAACCAAGACCAGACCAAAAAAATTAAAATTTTAGTTAAAATGGTGGCAAAAAGAGAATTTAGGACATCCTGTAAATGGGAAGCGTGTTTATTCTGATGAGTTTAAGATTGCTTGTGTTGCTAAATACTTGGAGCACAGTGGCTGTGTCCTGACTGCTTTCTGATGAGCTGAAGGCCATGCTGATAAGCATTGTAGTTGCACAATTAGGTTATAGGAGCTGGCCGAGGAAACAAGTAAAAACAACATGGGAAAAATCTTTTTATTTGTGCAAAGTTTGCCTAATAGCAGCTGTTCACATGATCAGTTTTACAATGTATTTTGAAAATATAATGAAGTGCTTCTAAACTCATCCAAAAATAATTCTCAGCGGAAAGCTATGAAGGGTGTTTTAAAATACTGACAATAAAAAAATTCAGCTAGCAGGGCTGAACTGATTGCAGTGTATTTTAATTGCAAGCAGTGCTGCCCAGCAACATGTATTTATTAGATGTGTCCCTGAATTTTCAAGTGATCTGATCACCCTACCTTAAGATATTATAAGAATCCCTTAGGCTTCCTAAAGATATTGTTAGCCATTGGGTGGCATGAAATGTGTAAGACTATTCATTTGTAATTATTTTTTAAACTATTAGCTGCTAATAGATGTCTACTTTAGGCTCTGCTTTTGTTTTTTAACTTGTAGGTGACCATTCAAATCTAATTGCTGATTGGTTGCTATGATTTTTGTCTCCAGTGTTAATAAATACGCCCCTTAGAGTAATTCACTTTGCAAAGTGTAAAAGTTGGGCACAATTCACCATGTTTTCTGCGCTACACCGCTCTGCTTTAATCCTTTTCCACTTATATTTGGGGTCAAAGTATATGACTAGTGATGAGCGAATCTGTTCCGTTTCGCTTCGCCGAAAAATTCGCGAATCTTTGAAAAGATCCGCGAAACGGCGAAAAATTCGCGAAACGGCGAAAATGTTGTGCGACAAAAAAAATTGTCGCACGCGGCTATTATTTTGTCGCGCGGCTATTGTTTCGTCTCCCGCGGCTATTGTTTTGTCGCGCGGCTATTATTTCATCGCCCACGGCTCTTGTTTCGTCGCCCACGGCTCTTGTTTCGTCGCCCGCGGCTATTGTTTTGTCGCGCGGCTCTTGTTTCGTCGCGCGGCTCTTGTTTCGTCGCCCGCGGCTATTATTTTGTCGCGCGCTATTGTTTCGTCGCCCGCGACTATTCTTTTTTGACGCCGGCGACAATTTTTGGACGTGCGGCGAATTTTTCCGCGCCGAAATTTTTCATCCGTTTCGCGAAACAATCCGCCAATGGTGAAACGCGGAAATTCGCCGCGAATCCATGCCTGGCGAAACTTTTCGCCCATCACTATATATGACCTATAAAGCAATCATTTCTTTACAGTTCTGGCCAAGTGATATGCAGGTGATATATATGACCATCATTTATATACATGACCCTAAACATGACGCTAATTTCTATTAGAACTCATAAAGATCCATGGATCTACTTTCATTCCGCAGGTTTTTACCTTTGTATAAAGATACATTTATTTTTATGTTTGTCATGGCTTTCATATGCTGGACGTTATTATTATTATAATAATTATCCAAGTGCATTTTAAAAGGCTATATAAAGAAAGTTTTGCATTGCTAACTATATAATTAGAGTAAGTATTCCACAGGAGAGCAATATTGGCTTCTAATTCTGTAGCAGAAGAGATAGGAGGAGAAAACAAGAACAGGCCAAGGGCTTTGTTTTCTCCCAAGCAGCAACTGCTTGAATTTGAACTGTAATCCTAGTTAAAAATGATATCTTTTGTGCCTTGAGTGAATCTGATAGCTTCATTGTTTAACCTCAGTTACACAGTACCATGAAAAATACTTATATAGATAAATAAATGTATGAGTCACAAAATTATTAGCTCTAAATGACATTTGGTATGTTTGCTAATATATATGTCATTACATTTTTGGGTAATTAAACTGAATCTTCAGTAGCATGAACGTTTCTGTAAACACCCAATATCTCAGGTAGGACTGGAATCCTGATATCCCTTATGGCAAACCGTCTGGAATTTCCAGAGAGTATTACATTTACTTGAGACAGAGCTTTACTATGAATCACCTTTTATCCTCCCGGTTTGCTGCGAGCGATGTATGCTTTTACTGGAAAACTGAAACACTTTCCTTTTGAAACAGAATCTTTTTGAAGGTGGGTGGACAAGGGTAGGTTTTTGGAACACCTGACTGATCCGTCATTCAGATTTGTGTCCAGATTGCAATGGTAAATTCATCATGTGGAAAGCAAGTAGGGAAGCTAGGTGTGGCCCCTTTCATTTGGGGGAAGACCAGATAGCCATGGTTAACACTGTATTTTCTGCCTACACTGATGCAATAAGATCAGGATGGTCTCTTCACTGAATGAAGGTTGGACCGCTTGTCTGTTATGTTTGTACAGGGTACGGAATAGTTTTCTTTCTTCCTAGTACTTTTTGTTAATCACTATCTTCCTTTTTTGTTCCATTCCATCTTGCTGACATTATGCCCTTGGGGCAAGCAGAGTTGGACATGGGTCACTTGACTTAATATATGTAATCCCTGTTTGTTTAACTAATCTGGGAACATTCTATGATTGCTTATTTACAGATAATGTCGTTTCATTCCTATTTCAAACAAGCCATTGTGTTTTATTTTAGTGAGGGCTTCATGGCATACATTTGTGCTATTCAAGAGACCCATCGTTATCAGAAACAAAATAAGTTTTATTAATAATTTTTGGTTTCATTATTTTATGTTACAGGGTTTAGCTGTACATGGTGTTTACTTGGTATTAATCTATTATCTGCTCAAATGAGGACTATTAACTTACACTGGATCCTTGCCATTTTTTGTGTTGGAGAGGATTGGGGGTTTTCTGCACCAGAAGAGCTAAAAATTCTGATATAAAAATTGGAAAACATTGCTTCTTTCAGTTACCAGGAGCAGCTTTTTCTCAACTCAGACCTCATGACAGCAGTGGCCGTGTTCTAAAAGCACTTGTATCCAAGGTCTGGCTGCGCCCTGCAGCTAGCAGTAAATTGGAACGTGTTGGGTGAGCAACCATGATATCTCACTCCTTGGACCAATATCTGACTATTCCACAACTCACCATTGTCACACTTGTGCATAAAGCTGGGACATAGGCCCACCCACAGCAGCATTCCTTTGCAAGGAGTGGCAATGATACCCTGAACATAACCAAGCCATAACCTTAAACCCAACTCCATCCATAAAAAAAATACACAGGAAGGTGGGTTGGAAGCTGCTCACTATGCCACCAGAATAGAAAGAGGCCTTCCTTGCTGCTAACCCCTTTATTATTCCCTGCCACTCCCCACCTCCTTACCTTCCTCCTAAAGCCTAAACACCTTGCTTAGCGTGATTCATTCTAGCTTCTTCTCATTAACTCCTTCCTAACTTGCCCCCCCAGCTAAACTTTCTCAAATCCTCAGCCTGGCTCCAGTCTACAATACACCGCTCAGCTGGATCCCCATAAAGGCTGAGAACAGAAAAGTCTTAATATTTTTCACGTGCCACCCAAGCTCTGTGACTTTGTAGCAATGGTTTGTGACATGTAACTCACAAATCCCAATGTAGCACACACTAACCTTATACACAATAACAAAAACAATAATAAAATGAACACACAAGCAGATGCCCTGCTATTAAGAAAGTCCCATACTGAAGGAAATAAATGTACTTTGTTTAGTTATTTGAAATACAGCTTTTTCATTTTAGGTGTTATCAGAAGAACCTCAGAAGAACATTTTCTATGTAGCTTGGGTAGGGCTTACCCTCTTCACATCTTCTATATGTGTCATCTGAATGTCAAGATGAAGGTTCCTGGAAATATGGGGAGAAGATGTTTAGTCAGAACTTAAATTCTTCTGAAGCCACAACCTTGACATGGGATAATAGATGAATGTTAGAGATGATATATCCATCTAGTTGAATTGACAAGAAGTGCTTTGCTAAGCCTCCTGACATCTCTATAAGACTCTATTCAGTTGAAAAGACAACAATCTGACATTGACTTACATATAAAAGGCAAAGCTTCTTTGTGTGCATGTCAAAACCTAAACCTACTGTACCGCCTCAAGACAGCCTAATATATAACATGTATTTGTGTGTCCAAAAGGGTTTTGTCTTATCCTCCTTGATTTGGGAATTGTGATGACAAGTTTCATGTTATGTTACACCTTGTAAATAATATGAAGTATAAGCTGCTGCTCACAAACAGGTGATGGATTATGTACCTGCTAGTCCTGAAACAGAGAAAGGATGATGGGGTTAAGAGCTTACTGGGTCAAGAGAACATAGTAAGCTTATCTACCAGCTCTCTTACTATTTAAAGGTGGCCATACACGTGGCGATCTGACGATGTTTCGTACGACCATCGGTCGCACGAAACATCGTAAGATCCGCCACACACCATTCAGGGCTGAATCGGCAGGTAAGGAGGTAGAAACAATAGGATTTCTACCTCCTTCTGCCGATTCAGCTCTGAAGGGAGAATTTTGGTCAGGCGCCTTCTATGGCGCCCGATCAAAATTTTCAAACTTGTCCGATCGGCGAGTCGTCCGATATCGGCAGCTTCCTGCGATATCGGTCGACTCGCCGACATGCCATACACGCACCGATTATCGTACGAAACGAGGTTTCGTACGATAATATCGGTGCGTGTATGGCCACCTTAAGATGTAAGAACAATGGCATAACATGGGCAGTGAGCCATTTTAGGAAAGCCAAAACTATAGAAAGATGACCTGTTCGGCAAACATTAGTCCAGGCCAACCAAGCAGTAACAGCATCTATGTATTCTGTTGTTACACCACTGTTGAAATCAATAAGGTTGTGTTTATTTATTTAAAAAAAAGTGTATTGTTTATAATAAATTATTTGATCTCTTTTGAAATAGGCCTTTACTATGACTTTTGCTTCAGCATTAGTTAAATGTCAGCTGTAGGCATTTGTATAGGAGAAAAGTGGAATAACACGAGTGATAAGTCATAGCTACCAGTAGCTTAAATCATTTTGGGACCCTGAAAAATTGGAACAATGCCCTTTATTAGCAACGACCCTCTACCCGCCTGGACTGCCCTATTGTGACCACTTGAAACTACAATTTTTAACACCAGGGGCAGTTTATCAGTGTTCTAATAAGAAGCTGTTTTTAGCTGACAAATCTTTTCTTTTGAATTTCTGAGATATTTTCAATTCATAAATCTCACAAATTTCAGTTTGGAAAAGTCAAAATTAGATTTTTTTTTGTCCCAATTTTATTTAAAAAAGACAATTTTTTTTAAATAAATAGGCCCATATGTGTAGCTGCTTTATAATCTTCAACCAGGATCTGGCATTAAATCCACCATATGTAGCTAGATATCAAAAATGTATTACTAGCCGCTGCTACACCAACCAGTACCAACAGCAACTAACCATTACTAGTGATGAGAGAATTTTATCGCCAGGCATGGATTTGCAGCGAATTTCTGCATTTTACCATTGGCGAATTGTTTCACAAAAATTCTCTATGTAAAAATTTGTTGCGTGTCACGATTGCGTCAAATAGGCGCGGTCACTAGTGATGGGCGAAATAATTCGGCAGGCATGGGTTTATGGCGAATTTCTGCATTTCGCCCTTGGCAGATTATATTGCGAAATGGTCAACAAAAAACAGGTCGAAAAATTGTCGCCCGCTTAAAAAATTTTTTTTTTTTTACATAGGACATTTTCACCGTTCGCGAATCTTTTGAAAGATTCACAATTTTTTCTACAATGCGAAACGGGAGAGATTTGCTCATCACTAACGGTCACTTCAAAATGGCCGCAGTCTCGTCAAAAATAGTCACTTGTGGCACAAAAAGTCACCCAACACCCGCGTTTCGCACATTTTTCTGTAGTTTCACAAATTTTTCACATAATGGGACAGATTCACCCATCACTGACCATTACAGTTCTAAACAGGCCTTATAAGATAACCCAAAATAATTGAAGGTAGTTTTATCAAAAGTTTAATTTTCTGGTGTTTTTCAAATTCAATAAAATTAAATTTGTTTCGAAAGTGTCTGGCAAATTTCCAATGGAAACGTAACTTGCATTATGAAAATTCAATTTCCATTGACTTGCCACAAACTATTTTATAGAGTTGCTTATTATTGATGAGCGAATCTGTCCCGAAAAATTTGCGAATCTTTCAAAAGAAAAATTAGTGAAACTGCAAAAATGTGCGGGAAAAAAAAACTGTCGCCCGCGACTATTCTTTTGATGCGCGACTATTCTTTTGACGCCCGTGACTATCCTTGCAACAATTTTTGACATGCAACTATTCTTTTGACGCCCGCCACTATTCTTGAGACAATTTTTGGACGTGCGGCAAATTTTTCCACCTGTTTCGCAAAACAATCCGCCAATGTTCGCAAAACAATCCGCCAATTGGCCATATCTCGATCGGCCAGGTTATATGTCAAAACAATTCCAAAATATTCACATCAACGAAGTTGCAAGAATTTAACTATAAATTACTCTCAAGATGGTATATGACCCCAGTGAAACTAAAAAAAATGTTTGATATAACTGATATATGTTGGAGGTGCAACTCTGAAATAGGGACCTACGAACATCTATGGTATAAATGTAAAAAACTAGAACAATATTGGATTAATATCCAAAATATTATTGAGAAAATTTTCCCAAAAGAACTAGAACTTAATTCTACATCAATTCTATTATTGTATGATTCTAAAAAAAACGGTATAATCTCCAATGCTCTGATTAAGTACATTATCACAACAGCTAAAGCAATCATTCCAAGAAAATGGAAAGAAACGGAGCCACCGACAACAGCTGAATGGATTCATCTACTAGAAGACTCCAAAAATATGGAAGAATCTATAGCATACAAAGGTGGAAATGTACTTAAACACTTTCAAAATTGGAGAATGTGGTCGGAATACACAAAATCTAAATAGGGAATATAAAATATCTCCTTATATGAGTTGCAACTCCAATGATGTAAATATTATAAAAGAATCACAATGTATTACATAAAGAACATCTTGTCTAAATTGGAACAATATACTGTCATTTATTGAAAACTGTCTCTAAATCGAGTTGGAATAACATACTAACAAAAGAATGTAAAACAATAATGCCTTGTCATGTTACTTGTAACCTGTTTTTTTTACTTACCTTTGCCCTACCTCCCTTCCCCCTCTTCATTCTGTACCCCAAAAATCTGAAAACTAATAAAAAGTTAATTGAAAAAAAAAAAAAAGAAAATCCAGTCGGATCGGGGACCGCATCGGTTCGTTGATGCGGTCCCCGAACCGACTGCCCCATGGCCGCAAATGTAATCCGATCGTTTGGCCCCAGGGCCAAATGATCGGATTATTTTTTTTTTTAGCTACTTGCTACCCGATATCACCCACCCGTAGGTGGGGATATCGGGTGAAGATCTGCTCGCTTGGCGACATCGCCAAGCGAGTGGATCTTATAGTGTATGGTCACCTTAAGAAAATACAAACACACACTTATATTCTGCAAGTTCAGGATCCCATTTACACTACTGAAATTCTACTTCATTGTCATGAGTGGTTTGTGCCTTGCACACAAATGTATCTCAGGGAAAGATTGCCTTGCACATTGTTATACTGAGAAGTTACTGGGCTCTGCTTTGATAAATCTAATTATGTTGCACAGTGATGTGATTAATTGAACTTCAGGCCCCCTTGTCAGAATATGGAGAACAGTGATTGTTAATTTCATTATTGGAGCAAAGAACTGAATGGATTTACAAGACAATGGGACATAACACTCTCTGTGGATGTCAAAAAAGGCTACTACTTATTTTAATTTGCAGACTGGAAAAATTTGATTGTGGCTGACAATACCCTGTTGCCAGCAGTTCAGGCATTTCCCACACATTCTTTCCTCTAATATTCTTAAATATCTTAATCTATACTGATTTTTCTTTTGTATAATAGGGCAGGTTCAGATCTGATAAAGCACAAAGATAAGGCACACAAAGGAGCAATTTATCAGTTATTTGATTTGAGAGTTTTTTGAAACGCGATTGCAAAAAAATATATATAGATAGGTATGAGATTCGTTATCGGAAACCAATTATCCAGAAAGTTTTGAGTTACAGGAAGGTCTTCCCTTTTCTCTGTAATGATAAAACAGTTCCTTCTACTAACTAAGATATAATTACCCTTTATTGGGGGCAGAACAGCCCTATTGGGTTTATTTCATGGTTAAATGATTCCCTTTTCTCTGTAATAATAAAACAGTACTTGTACTTGATCCCAACTAAGATATAATTACCCCTTATTGGGGGCAGAACAGCCCTATTGGGTTTATTTCATGGTTAAATGATTCCCTTTTCTCTGTAATAATAAAACAGTACCTGTACTTGATCCCAACTAAGATATAATTACCCCTTATTGGGGCAGAACAATCCTATTGGGTTTATTTCATGGTTAAATGATTCCCTTTTCTCTGTAATAATAAAACAGTACTTGTACTTGATCCCAACTAAGATATAATTACCCCTTATTGGGGCAGAACAGCCCTATTGGGTTTATTTCATGGTTAAATGATTCCCTTTTCTCTGTAATAATAAAACAGTACTTGTACTTGATCCCAACTAAGATATAATTACCCCTTATTGGGGCAGAACAGCCCTATTGGGTTTATGTCATGGTTAAATGATTCCCTTTTCTCTGTAATAATAAAACAGTACCTGTACTTGATCCCAACTAAGATATAATTACCCCTTATTGGGGCAGAACAGCCCTATTGGGTTTATTTCATGGTTAAATTATTCCCTTTTCTCTGTAATAATAAAACAGTTTCTGTACTTGATCCCAACTAAGATATAATTACCCCTTATTGGGGGCAGAACAGCCCTATTGGGTTTATTTCATGGTTAAATGATTCCCTTTTCTCTGTAATAATAAAACAGTTTCTGTACTTGATCCCAACTAAGATATAATTACCCCTTATTGGGGGCAGAACAGCCCTATTGGGTTTATTTCATGGTTAAATGATTCCCTTTTCTCTGTAATAATAAAACAGTATCTGTACTTGATCCCAACTAAGATATAATTAATCCTTATTGGAGGCAAAACAATCCTATTGGGTTTATTCATTGTTTTAATGATTTCTAGAAGACTTAGGTTATGGAGATCCAAATTAAAAAAAGAGCCCTTATCCGGAAAACTCCAGGCCCCGAGCATTCTGGATAATGTGTCCTATACCTGTACTTACAAAATGCCAGAAGTGCCAACAGACATATGTGCTCATATGTGGATCTTTTTGTAATTTGGATCTCCACAACTTAAGTCTGCTAAAAATCATTTAAATATTGAATAAACCCAATAGGCTTGTTTGGCCTCCAATAAGGATTAATTATATCTTAGTTGGGATCAAGTACAGGTACTGTTTTATTATTACAGAGAAAAGGGAATCATTTAACCATTAAATAAACCCAATAGGGCTGTTCTGCCCCAATAAGGGGTAATTATATCTTAGTTGGGATCAAGTACAGGTACTGTTTTATTATTACAGAGAAAAGGGAATCATTTAACCATGAAATAAACCCAATAGGGCTGTTCTGCCCCCAATAAGGGGTAATTATATCTTAGTTGGGATCAAGTACAGGTACTGTTTTATTATTACAGAGAAAAGGGAATCATTTAACCATTAAATAAACCCAATAGGACTGTTCTGCCCCAATAAGGATTAATTATATCTTAGATAGGATCAAGTACAGGTACTGTTTTATTATTACAAAGAAAAAAAAGAAATCATTTTTTAAAATGAGAATTATTTGCTTATAATGGAGCCTATGGGAGATGGCCTTTCTGTAATTCAGAACTTTCTGGATAATGGATTTCTGGATAATGGATCCCATACTAGTAGCCATGTTATCCCCCACAGGGAGCTTGTGCCTTAGCAGCCTTTATCAGTAGTCAATAGTTGCTTCATGGGTCTCTTCCTTAGGAATTGATTCTCATCATATCACTGGGTGGGCACTTTCTAACCATTTGTCTTGTCCTCTGTTGGTAAAATGAATTCTTTCCCACCCCTTTAGGTGTCGTGGGTAGTAAGGTAGTGCTCATATTGTATGCTTGGCCAATGCTTTGAAAACCTCTTTATCGATGCTTTTTCAGATTTGTATGGCCTCTCTATTGTTACTATAAAATGTCTCTTTCTGTATGTTCATTGCGTTGTTTAATGTAGAATTTCTTTCATTTACCTAGAAAGGGCAGTGTCCCTTATAACTATTGGGATTCAAAAAGACTAATGGAGAACACAAAAAGTGGGGGAGACCATAGCAGGAGGGCTCGGCACACAAAATATTAACACCACAAATAGAAATGCCTCATCTTGCCATTTTTTTTTCCTATGTTGCCTTGATGTGTGTCCAAAAGAGCTGCATTAATATATCCTACATGAACCTTGACAGCAATAGGATGAAAGGGTATCGATGGGGAAAGATCTTAATATTATGTAAAAATTGGACGACTTATCAAAGCGAAGGAAAGGCTCTCTCTAAGTGCCGTGGAATTGACACCTTTGGAAGCGAGGATTGCCGCAAGATGTAACATAGGACAAATCCAAGGAATCGGATCCACAGAAGCAGCTGCTGATCAGGAAAGTATGTCGAATCTTTTATTCACACTTTCCACATATAAAACACTGTGTAATTCAGCATGCACGATGATGATGATGTCAAGGATGGTAACTGTGGGCACTGTCTAGCCCTAGCTAATGCCGACATATATTTCTATATAGACGTCTCCTAATAGCGATGCCACAAGCCAGCTGCTACGGGGCTAGGATTACTAACACCAGCATAGTGTGTATAGCATAAGGGTGACTTCACTGCCTACGGTCAGTTTGGTCTCACAATATTAATGGATTGGAACTAGACATGGATCTAGAAAAACACCATGAACATGTTTTAGATTATTATCATTATATTTTATTTGCATACAAGTAGGAAGGGAGCTGTTTAGGTGATGGTTCTGCTCTGAATGTTTTATTGTATTATTGTACAGGTATGGGGCCTATTATCCAGAATGCTCTGGACCTGGGGTTTTCCGGGTAAGGAATCAAGTGCAGGTACTGTTTTATTATTACAGAGAAAAGGGAATCATTTAACCATTAAATAAACCCAATAGGGCTGTTCTGCCCCCAATAAGGGGTAATTATATCTTAGTTGGGATCAAGTACAGGTACTGTTTTATTATTACAGAGAAAAGGGAATCATTTAACCATTAAATAAACCCAATAGGGCTGTTCTGCCCCCAATAAGGGGTAATTATATCTTAGTTGGGATCAAGTACAGGTACTGTTTTATTATTACAGAGAAAAGGGAATCATTTAACCATTAAATAAACCCAATAGGGCTGTTCTGCCCCAATAAGGGGTAATTATATCTTAGTTGGGATCAAGTACAGGTACTGTTTTATTATTACAGAGAAAAGGGAATCATTTAACCATTAAATTAACCCAATAGGGCTGTTCTGCCCCAATAAGGGGTAATTATATCTTAGTTGGGATCAAGTACAGGTACTGTTTTATTATTACAGAGAAAAAGGAAATCAGTTTTGAACTTCTAAATTATTTGATTAAAATGTCTATGGGAGATGGGCTTTCCATAATTCGGAGCTTTCTGGATAACGGGTTTCCGGATAAGGGATCCCATACCTGTACAGCTTTTTATGTGTGGGTGACAGGTCCCCTTTAACCATCTACAGATAATGACTGATGCAAACACAAACCCTGTTGGACTGTGACTTATGTGACAAAATGATCTGTCTCCTTGCTGGTAAAATGTATGAGCCTACAATGGCCATTTTATATTAAAAATATATATTCCTCCTTTTGTGACAAACTGGTCAATTACTTATTGATTTACTTCACCCCACAAATAGGAACAATATTTATGTATAATATTACTCTCATATCAGGGGGCAACAAATATAGTATCTGGCTTTCCGCTTACTGATGAAAATAGAATTTGTGTCTGCCTCCCCCAAAATAACCACCTTCACTGTCCATTCTTCTCCAAATATAATCTTATAAATCAGCCCCTAAACTGATATCTTTTATAGATGGTTTGAGTAGAAAGTGAAGAGGTGCTCATATATCTTGAAAAGGAACAGTGTAAGTAACGATAATGGAGCCTTAGGGTGTATAGAACACAGTCATCTGCCCCTTTGTTCAAACCGTAGCAAAGGTCAAACCATGATGTCAAAGTGTCACCATTCTATAGGGACCTCTATAGAATGAAAGGCTCGGGTCAGAGCTAATGATTTGTTCTTTATACTCTTCAAACTTAAATTATACCTCTGTGGAAATATGGCCCCATACCAGCTGTGGAGAGTAGTGGCCAAGAGTTGAGTTACATTGAAAAATACTTTTATTTGTGCCATTGTCTTCCAATGTCAGGCCTAACAACTCCTAGAAGGTATTGCTTGTAAATTTCAAACATCAAGAACCCTCCCACCCTTGGTCTCTTGTAGAATGTCTGGGCCAGCCTACTTGTCAGAACCTTGACCTTGCCTGAGTGCAAATAGTGCTGACCTTGCTGCTCTATAGATGACCCAGTCAGACATGCATTGGGCCTCATTTATAAACACTGGGCAAATCTGCAGCTGGGCAGTAACCTATGGCAACCAATCAAATGGTTGCTTTCACTGTTCAACCTGCAGCTGGCTGAAAAAAGCAATCACTAATTGGTTGCTATGGGTTACTGCCAATGTGCAAATTTTCTCAGTGTTTATAAATGACCCCCATTGTGCGCTTTCTCTACTTCCCTTTGTCATTTATGGATGCCCTTTTTGAGATGCCCTTTTATTATTGTATTTTGAATTATGTCTGAGCATGACGCAAAATGAAAGTATGGCCCAGGGGTCCTCAAACTTTTTAAACAGGGGGTCAGTTCACGATCCCTCAGACTGTTGGGGGGTGCGGACTATAGTTAGTTCTCAAACTACAGGCCCCCACACTTCATCCTCACCCCTGACTACTACCTGTCTGCCTCAGCGTGGTCCTCGGCCCCAGCACGTCACCGCGTAACACCAGCCGATGCTGATGAGCATTTAGGGTCAACTGGTGTGACGAGGTGACATGATGCACTGGGGTCAAGGACAGCGCAGAGACAGACGGGTAGTAGCCAAGGGTGAGGCTGCAGCAGGGGCGGGGCCCAGGTAAATGACCTTGGGGGGGCGTATCTGGCCGGTGGGCCATAGAATGAGGACCCCTGGTTTGGCCTATATGCAAGAAGCTGTAGTGATGAGCGGGTCAGAAATGTTTCAACCCTAACCCATCCTAACCATGATAACTCCCAAGTGGCACTCAACCCAGCCAAACTGCACCCAACCCAACTCCCTCCAATAACTTATTAGCCACCGTAGGGGAGGTGTTACCACTGTAACATCACCAGCTGAGTGGTCCTGCTTGAAGTTTTACCCACCACCTGCCCAAACCCACACCTGGGGCTCAAATCGTGGCAGAACCCACTCAAGGGCTGTTATTGGCAGAGACAAAATATGGCAACTTTCTCACTTGGTTTGGGTCAATAATCATCACAGATTCCATGAAAATGCATATTTACCTCTAACTCACAAACCTGATAATGTCTTATTATCATTTTGCTTTTTTCAGACGGCTAAATTACACACAATGCTGGCAATTAGAGCGCATCTTTGTCCTGAACATCTGTCAGCCAGTACATTAGAAAGGTTACTTAATATTGATTCAAGGTTCATACCAGGAAACTGCAAACTATATTCATTAGCTGCCAATGTAACCAATAGGGTTGTTTACTGCTGGGTATTTATGACTTTGCAATAAAATGTTGTTTTACAAAATGTAATATTGAGGAAAACTCTGAAGGCATACATGAATTGATGAAATTAGGATGCATCATGAAAGGAACCAGCAGGGTATAATAACTGGAATAAAAAAACACACACATATATTAATATTTGTACAAGTGTGTGCCAAAGACATTTTCCTATTAAAGTATCTAAATATTAAAAGCTGGATGACATTTAAATGAAACCATTTTATAAATGTATTTCTAGCAGACTGGTTATATAAGGCAATACAATTCATTTTTATATGTCTGCTACATAATGAATATTCTTCCATTTGTTTTAAACAAGTCATTTCTAATGGAAAGTTGGGCTCACCACTACGGGTGGGAGATATTGGGGAGCGTTTAGGTAAAAAAAAAAATTCGATCATTTGGCCCTGGGGCCAAACGATCAAATTTTTTTTTTACCTAAACGCTCCCCAATATCTCCCACCCGTAGTGGTGAGCCCAACTTTCCCTCATTTGCTCCATTTACAAAAAACGTTAAAATAGTTGAACAAGTTGTTTTTTTCTAACTAACATCTCGTAATATCCACTGTAATTTCATTAACATTTCCCGACTTTTTCGTGGTACGTTCGCTACTCCACGAAAAAGTCGTACTTTTCGCAACGACTACGAAAATTTAGTTATTCATTCAAGCTTTGGTATCGTGAAAATCTTTTCACGATCTGTAGATGTAGAGTGCCATTGAGGCTTATGGGAGGCTTCCGACATCATACATTTTGTTTCAAAGCCAGAAAGGTTTTCACGCCGTATGCGTTCGTTCGGATATGAAAATTTCATGATTTTCGGATCACAACCACGATATTTTCGAAAGACCAAGAAAAGAATTTTCACACATCAGAAATTATCGTGGTGACTCCGAATTTTTTCCAATCGTGCTTTTTAGTAGCGAAAATTTGTGCTTTAATAAGTGGGCCCCTATTTTTCACTAGTTAAATGTGGGTCTACTGCTACATAAGAACTGTGTATTGCTATGTTTTAATAAATAACACCGAAATATACAAGCCATTAGCGATGAGTGGATTTTTTCACCAGGCATGGATTTGCAGCAAATTTTGCCTTTTTGCCATTGGGGAATTGATTTGCGAAACTTGGGCGAAAATTTGGAGCAAAAAAATTCGGCACTTGTCAAAAAAAGTCGCAGTTGCTTCAAAATAGGTGCGGTCGTTTCAAAATGGGCATGGCCGTGTCAAAATGGGTGCAGTCACATCATAATAGGCGCAGTTACGTAAAAAAAAAGTCATGTTTCACAAATTTTTTTGGTAGTTTTGCAAATTTTTCCACAAAGCGAAACAGGACAGATTCACTCATCACTACAAGCCATTTTATTTATGTTTGTGCCTATTTGGCACCTCTGAGATAAACAATAGATATCTATCTATCTATCTACTGTATATAATCTATCTATCTATCATCTATCTATCTCTCTACTATATATAATCTATCTATCTATTATCTATCTATAGATAATACATAATACATAATACATTAAAAAAAATTTTAGTCCAAACAAAAAGAAACAAATTGTGAAAAAAATACAAACGTTGGTAAATGGCCCCCCCCAAAGTATTTATTTGTGTGTTTGGAAAGTAAAATGTCACTTGAGCACAAAACTGCTGTCAGTGTGGAACGGCTGCATTCTATAACGATGAATAAAGCATTGCATTAGGCAAAATCTTACAGAACAAACACAGCTGGCCAAATGATATTTAACGCTCATGTCCCCAGTGGCACCAAGTGACTTTATTTAGCAGTTTTGAGTTTGATTTTCTAAAGAAGCAGCTGCGGAACAGGACAAGTATTTGAAGTCTAAAACTTGGCAGCCACTGACCTCCAAAACCCTTTTAAAAAGATATTGCTGAGCGCAGTCACCGTACGACTTGGATTGTTCTTGAATTACAATCATTATCTAGCGAAATCTGCATCAAAATGCCGTGAATGGCAAGTCCGAAAAATGGCCTGAGAACATTTTATACCTACGGCATTTCTCAACAACAGTTTTGTTATTCGGTTGGACTGGAAAAGTTGGGCAAGACTAGATGAGGCAGCTGAAGCGTGTCAAGGGTTTTTTTTTTTTCAATGAATGGTACAAAAGGTATTTTTTAATTGCAAATGTTCCTATTTAATATTGGCAAGAGAATCGGTAGAGCTCTTGGAGTCGTTGCACTCTGCGGCATACAAATTAATTTGCAAGGAGGGTCAAAGTAATTCTTATGCAACCTTCAAATCTCCTGCACTGCTGCTGATTCAGTTACATAGTTACATAGTTACATAGTTACATAGGGTTGAAAAAAGACCAGTGTCCATCAAGTTCAACCCATCCAAGTAAACCCAGCACACCTAACCCACACCTACCAATCTATACACTCACATACATAAACTATAAATACAACCACTAGTTAGTACTAACCGTAGATATTAGTATCACAATAGCCTTGGAAATTCTGATTGTTCAAGAACTCATCCAGGCCCCTCTTATAGGCATTAACAGAATCTGCCATTACCCCATCACTAGGAAGGGCATTCCCCAAGCTCACTGCCCTCACCGTGAGGAACCCCCTACGCTGCTTCAAATGGAAGCTCCGTTCCTCTAATCTAAAGGGGGGGCCTCTGGTGCTTTGATTGTTTTTATGGGAAAAAAGAACCCCCCCTATCTGCCTATAATCCCCTCTAATGTACTTGTACAGAGTAATCATGTCCCCTCGCAAGCGCCTCTTTTCCAGAGAAAACAACCTCAACCTCAATCTTCCATCCCCTTTACCAGTTTAGTTGCAGTCTCTGCACTCTCTTCAGCTCATTAATATCCTTCTTAAGGACTGGAGCCCAAAACTGCCCCCCATACTCAAGGTGAGGCCTTACCAGGGACCTATAAAGGGGCAAAATTATGTTCTCATCCCTTGAGTCAATGCCCTTTTTTATACAAGACAGCACTTTATTTGCTTTAGTAGCCACAGAATGACACTGCCTGGAATTAGACAATTTGTTATCTACAAAAACCCCTAGATCCTTCTCCATTAAGGAAACCCCCAACACACTACCATTCAGTAGATAGTTCGCGTTTATATTATTTCTACCAAAATGCATAACTTTGCTGCCCAGTTTTCCAATTTTGTCAAATCGCTCTGCAAAGCGGCAGCATCCTGCATGGAACTTATAGTTTTGCACAATTTTGTGTCATCAGCAAAAATAGAAACAGTACTGTCTATGCCCACCTCCAGGTCATTAATAAACAAGTTAAAAAGCAAAGGACCAAGGACTGACCCCTGCGGTACTCCACTAACCACACTGGTCCAATTAGAAAATGTTCCATTTACCACCACTCTTTGTACTCTATCCTTCAGCCAGTTCTCTATCCAATTACAAATATTATGTTCTAGGCCAATATTCCTTAATTTGATCATTAACCTTCTGTGAGGTACTGTATCAAACGCTTTAGCAAAGTCCAAGTAGATGACATCAACTGCCATTCCAGCATCAAGGTTCCTACTCACCTCCTCATAAAAGGCGACTAAATTAGTCTGGCAAGATCTGTTACGCATAAAACCATGCTGGCACAAACTAATAGTATTGTGAAC
The DNA here is from genome assembly GCF_000004195.4 of Xenopus tropicalis. NCBI lineage: Eukaryota > Metazoa > Chordata > Amphibia > Anura > Pipidae > Xenopus > Xenopus tropicalis. The sequence continues at coordinate 17,499,498 of NC_030681.2, forward strand.
TGCAATGTATTCAAGTGCCCTATCCCTTATTACCCCTTCCAAAATTTTTCCTACTACTGATGTCTGACTAACAGGCCTATAGTTTTCAGGCTGAGAACGGGATCCCTTTTTAAATAACGGCACCACATTAGCAATCCGCCAGTCTCTCGGCACCATGCCAGACCTCAATGAATCCTGAAAATTGTATTTATCTAGCTTCTAGTATGGGAAATTTTGGTAGGTCTTATGGTTCACACACTAGGGTTCATTTACCTACTGCTCGACAGTTATGAGCCCCACAGTAGGGTAAAAAAAAAACCCATCCATTTTCCAGTTTTTTTGTACTTCTTCTATTATTCTTTTTTTATAGAAGTCGAAAAGATGAAAAACTAAATAGTATGTTTCTGGATCCACCTCTTCTGGCATTTAGACAACCTCCAAACCAGAGGAAATTTATCATAAAAAGTTCCCCTTTCTGGACCCACTAGCAATGGAACCCACCCATGTGGAAGGAAGAGATGCAAGACATGCCCACACATCCTCTCTCACAGATAAAGTGCCAATTCCTGGCACACTAGAGGAATACTATGTCCATGGCTACTACACTACAGTGTGGTTTACTCATTAACTTCCACAAAGTGTCCAAAAGGAGGCATTTACATTGGAGAAACTGGACAAAGCCCCAGAAACAGGACCAATCACCACTGGGTTACAATAAAAAACTGGACACATACAAACTTGTGCAAACCTTTAAGAGTCTGGAGACAGGACTGAATTTAAGCCATGGATTTTTTTTATACCTAGAATAGAAACTGATGCACAATTTAAAAAAAAAAAAAATCTGTGGAAATAAAGCTGGCCATACACGCACCGCTAATATCGTACAAAACCTCGTTTCGTACGATATTCGGTGCGTGTATGGAAAGTCAGCCAGTCGACCGATATCGCAGGAAGCTGCTGATATCGGACGACTCGTCGATCGGGCGGGTTAAAAGATTTTGATCGGGCACCATAGAAGGCGTCTGAGCAAAATCTGCCTTCAGGGCTGAATCGGCAGAAGGAGGTAGAAATCCTATTGTTTCTACCTCCTTATCTGCCGTGTCAGCCCTGAATGTTAGTGGCGGATTGAACGATCTTTCATGTGACCGATGTGTGGCCACCTTAACAGTAATGTGTATTGATGGGTGAAATGTTTCGCCAGGCATGGATTCGCAGCGAATTTCCACGTTTCGCCATTGGCGGATTGTTTCGCAAAAAGATGAAAAAATTTGCAGCAGAAAAATTCGCCGCACGTCCAAAAATTGTCGCCGGTGTCAAAAAAGAATAGTTGCACAACTAAATAATAGTCGCGGGTGACAAAAGAATAGCCGCACGACTAAATAATAGCCGCGGGTGACAAAAGAATAGCCACACGACTAAATAATAGCCGCGGGTGACAAAAGAATAGCCGCACGACGAAATAATAGCCGCGGGCGACAAAATATCGCAGGAGGCTGTTGCGACCACAACATGAAAAAAAAATACTGAATTGTGGGTAAAAAAACATGGCAATTGCATGACAAAGTTCACTCTTGACACTGGGGTAAATAAATGATCCCTACTGTATTCATTTGCTATTTGGTTGATATGAGCTACCCACCTTGTACAAAGTTGTGCCGATCAATAGGAGATCATTTAAAAATTAAAAACAATAATTAAACAAATCTGAATACTTAAAAATGGTTTTGTTCTGTGGACCTCCAGGAAGGTAAACTGTTATCTGGTTCCTGGGGATGTAAAGATACCACATAGCAGGGCAACCGGGCCTCTTATAGCAGGGCAACCGGGCCTCTTATTTTAGAGATTAGCCTTGTCCATAAACACAGCAATAAGGCCAATCCTCTACTCATTCTTCAATCATAGGATCCTTCAAGTTTGTTCCAGACCTAATGCAGTATGCAGAGACAATCTGCTCCAAAGTATTGTAGATTATCTAGAGGGGAGTGCTTAGAATGCCTTGGGGGTTTGTTTTACTAATAGCCGGGGACATTTCATAAAAAGATTTTAGCAGAATTTATTAATATGTAATAAATAGATATGAGTTGAATGGGTAAAAATAAATGAAATACATGCAAGTAAGGCATAATAGTAAAAAGAAAAGTAATTAGTAAAAATCTAGTCATTTTGATATTAGCAGCATATTAGCACTTCATCATTGCTGGAGATGCATCACCATTGTGACTTCTGTGTATCTTCATTAAATCCAGAATCATAAGTGCTGTCTTAAGGTGGGAAGTAGATGATGATAAGTAGAGCCTTCACTCATCTTTCACTCATCGTTCATCTCGCTCTGCCGCACATCAGTTGTAAATGGCTGCACAGGGCAAGCTGAGAGCAACCAAGTCACCATCCAGCTTTGTAACAATACTGATTCCATTCACAATATCACCTCCATCTTTATGGGTGTAACTCACGATTAAAAAAGGTTGGGGACCCCTGGTGTAGAGGGTATCTAGGGATCCCAGCCCGCAAAGCAGCTCTAGAAGGTTGCTGTAGGGTTTGTATAATAATTTTCGGGAACCCATTTACACTTTGTACATTGTATGGAAAAGAAGATAAATACAGCACTGGTGTCTCCTTTAGCTCCTTATTAAAAAGCTTCTTGTGGAAAAACTATTGGTCACTAGTGACCCCTGAACATAACTGATAACCCAATAGCCCGAGGAGGCAGTGCCTTTATCCACTACTCCAGTTTAGTCTGTCTTGTCTACTGGCCAACACAAGATGCAAACAATAAAACCAAGTATAATTGTACTTTCACCCTGTTCAATGGCTCGACTTATTGTCTCCAAATACAAACTCTTCATTCATAAACTGAGATTAAGTATTTGGGTTTTCTTGGTGTTATTTGTGGCTCGTATGCACATACACATGCACCACAACTGAACATTGTCCATCATTGCCATCTGAAGCTGTTTTTTCCATCACAGAGTTTCCCATGAATAGTCACTTGGTTTTTCTCTCTACAGAGGAAGAACCCAATGTCCATAAGAAACCAATTGCTGGAATTAATGGGGGAGTACATATTTATTAAAATGATTTATTCTCAGATATTATTGCAGGTCATATTAGGAAATATGGAAACTTCTGACCAGGAAAAACATCCACGCTATATTTAAACTGCCGGTGTTTTGACAACAGCCTTCAATAAGTGACACTTTGGTTTCACTGAAACACATGCCAAGCAACGAGTAGCTTCAGAAGTTACATTACACTACTAATGTTATTAAGCAGCCCAAGCTTCTGTTACAATGTTCCATGATCATAAGGTGTTCTGTGAGTAAGGACAAGCCATATGGAAAAGGATCCTGTTTCAATTTAAAGGACAACTCTACATTGCAACCTGTTTACTGGGAGCTAAATTAAACCTAAGAGCCGAGAGAATGCACACTGCTCATCAGCAAGGCTGAAATTGAGGAAAGATGGTGGAACATGATTACAAACGTTCTGGTTTGACCATTTGATAACTGAGCACTACTCTCTATGGGGCACATTTACTTACCCACGAACGGGCCGAATGCGTCCGATTGTGTTTTTTTTTGTAATGATCGGTATTTGGCGATTTTTCAGAAAATTATCGCGGCTTTTTCGTTGCCATTCCGAATGTTGTGCAAAATCTGGCGATTTTTTCGTAGCGTTAAAACTTGCGCGAAAAGTCGCGCCTTTTTCGTAGCCATTCCGAAAGTTGCGCAAAATGTTGCGATTTTTTCGTAGCGTTCGGATTCATTCAAGCTTCAGTATGATGACTTTTCTTGGGCAAGGTTGGAGCTGCAGGGTGCCATTGAGTCCTATGGGAGACTTTCCTTGGGCCGGGTTGGAGCTGCAGAGTGCCATTGAGCCCTATGGGAGACTTTCCTTGGGCCGGGTTGGAGCTGCAGAGTGCCATTGAGCCCTATGGGAGACTTTCCTTGGGCCGGGTTGGAGCTGCAGAGTGCCATTGAGCCCTATGGGAGACTTTCCTTGGGCCGGGTTGGAGCTGCAGAGTGCCATTGAGCCCTATGGGAGACTTTCCTTGGGCCGGGTTGGAGCTGCAGAGTGCCATTGAGCCCTATGGGAGACTTTCCTTGGGCCGGGTTGGAGCTGCAGAGTGCCATTGAGCCCTATGGGAGACTTTCCTTGGGCCGGGTTGGAGCTGCAGAGTGCCATTGAGCCCTATGGGAGACTTTCCTTGGGCCGGGTTGGAGCTGCAGAGTGCCATTGAGCCCTATGGGAGACTTTCCTTGGGCCGGGTTGGAGCTGCAGAGTGCCATTGAGCCCTATGGGAGACTTTCCTTGGGCCGGGTTGGAGCTGCAGAATGCCATTGAGCCCTATGGGAGACTTTCCTTGGGCCGGGATGGAGCTGCAGAGTGCCATTGAGCCCTATGGGAGACTTTCCTTGGGCCGGGTTGGAGCTGCAGAGTGCCATTGAGCCCTATGGGAGACTTTCCTTGGGCCGGGTTGGAGCTGCAGAGTGCCATTGAGCCCTATGGGAGACTTTCCTTGGGCCAGGTTGGAGCTGCAGAGTACCATTGAGCCCTATGGGAGACTTTCCTTGGGCCGGGTTGGAGCTGCAGAGTGCCATTGAGCCCTATGGGAGACTTTCCTTGGGCCAGGTTGGAGCTGCAGAGTGCCATTGAGCCCTATGGGAGACTTTCCTTGGGCCGGTTTGGAGCTGCAGAGTGCCATTGAGCCCTATGGGGGACTTTCCTTGGGCCGGGTTGGAGCTGCAGAGTGCCATTGAGCCCTATGGGAGACTTTCCTTGGGCCGGGTTGGAGCTGCAGAGTGCCATTGAGCCCTATGGGAGACTTTCCTTGGGCCGGGTTGGAGCTGCAGGGTGCCATTGAGTCCTATGGGAGGCTTCCAAAATCATGCTAAGTCTGAAAGTTTCGCTCGCCGCTTACGAGCGCTCAATACGAAAAAGTCGCGACAAGATACGAGCAAATCGTAATGGCTATGAAAAACTCGCGTTTTTTTGCAAAAATCGTATTGGTAACGAAAAAGTCGCGACAATTTCCGAAAAGTCGTAAAGGCGCCGAAAAAATCGCAAAAAATACGAAAAAGTCGCAAAATGTTCGTTTTCCAATCGGAATTTTTCCAATTCGGATTCGAATTCCTGTCTTAGTAAATCAGCCCCTATAAGTAAAGTGGCCACAATCTTGTCAGGTACTGCATATCGCAGCTTTTTTTCAGTGCATTAGAGGCTAGTCGGAGAGCACTAGTGCAAAGATTGGTATAGGTCACCTATAGCAACCAATCACCAGGAAGAGCTACTGATCACCTGTGTTAAAGCAAATCTTATTCGCTGCAATGGGTTGCTTCACTAAAGCAAATTAAGTGCCTTTTATTACATAATGGGATATGGCAAACTGCTAGTTTATGGTATATTGAGCTGTTAGAGGGGTAGTGCATAGCTATCTCTTGAGTGAAACCCCTCGCAAACCATTATTTCTAAAAGTCAAGCTCAAGCCAATGCCCCTGCTCCTCCTACCTATAGAACCAGAACTATAGTTAGAATTAATAGCCTGTCCCTGGCAATGTTAAAAGGTTGGAACCTCATTCACTGTCAGTGGGATGCTTGGGGTGTCAGTCCTAGCAACCGTTGAAGGTCTGCAGGTTAGATATTCACTGCTCTTCCCCTGAGATCCTTATTATACTTGGGTCTACTCTTTACTCATTACCAATGAAAGCAGTAATCACCACTGGCAGTCCACATGGGGCTATGAAATAGCCAATCACAGTCCTTATTTGGCATTCCCAAAGAACTTTTTTGTCTTATTTGTGAAGCTCGCCAACACTTTTTACATCTAAGGTGTCTCAGAAGTAAAAAAGGTTGGGAATCCCTGATATATATAAATAAATAAGTCCAATATTGTTTACAAGCTGCATGTACCACTAACACCAGTCATATCATTACTGTGTGTTCAGTACAACTGTCATCAGTATCATCACTGTCACTTACAAAATGCCAGACAAACCATTTCTGCTGTGTGTCATTTTTTCAATAGTGTAAACCAGCAAAATGTTTATGCTGCAGTGTTAGTTCATTAAGCTTGTTACATAGAGTTACTAGTGGGATCTTTTCCATCGGTTTAATCCCTGTGCTAAACTTGATTCTGTAGCCAGGCTCTTATTGGCAAATAGAAGAAAGCAGCTGGCATTTCAACAGGATTCTGCAGTAGGGCAATAAAAACTACTGTAGCGGCAAGGTGATGGGCTGAGGAAAAGATCATATACGCTGAGCAAGTGGTTCCACAAAACCACGAAGACAACTATAAAGAGAAGATAAACAGAGAGAGTGCAGGGAAGGAGCAGTTATGCTTTTAAATAGTGATGAAGAGAGAAAACAATGAAGAACATTTTTCTGAGCCAATAATATGAATCGGTAAAACAAAAAAAGATCAAAATGCTCCTTTATAAACTCAAGCACAATGCCTATACCTGCTTCTTGTGTAACCTTCCTTATTGAATTGTGCTCAGCTATTTATTTCCGGTTATTTATTTAGTGCCACACATTTCTGCAGCTCTATACAGAGATTATGTATCAGTCCCTGCCCCAGAGGAGCTTACAATCTAACATCCCTATCCCATTCACACACACTAGGATCAATTTTAGTCAGAAGCTAATTAACCTGTCGGTATGTTTTTGAAGTTTCGGAGGAAACTGTACCCAGAGTATCCAGAGGAAACCCACGTAGACACAGGGAGAACATACAAACTCCTTGCAGATAGCGCCCTGGGTGGGATTGAACTCAGGACCCCAGTGCTACAAGTAGGAAGTGCTACTCACTGGGCCACCATGCAGTCGTGCAAAAGTTGCAAAATAGCAGGGCTATGTTACTTCCATTGTTCCGTTCTTATACAAAGTCTAAAAAATGTTGCTCTTATATTAATTTAATATATAACTGGGGCTAAGACCACTAAGCTTCCAGGCAGCATCATAGAAATCATGGACAATCTATAAACATAGCTACAAACTCCAAGCACCTTGCATAGTAATGAGCGAATCATCCTAGTTCACTTTGCTGAAAAACTGCAAAAAAAATTCACAAAACAGTGAAAAAATTTGTGAAACGCATTGGTCAATAGACATTTTTTCGCAAATTTTTTTTCCCCGCAAATTACATCGAAGTAAATGGGCATTTTTTTTTTCTCACTTCAAATGCATTAAAGTCAAGGGGCATTTTTTTGCAGGGTTTTTCTCCTGATTTTTTTTGCACTGAATGTTTGCCATGGTTTTGTAAAAAAATTTGTATGGAATTTTGTCAGGAATTTATGCCCAGTAGTTCCCGACGCGTTTCTTCATAAAACAACTTCATCACGGGTAGAAAGTTTTCTCCAAGGTTTGCCCAGCTCTCTACCCCTGCACATTACATACAGTTCTCCAAGAAGGTACTGATAGTTTTGGAGACAGACTGAACTGAATACAAAGAACATTCTAGATCCAATATCTAACCTGAATCCTTATTCAGCCAGCACTTATACCCAACCAGTGGCTCGGGGGAAACGTGTTGCTCACCAACCCCTTGCATGTGGCTCCCAGTAGTAGTATTTAATTTCCTGTCTTGGAGGAAAGTTTTTGGAGGCATAAAAACCAGGTGTACTGCCAAACAGAACCTCCTGTAGGCTGCCAGTCCACATTGGGGATATCAATTAGGCAAACATAGCCCTTATTGGGCACCCACAGAAACATTTTTTCATACTTCTGTTGCTCCCCAACTCTTACATTTGAATGTGACTTACAGGTAAGGTAAGATTGGACATCCCTGAGCTAGATGATAATCAAAGGAGTCTTTTTGGTTGGTAAAATAGTCTGTCAATATAGCCAGAGTAAACAGCAATAGATGCTTTGAGGACAAAATAGCATTCCTACAAAACAAATCTGCTAACTTCCAAAAGATCTGGTCTATTTGGGTGTTCAGGGGCCTCGCCGACTAGATGTTCAGCAATGTGTAGAACTACTTCCTTGAAATTGATACATGCTAGCCACAAGCTCCCTTCTACAGACTAACATATACCCCTAAAACTATAAAGGCTGACAGTTATTGTTTCTTTTCCCCTAATTAAAGCTGGCCATACACGTGGCGATCTCACGATGTTTCGTACGACCGTCGGTCGCACGAAACATCGTCAGATCCGCCACACACCATTCAGGGCTGAATCGGCAGGTAAGGAGGTAGAAACAATAGGATTTCTACCTCCTTCTGCCGATTCAGCTCTGAAGGGAGAATTTTGGTCAGGCGCCTTCTATGGCGCCCGATCAAAATTTTCTAACTTGGCCGATCGGCGAGCCGACCGATTTCAGCAGCTTCCTGCGATATCGGTCGGCTCGCTGACATGCCATACACGCACCGATTATCGTACGAAACGAGGTTTCGTACGATAATATCGGTGCGTGTATGGCCACCTTAAGCCTTCCAGGTGTTCATGCCTCTTTCAACCAACCCCACTCCTTCCCTCCCTTATCTCTCCTTTCCCCTCTCCACACCCCCTTGCTTAAACCATACTTTCTCTTAAAACTTGGACAATGTACCTAAATATAGAATGCATATCTTGTCAACCATGTTCATATCAATGTTTCAAATGGTATTCTACCAGAAGGTAGCTTACCATTGTCCACCCTTTTCCCCTTTTTTCCTTTCTGTACCCCTTAAATTCCCTTTTCTCTCAATAAATATTAGTTACAAAAAAAATAGAGTGTCAAAGCCAGCAGCAACTCAGAAGCCCATTTATTGAATTTACTTACTGAATTTACTTAAATAATGTCTGTAGGCTCTTTATGTATTATTTAACAGTTCTAAAAGCAGCTCGTTAGGCTTCAAGTTAATCAGTGACTTGGGAGCAACATGTTTGTTTTGGTAATTTGGGAAGATGGTGGAGACACCAGTTATTGATGTCATCAGTTCTAATCAGCATCGGTTGTGTCTTGTTGATATAATCAGCATTAATGTACAGTGTGCCCAGGGTGAGGATATAAGGAGGAACTTTAGAGTTCCATGACCTCTGGCTTCACACATAGACCTCCTCTGTGACTTCTAATGTCATTATGTTTTATGATAGTGGGAACCTTGCTCCTGTACAAGAACAGACAATATTTCAGTTTCAGTACAATGCAGAATATTCTTACATTCCCCCTTGCCTTCATACAGAACCTTGTGCTTTATCCTATTGATCATGTCACCCTGTAAATCATTTAACTTTTCTTTCATTCTTGCCTTTTGTGAGATAACAAAAGCTACCCATTTAACCCCGGCCGTAGCTGATTTACTCTACAGGGGGAAGCGCTAACGGAAGGCATAATGACCCAAGGGGGGCTAGATTGCAAGCACCGCAACTTGAATTTACATTAACTCGTCTCTTTTAAATGACAGAAATTAATCTGAGTCAAGTTATTCTATCAACAAGATGTTCTCCCTCATTAACTAAACCACAAGGGAGACTTTTCTAACGGTGGGAATTCTTTTTCTTTTAACCTTTTTTAAGTTTCTTCGCCTTGGGACAAAAAAATGGGCTTCTGTTTTTCTTAATTTAATACAATGGGGCATATATATATATATATATATATATATAAAATATTTTTTTACTAGTATAGGCCACATTAATTGCTTTGTGTGCAGGGGTATAACTAGATGTTACTGGGCCCTACAGCAGATTTAATTTATGGCCCCAAACCATTGGTTAGTTGACCTATTCTATGAAGATATATTGAATTTGTGCATTCAGCACTGAGCTGCTCTAAACTTCTGGACCCCCCTGCAGCCACAGGGTCTGCTTCCTTTGTAGTTACACCCCTGTTTGTGTGTTATGAAATATTCTTAAGCAAGTAAGACCTTTGCATTGAATCCATTATAGGAATTTTTACTTGCCAAAATGTTCTGATAACATTCTTAGCAAAATTGTAACTGTTTTGGCCATAGCTTCTCATAATTTTCACCACTTCAGAGCTGCAGAACCTGCTGGTAGGGGAGGCAGGATGGGGAACACCTACATGATCCCTTCAGTCCCGTTAAGAAAATCGTATTTTGAAATGTACCATAGGCCATGGGGCAGGGTACATGGGATGAAAAGCATGGCAACTTTGTCTGTTTTTGCACCTTGTACAGTGAGAAGCTGTAATTAACTTATGCCTTATTTCTTTGCATTAATGTGTTGTGAAGAAGGCACAGTGAGACTGCAATAACAAAACATTTTCCTTAATTATTGAATGCATTTTTATATGGCAAATGAATTCTACAAAAGACATATAATACGGTAAGGTCAGATGACTCCTGAATACAATGAGTACTGCATAGTTGATGTTGATATGTAGTACATATGTGCTATGAGTGATGTCCTCATCATTTTAACTACATGTTTTATTTTATGTTTAAGAATATAAGAAGATAATGAAGCTACTGGAACCCACTCCTCTGAATTCACGTTTACAACAATTGTAGCCATTGGACATTTGTACAGCCTATTACAGTATCCACACCGAACATTCAGGAATTCATTTTTTTAACTGGGCTTTACCTTGCTCTTATTTAGCTTCTCAGTTGGCATTAATAGTTACCTCCATTCCAAAAAAGCCTTCAATTTGCCAGTATTTTCTTCTGATAAAGACCATTATCAGGTAGGCCATGATTCAAGAAACATGACTACAAACTGAGTTCAAGCAACTGTGCCCATTTTTACATTTCTGGCTTGGAGACAAGTTTTGGAAGCCCAGAGACACAGTTTTACTCCAAGCAGAGCCTCCTGCAGGCCAGCAGGCCCCATGGGGCTACTCAGTAGCCAATCACAGCCCTTATTTGGACCCCAATGAACTTTTCATGCTTGTGTGGCTCACCAACACTTTTATATGTGATCTGATCTAAACTTTCAACAGCCTTGTTCAGGGTCGGACTGGGGGGTGCAGGGCCCACCGGGGCTCCCGCCCCAGGGGCCCTGCAGGTGCCCCAGCCGCGTCCCCTAACCCCCCCAAGGGCCCCCCTAACCCCCCCCCGAAGGGCCCCCGCCTGACGTCCTCCCCGAGCGCGTATAAATTGAACGCGTCGGGGAGGAACAGTCAGTAGCGGGGAGCGCCGGCAAAGGTCGGACTGGGCCGCTGGGGCCCACTAGGGCCGGGGCCCACCGGGATTTTTCCCGGTGTCCCGGCGGCCCAGTCCGACCCTGGCCTTGTTACATTCCTTTCATGGTTGGTTTATGATAGCTCTTCTGGGGACGAGGGCTTAAGAGAATTCATTATAATTACAGCATTATTATTATTTAATAATAGTTTTCACATACTTTTCATAACTTTACTGATATTACACATTATTCATATCAATCAATGCCTCAGTGGAGCTTATAATTCATGTCAAGTCTTGGACATAATTAGGGAAAAAAAGTGCAGAAAACAAAACACATTTGCACATAAGAAATTTTCAAATTAAAATCTATGAAAATTAAGTTTTTATAATTGAAAACACACTACTTCTCATAAATACCTCTCTAAATGTAATTCCATATAGATTATATGTTATCATTATCTTTAATGTAGCACTGACATATTTACAGAGATTGTTTATTATTCACATTAGTCTCTGCCCCAGTGGAGCTTACAGTCAGATTCCCACATACATTACCATCAGGTTTATCAGAAGCCAATTAATGTTCCTGTGTGTATGTCCGAGTGTGGGAGGAAACCAATGCCGGCAAAGGGGAGAGCTTAGACACTGCTGGAAAACAACAGCCAGGCTGGAACTGATCTCAAGACCATATAGTTGTATTACCCATGAGGGTAAAAAAAAAATAAAGGTTCTCAGATCACTAATGTTATAAGAGAACAGTTACATTTTGTCAAGAGTAATACACCCATATGTAATAAGAGGCGCTAAGTTTGCCCAGGAGCAGTTACCCATAGCAACCAACAAGATGTTTGCTTTTTAACAGGTGACCTGCAAATGCTTCCTTCTGATTGGTTGCTATGGTTTAAACCAGGGGTGGCCAGACTTTTCGTCCATGATTGACCGGGGAATGCGGAAAGTGGAAGTGCGGCGTGAATGCGTACATACTCATTCACGCAGCACTTCCGCATCCCCGGCTTCATCGTGGTCCACCAGAAATCCACAGGGGATCGACTGGTGGACCGTGATCAACGTATTGGCCACCCCTAGGTTAGACAGTCCCCATTTATTGGGAATCTGTGTACTTGAAATTAGTGATGAGCGAATCTGTTCCGTTTCGCCGAAAAATTTGCGAATCTTTCAAAAGATCCGGGAAACGGCGAAAAATTCCCGAAACGGCGAAAATGTTGTGCGACAAAAAATTTTTTTGCCCGCGGCTATTATTTTGTCACCCGCAGCTATTATTTTGTCGTGCGGCTATTATTTTGTCGTGCGGCTATTATTTTGTCGCCCGCGGCTATTATTTCGTCGCCCAGCTATTATTTCACCGCCCGCGGCTATTATTTTGTCGCACGGCTATTATTTCATCGCACAGCTATTCTTTTGTCGCCTGCGGCTATTATTTCGCCGCGCGGCTATTCTTTTGACGCCCGTGACTGTTCTTTTTTGACACCGGCGACAATTTTTGGACATGCGGCGAATTTTTCTGCGGCAAATTTTTTCATCCGTTTCGCGAAACAATCCGCCAATGGCGAAACGCGGAAATTCGCAGCGAATCCATGCCTGGCGAAACATTTTGCCCATCACTGCTTGAAATGCCAGGGATTATTTTGAATCCCATTCTGGACTTGCTCTGTGTGACAAAGGTTATAATTTCTTATTAGTAGTGATGAGCAAAATTTTTTGGACGTTTCGCCATTGGCTGATTTTTCCTTAAAAAAATTGCTGTGAAAAAAAATTCACAGAGTGAGGAAAAAGTCATGTCAGATACATCATGGTAGAGTCAAAAAAGTTGTGGCCGTGTCAAAAACAGTTGTGCGTCAAAAAAGTTGTGTGGTAGCCGGGTTTCATGAATTTCTCGCTGTTTTGCAAATTTTTCAGCAGTTTTTTAAATTTTTCTGTGAAACATGACAGATTCCCTCATCCCTACTTATTAGTTCTACGGGAGCCAAAACAGATACTGGTACTGATAGCAAACAGCTTTACGCTAATGAGCTCCAGACCAGTCCCACTGCTGCTGTCACTTAGGAAGTATAATTAATGATGTGGGTTTAATTAGCACTAACGGGATTAAGTTACAATTTCCAATAAGTAGGAAACAAAGAAACTTTGTTTGAACTGCTACCCAAGAACTTGCGTTCACACACTGGGGAATTCAGATTTACAGTTATTGCCATTAAGAGAATCTCAGTATCGGGAAAACCACTTAAAGGCTATCTATATTAATTATAAAAACAAAACATACTGAGAAACTATACACCTGTGTTCAAGTAATTCAGCATTTCCCAATGTAACATAAATACAATCTGCTTAACCCCCCATTGAATTGGGAACAGATAGTCCACCAGAAGAGGACTCCTTAGCTCAGGGATCCCCAACATTTCTTACTTGTGAGCCACAGTCAAATGTAAAAAGACTTGGAGAGCAACACAAGCACCATAAAAGTTCATGGAGGAGCCAAATAAGGGCTGTGATTGGCTATTAGGGGCCTCTATGCACCCTATCAGCTTACAGGGGGCTTTATTTGGTAGGAAATCTTGTTTTTATTCAACCAAAACTTGCCCCCAAGTCAGGAATTCAAAAATAACTCCCTGGTTTGGGGGCACTGAGAGCAACATCCAAGGGGTTGGGGAGTAACATGTTGCCCCCGAGCCACTGGTTAGGGATCACTGCCTAAGCTCTATTCTCTTGTATAAGACTTTGGACATCTCTTCTGGAGATTTGTGATTTTACTTTTTTATAAAGATGCTCACAGCATGGCCTTATCTGAATATGTATGTGCCAATCACGGCACCCAATGTATGGCTTATATTTCTCGAAGATTTTGTGAATAATCTATAGGAAAACTCGTGTAGCAGGCTAGGAAATCTATATCCACCACTAGATTCTCAAAATATAGTAGACCTTCTGCTTTAGAGTGTTTGTGTCAAGAGCGCTCTTCTTCTTTATGTGAGGATTAAAGATGGCGGCACCCATGGCTACATCATCGTACGCTTTTGTTGCATAGCGTCGCATCGCCACCGGATAATGTCATTGCGCTTGTCGCAAAAATTCTAAATAAATAAATTTGCATTCTGTATTTCGCCATTTGCCGATTTTTGTTGACATACAGGTGCATTATTTTGTTGCAAAAAAATTAGCATAGTGAGGAAAAAGTCACGGTCGTGTCAAAAATGTTGCGTTTATGTCAAAAAAGTCATGGTCACATCGAAAAAGTCAGGGTTGCATCAAAAAAGTGGCAGGTGCGTCAAATAAAGTTGTGGTTTGGTCAAAAAAGTCATACGTGTGAAAAAAAGTTGCATGGTAGCCTCGTTTCACAAATTTTTTGGCATTTCCCTAATTTTTTCTCAGTTTCATGAATTTTTTGGCAAAGCCAAACGGGACAGATTCGCTCATCACTACTCATCAGCGCTTTTTTACATCTGTGTGTCGCTCAAGAATAAAAAAGGTTGGGGATCCCTGGCCTAGAGTATACCCTCCTGGTACCATCATTTATCAGTGTTTTGGACATCTGCTCTCTACTATGACCTAGTGGGCTTGGCCACTTGCACCAAATTTGGCAAGTCCATGAAGTCATCGGCACAGACTTACAGTAGATGCATCAATAACAGTCCTATGATATTGGTCAATGACAAAGAACAGTATATTTTGTTCTGCTTTAATGGAAATACCAAGACTATAGCACAATGTGAAAGTAAGTAAATGTGGAATTTGCCTTGTTTCTTCCTCTGCACTTGGTGTTTTGACCATGAAGTAAGAACATTCACACAATTTACTGGCAGGCAGCCCTGTGTAGCTCCCGTGTCCTGGGAGTGGAAAGCCTTGCTGGCACCGTACTATACAGAGACTTTATATTGTAAAGTACATTTTAGCTGTGTTGCTGCTGATCCTTTAGGACAGTGATCACCAAACAGTAACATGTTGCTCCCCAACCCCTTTGGGTGTTGCTCCCAGTGGCCTCAAAGCAGGTGCTTATTTTTAGATTGCTGGCTTGGAGGCAAATTTTGGTTGCATAAAACCCACGTGTATTGACAAACTGAACTTTCTGTAGGCTGCCAGTCCACATAGAGGCTACCAAATAGCCAACTGTAGCCCTTATTTGGCACCCCCAGGAATATTTTCATGCTTGTGTTGCTCCCCAACTCTCTTTACATTTGAATGTGGCTCACGGGTCAAAAAGGTTGGGGATGCCTGATTTAGGATCATTCATAACCAGATCAGCAGGACATTGGCCAGGATATGGATCCATTGATTTTCCATTTAATATCTGCCTGGGGGTTAGTGAGATCTGCTCAGATACCAACAGGCCTGGAAAAAAAGTATGCTAATTTTAATAATGGTTTGATTGGATGAAATCACAATAGGGAGGGGCTGAAACCCCCATATTCAACATATTGGCGACTTCCAAGCAGAGTGGGCAGTTCAGTATTTGAATGAGAGCAAAAAGTTTGCTTAATATTGTTTTGATTAAACTTTTACTTAGCCTCAGAGCTCATTGTGTTTGTTCTAAGTTCCAGACGTCACATGAGTTCCAAAAAATCAATAATATTAATTTTTCAGTGAAATGTTTTCAATGAAAAGTTGAACAAAAAAAAGTGCCTTTTTTTACACACAGTTCCGTTATAGACTGAACAGTTTTCATTTTTGTTTTAAGCAAAGTCATCAGTTTGTTGCTGAATAATAAACCCCTTGTGCTTCTCCATTCTAAATAGAAAAATATGAAATGGGAAGATAAGTGCATTTTTCGGTAGGCATAGTTTCAGGAGAATAGGTTACACTAATCTGTATGAGTTTTGTATTATCTAAGCCGCCCTTGGAAGCAGCCAGACTCTGTAACTATGAACTGCCATATATACTTCATAATATTCCAAAGCCCACAGCCCCAGTCCCAGAGGCTATTATCCCACTGCTACTATAGGCACCATCTCTCCCTACTATACCTGCTATCCCACAGCCCCAGTCCCTTCCCAGAGGCTATTATCCCCCCCACTGCTACTATAGGCACCATCTCTCCCTACTATACCTGCTATCCCACAGCCCCAGTCCCTTCCCAGAGGCTATTATCCCTCCACTGCTACTATAGGCACCATCTCTCCCTACTATACCTGCTATCCCACAGCCCCAGTCCCTTCCCAGAGGCTATTATCCCACTGCTACTATAGGCACCATCTCTCCCTACTATACCTGCTATCCCACAGCCCCAGTCCCTTCCCAGAGGCTATTATCCCCCCACTGCTACTATAGGCACCATCTCTCCCTACTATACCTGCTATCCCACAGCCCCAGTCCCTTCCCAGAGGCTATTATCCCCCCACTGCTACTATAGGCACCATCTCTCCCTACTATACCTGCTATCCCACAGCCCCAGTCCCTTCCCAGAGGCTATTATCCCCCCACTGCTACTATAGGCACCATCTCTCCCTACTATACCTGCTATCCCACAGCCACAGTCCTTTCCCAGAGGCTATTATCCCACTGCTACTATAGGCACCATCTCTCCCTACTATACCTGCTATCCCACAGCCCCAGTCCCTTCCCAGAGGCTATTATCCCCCCACTGCTACTATAGGCACCATCTCTCCCTACTATACCTGCTATCCCACAGCCCCAGTCCCTTCCCAGAGGCTATTATCCCCCCACTGCTACTATAGGCACCATCTCTCCCTACTATACCTGCTATCCCACAGCCACAGTCCTTTCCCAGAGGCTATTATCCCACTGCTACTATAGGCACCATCTCTCCCTACTATACCTGCTATCCCACAGCCCCAGTCCCTTCCCAGAGGCTATTATCCCCCCACTGCTACTATAGGCACCATCTCTCCCTACTATACCTGCTATCCCACAGCCCCAGTCCCTTCCCAGAGGCTATTATCCCACTGCTACTATAGGCACCATCTCTCCCTACTATACCTGCTATCCCACAGCCCCAGTCCCTTCTCAGAGGCTATTATCCCCCCACTGCTACTATAGGCACCATCTCTCCCTACTATACCTGCTATCCCACAGCCCCAGTCCCTTCCCAGAGGCTATTATCCCCCCACTGCTACTTTAGGCACCATCTCTCCCTACTATACCTGCTATCCCACAGCCCCAGTCCCTTCCCAGAGGCTATTATCCCACTGCTACTATAGGCACCATCTCTCCCTACTATACCTGCTATCCCACAGCCCCAGTCCCTTCCCAGAGGCTATTATCCCACTGCTACTATAGGCACCATCTCTCCCTACTATACCTGCTATCCCACAGCCCCAGTCCCTTCCCAGAGGCTATTATCCCCCCACTGCTACTATAGGCACCATCTCTCCCTACTATACCTGCTATCCCACAGCCCCAGTCCCTTCCCAGAGGCTATTATCCCCCCACTGCTACTATAGGCACCATCTCTCCCTACTATACCTGCTATCCCACAGCCCCAGGCCCTTCCCAGAGGCTATTATCCCCCCACTGCTACTATAGGCACCATCTCTCCCTACTATACCTGCTATCCCACAGCCCCAGTCCCTTCCCAGAGGCTATTATCCCCCCACTGCTACTATAGGCACCATCTCTCCCTACTATACCTGCTATCCCACAGCCACAGTCCCTTCCCAGAGGCTATTATCCCCCCACTGCTACTATAGGCACCATCTCTCCCTACTATACCTGCTATCCCACAGCCCCAGTCCCTTCCCAGAGGCTATTATCCCACTGCTACTATAGGCACCATCTCTCCCTACTATACCTGCTATCCCACAGCCCCAGGCCCTTCCCAGAGGCTATTATCCCCCCACTGCTACTATAGGCACCATCTCTCCCTACTATACCTGCTGCCTCAGTCCCTTCCCAGAGATTAAATTTCTACTGCTACTATAGGTGCTATCTTTGCACTTTCAGATATCCTTTGAATTTAAAGGTGATCATACAATATACTGTATAATGTTTCCCATTGTCTTGCAGCCTTAATACCCAAGTGTTGTTTAGATTTTGCACAAAGGGCCCATTCCAGCCTCATATTTGGAAAATTCTTTAAAAAAAAACAAAAAACCTTGTTATTAAGTTGTAAACAGTGGTTTGATTGCCATTTTCCCCATCTCTGCCCTGATGCTCCGTTACACACATATATATATATTAGAAGTTTGGATGTTCCCACATGCCGTTTTCCAACCAGTGAAATCATTTCCTTTTTTTAAAGAAACTGAAGGGAAGGAAGCGAGTGTATAAACTTCCCCACAATACAATAGGAACGCTATAAATTTGGACCTGTTAGCAGGGTGTGGGCTGCCTTCCTGCTTCTTCAGCTTTGTGCTTATCACAATCCTGTTTCCCAATCATTGATAGTCTCCATATGTAGGGTTTCTAGTTCATTTATATCTTTTTTCCTTTAGTGCAGACATATCCCTTTTTCCTGTTACTGTGGAACAAATTTAAAGCTGGAACCCATTCAAATGACCAGCTGTTTTCAATGAATTTACATATCATAAACAGCAAGATATAAAATGCCATTATGAGATACTCAGTGTCATGGAAACCTGCTCATGTCTTGATTAGGAAAATAGAGTATCATAGGAATAGAGCAATCATCATTTATTTATTTATAGTGCCAGCAAATTGCTTAGATTTGTGGATAACAATTGCAAAAAAATAACTAAAAAACCGTTATTCAGAAACAGTAAGGCTTTCTCCCATAGATTCCATGTTAATCAAATAACAATTTCCTTTTTCTCTGTAATAATAAAACAGTACCTGTACTTGATCCCAACTAAGATATAATTACCCCTTATTGGGGGCAGAACAGCCCTATTGGGTTTATTTCATGGTTAAATGATTCCCTTTTCTCTGTAATAATAAAACAGTACCTGTACTTGATCCCAACTAAGATATAATTACCCCTTATTGGGGGCAGAACAGTCCTATTGGGTTTATTTAATGGTTAAATGATTCCCTTTTCTCTGTAATAATAAAACAGTACCTGTACTTGATCCCAACTAAGATATAATTACCCCTTATTGGGGGCAGAACAGCCCTATTGGGTTTATTTAATGGTTAAATGATTCCCTTTTCTCTGTAATAATAAAACAGTACCTGTACTTGATCCCAACTAAGATATAATTACCCCTTATTGGGGGCAGAACAGTCCTATTGGGTTTATTTAATGGTTAAATGATTCCCTTTTCTCTGTAATAATAAAACAGTACCTGTACTTGATCCCAACTAAGATATAATTACCCCTTATTGGGGGCAGAACAGCCCTATTGAGTTTATTTAATGGTTAAATGATTCCCTTTTCTCTGTAATAATAAAACAGTACCTGTACTTGATCCCAACTAAGATATAATTACCCCTTATTGGGGGCAGAACAGCCCTATTGGGTTTATTTCATGGTTAAATGATTCCCTTTTCTCTGTAATAATAAAACAGTACCTGTACTTGATCCCAACTAAGATATAATTACCCCTTATTGGGGGCAGAACAGCCCTATTGGGTTTATTTCATGGTTAAATGATTCCCTTTTCTCTGTAATAATAAAACAGTACCTGCACTTGATCCCAAATAAGATATAATTACCCCTTATTGGGGGCAGAACAATCCTATTGGGTTTTTGTATGGAGATCCAAATTACGGAAAGATGCTTTATCTGGAAAACCCCAGGTCCCGAGCATTCCGGATAACAGGTCCCATAGCTGTAATAGATAGATAGATCTGAATCTCTGAAGGCCCCATTCCAGAGCACAGAGACATGCGACTGCCCTTTTTGAATATAGCGCTGCCTGAATTTATAATGGATGAGGGGGGAGGCACATACTGTAGGTGGTCCACCTCCCACCCTCCCTCTGTCTCTTTCAGGTCATTTATATGCACAAATTAGGGAGGGACAGGGACTGGGGCAAGGACTAGGGCATGGTATTAAGAACAGCGTTGGACTGGGTACACTTGCGACTGATTTCTTTATCTGGTGCGAGTTGCAGACCGCCACCAAACCAGGGGAAAAAAGCTCTTGTACCCCTAAGTGCTCTGCAATTTTTCAAGCTCTGTCATAAATAAGTCCCTTATAATATAAAAATATTGTGACCTGGTTCATACTAGGGTCTGCAATTAAAAAGGATGTTTTGCTTGTGTTGCATTTTGGGACAGTGTTTTCATTGTTAAAAAACTTTTTTTACCCCGTCAGACTGTAGCTAAAAAAAGATCTTGGAACTTAAAAAAATCACACTGGGGGTCATTTATAAGGTCTGGGCAAATTTGTACCTGGCCAGTTACCTATGGCAACCAATCAGATGATTGCTTTCAGTGTTTAACCTGCAGCTGGCTGGAAAAATCTAACCTGGTGCCACCTAGGTGCATATTTGCCCAGTCTTTATAAATGACCCCAGTCTATTTACAAATCACTGTAAATATGAAGACTTCCTACTCATTTGTGCTTCTAGGTTTGTGCCAAATGGAGGATTTGAATGTGGTGCTTTAGCACAGACTTTTTCCTAGGGTTCCTTGATTCCTGGGGAAACATTATGCCCTTACTGAGATCACAAGTCCCTTGGTTTGTTCTTATTTCTCTTAAGATAGCACCGAACCAATCACATATTTTCACAGAAAAGAAATATGAGAAAAGGCCTTCTAAAAATAGATGGTATGCGCATACCTCATGCTACCCACATAGCACTGCCTGCTGATACACTTTACACTTTGATACACTTTAATCCTCATACAAATTATTCCTTTATGTCCCCATGGCCAATTTTGCATCCAGATCTGCAGGTTTACTTTTACCAGAAATAGCAACTTAAGGCCCCCATACACGGGCCGATAATAGCTGCCGATATCGGTCCCTTGGACCGACTCGGCAGCTTATCGGCCCGTGTAGGGGCAGAAACGAGCGGACTGGCCGACCGATATCTGGCCTGAAATTGGCCAGATATCGATCGGCCAGGTTAAAAGATTCAGTCGGATCGGGGGCCGCATCGGCTCGTTGATGCGGTCCCCGAACCGACTGATACATTGCCGCCTACATAATCCGGTCGTTTGGCCCCAGGGGCAAAATTATTTTTTTTTTACCTTCAAGCTCCCCGATATCGCCCACCCGTAGGTGGGGATATCGGGGGAAGATCTGCTCGCTTGGCGATCTCGCCAAGCGAGCGGATCTTACCGTGTATGGGGACCTTTAGTCTTCCTCAACTTCATGAGGGTTCCTAAAGGAACCTTGGTCAAATTCCTGAAGTCAATGTGTCAGTTAGAGAATGGCATTTTAATCCTGTTTATTTCTCTAGTTACTGGTTTTGTCCCATATTAGCTAGTAAAGGTAATACTTACTTGTTATACTTACTTGTACCTGTTAATAGACCAAATAAAAAAATACATCTAAAGGTGCTCAGAAGGTTATAGAAAAGGTAACTAGGGAATGGGGCATTTAAAGGAACAGTAACACCAAAAAATGAAAGTGTATAAAAATAATTAATATATTATGTACTATTGCTCTGCACTGGTAAAAGTTGTGTGTTTGCTTCATAAACACTACTACAGTTTATATAAATACCCTGCTGTGTAGCCATGGGGGCAGCCATTTAAATTGAAAAAAGGAGAAAAGGCACAGGTTACTAAGCAGATAACAGATAAGTAGCATAGATTCCCATTGTATTCTACACAGTTTATCTGTTATCTTCTTATGTAACCTGTGCCTTTTCTCCTTTTTTCAATTTAAATGGCTGCCCCCATGGCTACACAACAGCTATTTCTATTAACTACAGTAGTCTTTCTGAAGCAAACACACAACTTTTACCAGTGCAGGGCAACAGTACATTATATTTTAATTATTTTAAAACATTTTTATTTTTTTGTGTTACTGTTCCTTTAAGAGGCCCCCATTGTCTACAGATAATAAAACTGCTTATTAAAGGAACAGTAACACCAAAAAATGAAAGTGTATAAAAATAATTAATATCTTATATACTATTACTCTGCACTTGTAAAAGTTGTGTGTTTTCTTCATAAACCCTACTACAGTTTATATAAATACCCTGCTGTGTAGCCATGGGGGCAGCCATTTAAATTGAAAAAAGGAGAAAAGGCACAGGTTACTAAGCAGATAACAGATAAGTAGCATAGATTCCCATTGTATTCTACACAGTTTATCTGGTATCTTCTTATGTAACCTGTGCCTTTTCTCCTTTTTTCAATTTAAATGGCTGCCCCCATGGCTACACAGCAGGGTATTTATATAAACTGTAGTAGGGTTTATGAAGAAAACACACAACTTTTACAAGTGCAGAGCAATAGTATATAAGATATTAATTATTTTTATACACTTTCATTTTTTGGTGTTACTGTTCCTTTAAATCTTTAACCCAAATCATGTATCTCAGGGGTGGCCAATTACCGTCATTAACAGCTGCAAACATTGCCCGATGTGGGAGGATTCCCAAATGAATACGCCCTAACGAGACCAAGCCATGCAGATTATTATGAATGAAAGTAATCCAAGTCAATTCGAGAACCTACTCAGAATATCAGAAGAGTATTATTAATGAGGCTCTTGAGAGACAATCGCAACCGCCATGGTTTACTACACAGAAATATAGAAAGCAAGGGGGAAATATAAATACATGGCACAAATGTATTTGGAACCTAAATTCCCACACCCTGAATCGTCAGGGCTAAAGCAGAATGTTGGTAGAGAACTCAAAACCATTGATGTCCTGGCCTGGTTGCTGCAAAAATGTTTGCAAATATGTTCATGCATTTCATTTTTGTGGGAAAAAAAATTGTGTCTATGTGAAGAAGAAATGTAATTGGCTCCAGTACATTTGGTGCAAAAAAACAAACAAACTGTGGTTACAGTTTATCTTTTCCCATCACTGTTGGTACAGGCTGGCATGCCTGGACCTCATGCCTATGTCAGTTAGCACAGGTTTTTTTTCTGTATTTATTGCCTTATGGTGCTCAAATTTCCCTGCTTGAGGGTTGTCCTATGAGAGCTTTATTGCAGTGCCCACCAATGAGATCTTTGCCCTGTGCCCTCTGGTACCTTAAAGTGGCCCTGGAGTGTGGGAGCCAACACCAAAGACAAGGGGAAAGTGATGTAGGGGCTGCTCTATCTGCTCTGCTTTTTCCTGTATTCAGATAATGATTGGTATATGGTAGCACTGAGGTCATTTTTATTTTGTATATTTATTTCCAGCATTGGGATAAAGGGACTCCAGTTTCTGTAATGGTTATTGTGATTGTAAGGAAAGGGATGGCCTTCATATGAGCTGCATTTATTCAGAGCAACCTGTTTCCTTCGGTTTGACATATGGGACATACCAAATGACATATTTTCATACGACAACATTATAATCTAAATATACAATTGAACTGCTGCTTGATCAATGGTTACGAGCTGTCGACAAGACTGTAAAGAATTCCTACAGTGCTTTGCATCGGTTGCACTGGGGTGGCGGTAAAAATAAAGGCACAAGGCATATCACCATAGATTGGATATAATCCCACCATAGATTGGATATTATCCCACCATAGAATGGATATTATCCCACCATAGATATATTGGATATTATCCCACCATAGATTGGATATTATCCCACCATAGAATAGATATTATCCCACTATAGATTGGATATTATCCCACCATAGAATAGATATTATCCCACTATAGATTGGATATTATCCCACCATAGATTGGATATTATCCCACCATAGATTGCATATTATCCCACCATAGAATGGATATTATCCCACCATAGATTGGATATTATCCCACCATATATTGGATATTATCCCACGATAGATTGGATATTATCCCACCATAGATTGGATATTATCCCACCATAGAATGGATATTATCCCACCATAGATTGGATATTATCCCACCATAGATTGGATATTATCCCACCATAGATTGGATATTATCCCACCATAGAATGGATATTATCCCACCATCGAAAAGATATTATCCCACCATAGATTGGATATTATCCCACCATAGAATGGATATTATCCCACCATAGATTGGGTATTATCCACCACATATTGGATATTATCCCACCATAGAGTGGATATTATCCCACCATAGAATAGATATTATCCCACTATAGATTGGATATTATCCCACCATAGATTGGATATTATCCCACCATATATTGGATATTATCCCACCATATATTGGATATTATCCCACCATAAATTGGATATTATCCCACCATAGATTGGATATTATCCCACCATAGATTGGATATTATCCCACCATAGAAAAGATATTATCCCACCATAGATTGGATATTATCCCACCATAGAATGGATATTATCCCACCATAGATTGGATATTATCCACCACATATTGGATATTATCCCACCATAGAGTGGATATTATCCCACCATAGAATAGATATTATCCCACTATAGATTGGATATTATCCCACCATAGAATAGATATTATCCCACTATAGATTGGATATTATCCCACCATAGATTGGATATTATCCCACCATAGAATAGATATTATCCCACTATAGATTGGATATTATCCCACCATAGATTGGATATTATCCCACCATAGAATAGATATTATCCCACCATAGATTGGATATTATCCCACCATAGATTGGATATTATCCCACCATAGATTGGATATTATCCCACCATAGATTGGATATTATCCCACCATAGAAAAGATATTATCCCACCATAGAATGGATATTATCCCACCATAGAAAAGATATTATCCCACCATAGATTGGATATTATCCCACCATAGATTGGATATTATCCCACCATAGATTGGATATTATCCCACCATGTTTGTGCTTGCTTTTGTGTGTTTTTCAGCACGTGTGTATGCAAGTTTGTGTATGTTTATGTATGTGAGATAACCTGAACATTTTGGGAAAACAGCAGGATACACCGCTGAGAAACTTACCACGGGCATTTCTGAATACTACAAACTCAGTGTTGTTATAAAAATATAATTCATAAATACTCATGAATGATAGGTTTATATAAAAAATAATTATATGGAACAAGCAGCTTTGAAAAAAAAGTATGTGTGTTTTCTGAGTGCGTGTTTGCGTGTTTCCCAATAGTGATGCAATCTCCCACAAATTGCTGCCTTCACCAATAAATCTGACAAAGCAAAATAAATTACAGAAGGGTTTGGCAATGCCTGTATGTAGTAAAACCTCAGAATTGCGCATGTAACGAGGGCACGGTGCCTACCGACCGAATAGCACGTCCGCATACGGGATACCCAGGATATCTGAATAAATATATTAAACATATCTGGAAAAGACCCAAGATTCATTTTTTTGTCTTAGATATTATTTCATGGATAAGAAAGACAGTGTTTTCAAGGTCAGGTCCACGTTAGTAATGATGCTACTTAAAGGAAAACTATACCCTCAAAATTAATACTTAACAACAGATTTATATTATGTTAAGTGGCCTATTAATTAATTTTACCAAACGGGAATATATATATCAGTAAATATTGCCCTTTTACATCCTTTCCCTTGAGCCGCCATTTAGTGATGGGCTGTGTGCTCCCTCAGAGATCAGCTGACAGGAAGTGATGCAGCTCTAACTGTAACAGGAAGTAGTGTGGGAGCAAAAGGCAGAAATCTGTCCATTCATTGGCTGATGAGGCCTAGCATGTATGTGTGCCTTGGTTTGTTTGTGTGCACTGTGAATCCTATGATCCCAGGGGGCGGCCTTTAAATCTTAAAAAGGCAGTTTTCTATTTAGGATTACCCAATAGCACATACTACTAAATAATATATTTATATTAAAATGTTTTTTTAGATGAAGTAGGATTTTACATATGAGCTTTTTTATATGATATATTTTTATAGAGAAATACATTGCCTGGGGGGCTCTTCTCTGCTATTCCAAACTGCACAAGCTCCTCTTCCTACTTCCTAAACAGCTCGCTCATGACCCCTCCTCTTTTCCACAGGTGATGACTCATCAATCCCCACACCTATTCTGGCTTTTTCATCCTCAGTTAACACTCCCCATGTTATTCTCCTTATTTGCTCTGTCTAATACAGGATTGGGAGATTTTAAATTTTCTTTTATTTTAGCCACAGTGCCACACATCGTAGAAGGGTTCTGGCTAGGGATGTAGCGAACTGTTTGCCGGCGAACTAATTCGCGCGAACATCGGGTGTTCGCGAACGCGGAAGTTCGCGAACTTTCGGCGTATGTTCGCCATTTGGGTTCGCCTTAGCTGGCGCGAAATTTTGACCTCTCACCCCAAACCAGCAGATACATGGCAGCCAATCAGGCAGCTCTCCCTCCTGGGCCACCCCCCCCCCTTGGACCACTCCCTTCCATATATAAACCGAAGCCCAGCAGCCATTTTACATTCTGCCTGTGTGTGCTTGAAGAGATAGTGTAGGGAGAGAGCTGTGATTGATTTGAGGGATAGTTTAAGTAGGTTTTCTGGCTAGTAATCTACTACTGCTCTGTATTTGTGTGGGTAGAGGAGCTGTGTATTCATTTGAGGGAGAGTTTAAGTAGTTTTTTTGGCTAGTAATCTACTTTCTACTGCTCTGTATTTGTGTGGGGAGAGGACTGAGGAGCTGTGTATTTATTTTGAGGCAGAGTTTAAGTAGTTTTTCTGGCTAGTAATCTACTTTCTACTGCTCTGTATTTGTGTGGGGAGAGGACTGAGGAGCTGTGTATTTATTTTGAGGCAGAGTTTAAGTAGTTTTTCTGGCTAGTAATCTACTTTCTACTGCTCTGTATATTTTGTCTAAATAACAATTTGTCTAAATTACAATAATAATGCCGTGTCCAGAAACACAACCTGAGTGACGGTTTTCCACCAGCAATAATATATTCCGTATCCACTACTGTATACGTTGCCCTTGCAGGCCTTGTTGCCCGGTGTCTGCAACCAAGTGCCACCTAGCTGTGTGAGCTTTTTCACAATCTGTCTAAATTACAATAATAATTCCGTGTCCAGAAACATCACTTGAGTGACGGTTTTCCACCAGCAATAATATATTCCGTATCCACTACTGTATACGTTGCCCTTGCAGGCCTTGTTGCCCGGTGTCTTCTTCACTGGAGTCAGAGGAGTTATTTACTCATGAGTTTGTTGAACTGAGTGATGCGCAACCATTATTGCCAGAAGAAGATGAAGGAGATGCGGACGTTACACCAGATATCATAATTCAGGCAGGCAACACAACAGAGATGGACATAAGGTGTGATGAGGTCCCCGCTGCTGCTGTCTTCTGTGAGCTGTCAGAAGAAATTGATGCATCTGAGGAGAATGATGATGAGGAGAGTGATATTTTGTGGGTGCCCACAAGAAGAGAGCAAGAGGAGGATAGTTCAGATGGAGAGACGGAGAGTCAGAGAGGCAGGAGGAGAATAAGACTTAGAAGAAGCAGGGACAGCTCCCAGGGAACAGTAGGGCAACAATATGAATCGGCACCTGTGGTCAGCCAGCCAACGCACCCGCCAACTTCTACTGTTACTGCTAGAAAGCCCACATCAAAAGGCTCAGCAGTGTGGCATTTTTTTAATGTGTGTGCCTCTGACAAGAGCGCTGTAATTTGCAATGTGTGCAGTCAGAAACTGAGTCTTGGGAAGCCCAACACCCACTTAGCTACAACTGCTATGCGAAGGCACATGAACGCCAAACACAAAGCACTATGGGAGCAACACCTCAAAGGCAGCAGCCAAACGCTAAGCCACCCTCCTTCTGGTCCAGCATCTTACTGCTCTACCTCTGCTGTCCTTGACCCGTCTCAACCACCCTCCACTCCGCCTTCCAGTTCCTGCTCATCTGCCCCCAGCCAAGTTTCTGTGAGGGCCATGTTTGAGCGTAAGAAACCAATGCCTCCGAGTCCCCTTGCCCGGCGTCTGACAGCTGGATTGTCTGCACTCTTAGCCCGCCAGCTTTTACCATACCAGCTGGTGGACTCTGAGGCTTTCCACCAATTTGTAGCAATTGGGACACCGCAGTGGAAGGTACCCAGCCGCAATTTTTTTTCACAGAAGGGAATACCACACCTGTACCAGCATGTGCAGAGCCAAATCACCGCATCTCTGTCATTTAGTGTTGGGGCAAAGGTCCATATGACTACTGACACATGGTCCTCCAAGCATGGTCAGGGCAGGTATGTCACCTATACTGCCCACTGGGTGAACCTGGTGATGGCTGGAAAGCAGGGAATGCGTGGTTCAACAACAGTGGAGTTGGTGTCACCGCCACGGGTTGCATGCGGGTCTGCCACCACCTCTACTCCTCCTTTGCTCTCTAACTCGTCTTCTAAGTCGTCTTCTAAGTCGTCTTCTAACTTGGCTTCTTCCTCGGCTTCTTCCTCCTCTGCTGCTGTGTCCTCCTCCACACCTGTGCACCCCCAGCTCCACATAGGCTATTCGACGTGCCAGGTACGCCGTTGTCATGCTGTCTTGGGCATGACGTGCCTGGAAAGTAGAAACCATACCGGATCTGTACTCCTGTCATCTCTGCACTCACAGGCCGATCGGTGGCTGACCCCACACCAACTGAAAATTGGAAAAGTGGTGTGTGACAACGGAAGCAATCTGTTGGCAGCACTGAGACTGGGCAATTTAACACATGTGCCCTGCATGGCACATGTTTTAAATTTGATAGTCCAACGGTTTGTCTCGAAGTACCCAGGATTGCAGGACATTCTCAGGCAGTCCAGGAAGGTGCCTGGCCATTTCAGACGTTCCTACACAGCCATGGCATGCCTTGCTGACATTCAGCGGCGGCACAACTTGCCAGTCAGGCGTTTAATTTGCGACAGCCAGACTCGCTGGAATTCCACGCTAATGATGTTTGAACATCTGCTGCAACAACAAAGAGCCATCAATGAATACCTATTTGAACTGGGTGGTAGGACTGGATCTGCAGAGCTGGGGATTTTTTTCCCCCGTTACTGGGTGCTTATGCGCGATGCCTGCAGGCTGATGCGCCCTTTTGATGAGGTCACAAATATGGTTAGTCGCACTGAAGGCACCATCAGCGACCTAATACCCTTTGCTTTTTTTCTTGAGCGTGCCGTGCGACGAGTGACAGATGACGCTGTAGACCAGCGTGACCAAGAGCCTGATTTCTGGGCGGAATCACCAGAACGTTCCCAGGCACCTGCTGCAACGCAGGGAGAGGTGTCAGAAGCGGAGTCAGAGGAGGAAGGTGGCTTTGTGGAGGCAGAAGACCCACAGGAGCAGGCTTCCCAGGGGGCTTGTGGTCACCTTTTGTGGAGCCCTGGTCTTGTACGTGGCTGGGGGGAGGAGACGGTGGTGGATGAGGACGTAGTCCTTGATAACGAGGAAGGGGAGATGGATACCTCTGCATCCAACCTTGTGAGAATGGGGTCTTTCATGCTGTCATGCCTGTTGAAGGACCCCCGTATCAAGAGGCTTAAGGAGAAGGACCTGTACTGGGTGGCAACGCTACTAGACCCTCGTTACAAGCATAAAGTGGCAGAAATGTTACCAACGTACCACAAGTCCGAAAGGATGCTGCATTTCCAAACCAGCCTGCAAAACATGTTGTACAATTCTTTTAAGGGTGATGTCACTCCACATTCCAGGGGCAGAGGTGCCGGTAATCCTCCCACGAGCACACCTGCAAGGACAATGCACTTTGGCCACTCTGTAACGTCAGACATGCAAAGTTTTTTCAGTCCAAGGCAGCGCCAGGACCCTTCTGGATCCACCCTCAGAGAACGCCTCGACCGGCAGGTAGCGGACTACCTGGCATTAACTGCAGATATTGACACTCTGAGGAGCGATGAACCCCTGGACTACTGGGTGCGCAGGCTTGATCTGTGGCCAGAGCTGTCTCAATTTGCCATCTGTTGTCTTGCCCTGCCTCAAGTGTCCTCTCAGAAAGGACCTTTAGTGCAGCAGGAGGGATTGTAACTGAGAAGAGAACTCGCCTAGGTCACAAAAGTGTTGATTACCTGACCTTTATTAAAATGAATGAGGCATGGATCTCGGAGGGTTACTGCACACCGGAAGACTTGTTCTGACTGCCCATGCAGCTGTCCTTCTCTGCACGCCGCTTGACACCACACACAGCTGTCCTTTAGCGTCCTCCTCCACCACCGTACAAACTAGGGTGCAAATCCTACTGGCTTAATTGTAAGCCAAGCTTTTTGGACAGGTAAATCCTGAATTTTTCTCTCTTCTACTCTTCTGTGCTTGTCACCCTATCTGAGTTCTTTGAAAGGGTTTGGCTGGGGCATGGTTATTATACCATCTAGCTTTGATGTTTTTAATGTCTTCTGTGCTTGTCACCCTATCTGAGTTCTTTCAAAGGGTTTGGCTGGGGCATGGTTATTATACCATCTAGCTTTGATGTTTTTAATGTCTTCTGTGCTTGTTGTCACCCTATCTTAGTTCTTTGAAAGGGTTTGCCTGGGGCATGGTTATGATACCATCTATCTAAGATATTTTTTCTGTCTTCTGTGCTTGGTACGCTATCTTCGATTTTTTAAAGGTTCTGCCTCAGGATTGGTTATGATACCATCTATCTAACATATTTTTTCTGTCCTCTGTGCTTCAGTGGCTGCAACAAAAAAACCATAATTTTTTAGGAATGTACACATTCCTGATTTTTCAGGGTTCTGCAACGGCGGCAAAATCGTATCTTTTATGGTCACCACAGGTGATCGAAAAGGTAGGACAAACCTGGGCCCACACTGCAGAATCAGTGTTTTTTGGTTCACGTTACTGTACATTGAATTACCTCTGCCTGACCATGCACGTGCGCACAAGCACGGTGACTGCTAAACACACCACTACAGAAATATTCCCACCGACAGGACGAACGTCCTGGAGGTGACAAGCAACTAGTAAAAACTAATATTCGCACACTTGACAGTATCATTAAAGCTTTTTGCGTTTTTTTTCGTTGCAGTAAACGCGGCGTTTTGTCTTTGCGTGTGAACCGGCCGTAACCTTTACACGACTTGATTGGAATGTAGATGCCGGACTTTTTAAAGCAGTTTATTACATAAGTTTAGGAATGTAGTGTGTTTTCTCCCCTTAACAGCACAAAACGCAACGCTGTGTCAACAACGTATTTTTCAGAGAAATTTTTGCCCTTGATGCCCCTCCTGCATGCCACTGTCCAGGTCGTGGCACCCTTTAAACAACTTTAAAATCAGTTTTCTGGCCAGAGATGGCTTTTCTAGGTTTTAAAGTTCGCCTTCCCATTGAAGTCTATGGGGTTCGCAAAGTTCGCGAACGTTCGCACTTTTCGGCGAAAGTTCGCGAACATTTTTTTTTAGGTTCGCTACATCCCTAGTTCTGGCCTTGACTGGCTGTACAGCATATATTGTTGTGTTCAAGTGCTTATCTAAATATATGTTTAGTGATCAGTATGGCCTGAAAGCAAAACAAAAAAGAAAAAAAAAATATTCCTAACAATCAGCGTGTATCGCTAGAGAAAAGATGCTCATACACATCAGTCCTCCTCAGGACCCAGGATTGCAAGCAGGGTTGGACTGGGCCGCCGGGACACCAAGAAAAATCCCGGTGGGCCCCGGCCCTAGTGGGCCCCAGCGGCCCAGACCCGACCCTTGCCGGCGCTCCCCCTGCTCCTCCCCTGACGCATTAAATTTACGCAAGCTCAGGAGAGGACGTTGGGTGGGGGACCCTGCAGGGGGTTAGGGTGGCCCCTGCAGGGGGGGTAGGGTGGCACATGCAGGGCCCCTGGGGCGAGTGCCCCGGTGGCCCATGCACCCCCCAGCCCGACCCTGATTGCAAAGCAGCAGTGCTACCCAATGAGCCACCATGGAACCTGCCCATCTTACTGCACCATAGCTATAGCCATATGAAACCCTGCAGGGCAATTTGGACACATTTACACAGTTCTTTAGGAACACATGATTTAGGTGGACCCAATCTTGAAAGGAGATTAATTAATTTCTCTGATTCTCTAAACTGCTTCACCATAATGTATAATAAACCTTTTTTTTAAAAATCCACTTTTAATCATAATATGCAGAAACCTCCATGAGTTGATTAGCCGGCAGATTGGTGGCATCAGAAATGCTTTGTGCACAGGAAACGTCTGACACATTTCTTTCTACATCTTATTTCCTGTTTTGTAAAAAAAAAAAAAACAATGAGCCGCCTTATCTCTCGCTTGTAGAGGCCTCAGATATGTTTCAGTCTATCAAACTGAAGTTCTTGATAGGAATGCTACTACGAAAAGCATAAAAGCCTGAGACTTTATTGTTTGCTTTGAGAAGACCAAAATGGGGGTTTTAATAGTATAATATTGGTTTGTATGCATATGTTCTTGGTCAACTAAACAGACATTTAGCAGATAAGACTGTAAATATAAAGACATGTTGGTAACATTTAGTTGGTAATAGTGGTGAGGGAATTTTTTCGGCAGGCATGGATTTGCAGCAAAATTGCACAATTCTGCATTGGCGAAGGTTCCAAAAAAGGTGCGGTCACGTCAAAAGGGTGTGGTTACGTCAAAAGGGTGTGGTTACGTCAAAAGGGTGTGGTTACGTCAAAAGGCATAACAAAAGGTCACAGAAAAAACAAAGTCGCGCAGTACCCATGTTTCAAAACTTTTTTGACGTTTCGTGAATATTCACGCAGGACTGATTCGCTCATCACTAGTTGGTAGTTTTTCTTAAATTGGAATTGACAAAATGAGCACAAGATATATATATATATATATATATATGTATATATATATTCCTTCTTTCTCAGTAATATATCAGGCTGAACCTCAACTTGTAACCAATTACCTAGCACAGAGATATTTCATTCTGATTGCTGTGTACTACTGGCTTTGCATAAACAGATACAGTGGTTCTTGTGGTGAACTTTAAGAGGCCCGATCAGAATATGCACGGAGTTAGGCAGCTTCTAATTGCCTGTTTTGGTCAAACTGTCTGGCCAGTGATGTAGTTATAGGCCAGTGATCCCCAACCAGTTGCTCGGGGGCAACATGTTGCTCACCAACACCTTTGATGTTGCTCCCAGTGGCTTCAAAGAAGGTGCCCGTTTTTGAATTTCTGGCTTGGACATTTGGGTAACTACTGATATGTCATTTTATAGACCAGTTTGGCCCCCATATGTATAGATAGAAGTGTAGATGATTCAAGATGAGCAGAGATACTTTCTAAGATTCCCAACTTTGAAAAACTTTGTGAAAATCTCTGATCTGGCTCTGCACTTAAGCAGATTCATAGGAAACTGACCACACACTCTTGCCTTCCCAGACTAAATGTAGGCCCAGAGCTAAGTAGTGAAGGGTGCTCAGTAGTGGAGGGATCGGCACAAACATCTAAGCTCTCATTGTATTTCTATAATATGTTTTATTGATTCCTTTTAATACTTAGAAAGACTCTTTCTGGAGTTGGAATAAGTGCATTCCTGTCCTGAAGGACAAATGATCCCAATTAAACCCTCTGGTAGCCATGTATTTTGAAAGCATATCATACACAAAGGATTCTTCTGTGGGGTTCCATGCAAGATGAAAGCACTAGGAGATTTTATTTAAGTGTGCACCTATGGGCAATTAGGAGTTGTGCATTCAGGTAATCAGTTTGCTTCCATGACTTGAATGGCAGGTAAACAACATAGAATACAAATAGGATACACAGCCCTTTTTTTCCTAATTTTTTATGAATGTAAGCATGTCTTGTAAGAATACAATCATTTTTCATTATTTTTTTTAAATTCCTATCTCTATATGATGTAAATCTCTAGATGTCTGGATTTTGGGATCAGTGGTGATCTGTGTTGAGGGTAATAAGGGGCAGACACACCCTATATGAGAAATGTACACCACATTTAATCCTTATCCCAGAGAAGGGCTGATAATAGTAAATCCAAGTTACAAAAATATTTTTTTCTGCTTACAATGCCAATATCCAACATTAGTATATGCCCTTCACTCCTCTGCTCCTCACTTCATTTACTCACTGGTCTCCCTACATGTTCCTGGTCGTCTCCTCCGCTCCTCTCAGAGCCTCCGTCTCTTTACACCATCCACACCCACTGCGCTCTCTCGTCTTAACCCTTTCTATCTCGCTGCTCCTTACCTCTGGAACTCTATCCCTGAATCCCTCCGTAGGGAAAACTCACCCACTCTCTTTAAGATAAAGCTCAGCTGTTACCTTCTGGAGCACTAAAACATTATTTTGCCCAGTCCTGCGCTTAAGGGCAAATGCCCATACCTGATGCACTCTTACCTTCCAGTTTGTGCCTGTATGTTACCCAACCACTTAGATTGTAAGCTCTACGGGGCAGGGACCTCCTTCCTACTGTGTCTCACATGGCACTTACTTCCTGTGTATTTATACTTATTTATTGTGTTTATTATAACACTTGTCCTCCCTGTGTGTAATTGTGTATGTTGTAAGACTGTACAGCGCTGGGTACCCTTGTGGCGCTTTATAAATAAACTTATACATACATACATACATATGTGCCAGCTTTTGTTGCAATGTTAGTGGAGAATCTTGCATTTGCTGATGGTTAAGAATTGACTGTAGAAAACAAATTGTGCCATAAAGACAATTTAATTGAATTAAAGAAAAAAAAAACTGACCTTCTTCAATGTAAAACATCATTAATTAAATATTACAAAATGCTTTTTACATGGGAAGAACCTAAATGTATCTTTCGCAACATCTATCCGATTGCAACATAAACCATTATATTGTAACAGTGCATTATGTAAACCATAATTATTTATTTAAACCATTTCGCAATTGGTGAATTTCTTCACCAAAACTGCTATATCAAAAAAGTTGCGGACTATTTCAAAAATTAAGAGAAATCCTTTATATATATATATATATAACAATATATCTACAATAAAAATTTTTTGATGAAACATTGAAGGGTGTGCTGGCCACAGATGATTATTTTCTATATATACTGTATATATATATATATATATATATATTATTTTCCTGTTGATATATTTAAATGGAACATTTTCTTCCATTACTACATTGATAAATATTTTAACTTTCTTCCAACTTTCATAGATTTCAGCAAAAATGGCGCCCATCACTGTGCGTGAAAGCACTACTCGTCACAATGTATGCTGTATAAAAAGGCCCCTTGATGTCAAAAGAAAAGAGAATTTATACTTGGATTTCAAACTTGCATGATTATGAATATACATGTATCTGGATCGTTGCTAATTTGTCAGTATTAACATTTATAACATTTGTTACCCTTTCCTTATTCCATTCTTGTTGCAGTGAAGCTGTCTGCATTGTATTATGTCTGTCTGTATAAATAACTGAACTTCACTGATTAATTTGGAACTGGTTAACTCAGTGGCGTAACAATGACACTTAGGCCACCCCCCACCAAAAATTTTTGGAGGGGCCCCTGCTCATATCCCTAGCTGGGGAGGGGGGATTTCCTAAAGCTATGGAGGAAGCAGGTAACACAAATCACCAACTGACTGCAAGGAAATTTGCAAGAATTACGGTCCTAAATGACTGTTTTTGTTTTTTTTTTACCCATGCAGCATTTCCTCCATACTTCCCCCATAAAAAAAGTATTTTCAGCTGATTCACTGAGCCCCACTGACTGTGTGGGAACCCTGCAGCCACCATCAGGCTTAGAGTTGCGATAGCTCCTGAGTTCCCAACATTAAAGGAAAACTATACCCACAAACAATGTAGGTCTCTATAAAAATATATTGCATAAACAGCTCATATGTAAAACCCTGCTTCATCTAAATAAACCGTTTTCATGAAAATATACATTTTTAGTAGTATGTGCTATTGGGTAATGTATGTATGTATGTATAACTTTATTTATAAAGCGCCACAAGGGTACGCAGCGCTGTACAGTCTTACAATCCTAAATAAAAAAACCACCATTTTAAGAATTAAGGGCCACCCCCTGGGATCATAGGATTCACAGTGCACACAAACAAGCCAAGGCACACATACATGCTAGGCCCCATCAGCCAATGAATGGGCAGAGTTCTGCCTTTTACTCCCGCACTACTTCCTGTTACAGTTAGAGCTGCATTATTTCCTGTCAGCTGATCTCTGAGGGAGCACACCGCCCATCACTAAATGGCGGCTCAAGGGAGAGGATGTAAAAAGGCAATATTTACTGATATATATATTCCAGTTTGGTGAGATTCTTTAATAGGTCACTTAACAAAATATAAACTCTGTTATATCTGTTGGTTAAGTATTCATTCTGGAGGTATAGTTTTCCTTTAACCTTTAGCAGTTGTGCGCAATTCATGGGTAGAAGCAGGAGGGACCCAATGAAAACCAAGTGGAAGTGCAAGGGTGTGTTTGGGTGCAAACACCTTAATGAATTACATCAATATGTGCTCTCTATTGTGTCCATTTTAGCCCACTTGCATTTGTAACTTACCCCTATTATTTTCAATAGCAGTTACATTAGCAAATAACTATAAAAGCACTAAAAAGTATTTTTTGTATAGTGAAACGTCACTTAGATTTGCCTTTCTGTTTATTATACACGATATATGTGGGTTTGTACTCCTTTCAGCATTTCACGTTGTACGATTCAATATTTCTTATTCTTTACCAAAACAAGGTCGCCATGGCCAATATGCTGCTTTGCTTATTCCCGAAAAAGAAAAAAGATTATGAATGGAAAATGTTTTCTGTCAAAAAGATTTCAGAAGGAAAATAAAGTCCTCTTTGTCCGCAGCAGAACATGCACTTGGTGACTCTTCCCAAGGTTCATTGAAGTGCGTGACAATCTCCGCTTCTGATGAAATGTTTGACTGTATAACTGAGCTGTAAGGACCTCAATCTGCACCAGAGGTTAAATCTGCATGTTGTTAATGGGTGCTGGGTTCCTTCACACAGGACTATTAATCTGTACTAATACTCTCCCAGGCTTCATTGAAATCAGACTGCCGAGTTCCCGTTCCCATTCTTCCCCCCCAATCTCAAAGCAATGCCTTCATTGTTTAGGATTCCTTTACCCTGAGCAGTCTGACCTCAGATATCCTCTTGTGTTCTTCCCTGCCATGTTACTCACGCTGCCCACTTACTCATTCACATGGTAACCACACATAATAGGCTCCAGATTAATTGAGTAATTTTGCTGGTTTCACAGAGAGGTTTGAAGCTCTCTTTCGGGACGACAGGAATCATTTTTTAACAGGGCAGTGACTGGAAGGAGCAACCATCGATAGGCTCTTTTAGGCTTTTTTCCCCCTTAGTAAACACTGCAGGGCTAGGCCAGAACCAAATCAGCAATTCTAATTTGCCCAGCAACAGATGGCAACTGACTCACAGGCTCCATACATTCATTTCTATCAAAAGGGGGGAAAAAAGCGCGCTCATTTAGAGAACAGTGTATGTGCCATTCAGCTCCAAACCCCTCGCTCATTCTGCCTTTCCCATGCAAAGGGGGGACGTGACGAGAAAAATGCTACTTAATCTGTACTCTTTGCAATTGTTCAGTAAATATTGATATTACAATTGGAACATAAAGGCTTATTTATGTTGTCAACTGCAATCTGGTAATCACTTGACACTTGAATTGTCATATATTTTTTTTAACTACAATGCAGCATTATCTTCCAGCATAATAGTGCTCAGCAAATAAGTAGCATTTAGTAAAACACACATGATATTGCAAAGCGATGTAATAAGTAATAAATAATAAAAGTGCAGAGGGACTGTCGAGCAAAAAGCTGCTGTCCATCATTCCCTTCACTTTACAAAGGGTTAATCACTTTAGTCTGTGCCCTTGTCCCCAGCCTATAGAATAGGAGCGCTGTGCTCCCCCCCCCTTCTGTTTAAGGTCTACGTGCCCCAAAAATCCTCTCTTCCCCTTCCATCATGCACTTCTGCAGCATCTAAAGCACTCCCTCCCTAGCATCAGTGGCGTAGCTATAGATACAGCAGACCCCATGGTTGCAGTGGGGCCTAAACACTCGATTCCCTAAAAGGACATAATTAAAACGTTCTTTGCGTTATTTAACTTGCGATGAGCATTTTTCTTGCATTATTTCCAGTGTCGGACTGGGACCCCAGGGGCCCACCAGAAAACCTTAGACCCTAGGCCCACTCTCTAAACTATTTCCTTTCCTCGCCCAATCTCTTTATTCTCCTAGTCTCTTTTATTTACATGCTAGCATCTATTCTTCCATCTATTTCTCCTCTTTCTTCCCATTCAGAAATAGGGAATGACCATGAAACAGGCCAAATGGTCAGGAGCAGGAGGGCCCACTGACCCCTGGGCCCACCGGGAGTTTTCCTGGTATCCTGGTGGGCCAGTCCGACACTGATTATTTCCCGCCGCGTGCGTTATTTCCTGCTGCGCGAGATATATTTGCAATATTAGTGCACGATTTTATGCACATAACCATTACTTTCGGAAAACTACTGTTCTGTTAATGACCATTTCCCTGCAAACTGGCGGCTGCATCACTCTGGGGCCAACACAGACTTGAATAAATCCCACTGCAAAGTCCATATTGTGTTGCCAAAAGCTCACGAACCACAATTTTCTTCAAGTACCGCCTGCCCCAAGTGGGTGTTAATATTCGTACAGACTAATGTGATATTTAGCGCGTTTAATAACGCATGTGTCTTAACGCATGCGAAATGACTTTGATGAATCGGTACTTAATTATTGCGTGCTTTTTACCGCAAAAAAGCATGCGATAAGCATTATCGACCTTTAGTGAATCGGCCCCATTGTATCAATGCACATTGTCCATACCCTTCTGAACTGACCTGAACCTGGTGGATATTTTATAAGAAGCGAACAATATCCTTTTATTTTGCCCATCTCTCATGCTAAGTATAGCAAACTCTTCATCATATCAGGCTGCCAATTAAATGAACACAGTGATTCATCCCTTCCCAAGCTCAGCAGCAATGCACACAAATTGGTGGTCTAGCTGGTTCAGTACAATTAATAACTATATTACGAGGAACATCCTTTCTAAAACCGTAAGTTCAGAGCCTGTGAATTGCTAAACAATGATCTTTCAAACATGCTTTGTCTCACAGAAACTGGAGACTTGGCATCATATAATGACAACAGTCATTGCTAATGAAAAACAGCTATTTCCCGTAGTAAACTGACCCCCTCTCTTATTATAAATCAGGGCTTAATGAAGGCTTTTCACATTTTTAATTACAATTTGCAAATGAAGGAAGTGAGCATAAATCAGAATATAATTAAAAAGTTAAAAGGGCTGCAAGATTGATCAACTAACCATGAATTTGCCCTAAAAATAATTGTTTTTATTTTCCCAACTTTTCTATTTTTCATTTATTGGATTTTAATTAATATTTTTCAGTTCAATAAATTGCTCAATTAACGACAACTCATTATTGCCTGCTCCAAGAATGAGAAGCATTGCTGAAGGGAAGTTTTACGATTAAATGCTAGCGGACTTCTTGGACAAAAATATGACACTTCAGTATTGTTCTCAGGAATAAATGCAGAAATCTTCAGTTAATGTAATATTATGCCTAAGGCTGGTAGGATTATTGTCTTACTGAGGGAGTTAAGGCTATGTAAGGATGCAAGACTGCCATTGTATAGTAATAGAAATATAGAGGCTACTAGAGCTACTCCATGGGGTCTGGACTTCCAGTAGTCTGTAGAAGTTGGTTGAGTCAAATTTTATAAGACTAAATCCAACTAAATCCTCCATTTTAGCCTAATGTCTTTTAAGCCTTTAATATCATGTGATCTTACAATTCCAAAGACTGATTTTTTTGATCACTAAACTACACTCAAAGCATAGCAAGTAGAGATGGTTAATTATTTTCATGTAAGGATTTTACGGACCTTGGTCATAGTGGTATATTCCATGCTGTTTAAAAAAGAAAACAAAGGGTGCCGTTCTCTAAGGCTAGGTGCTAACCACTATACCTCATGGTCACCAAAAGTCAATTGAAATAGGGAAAATAGTTAGAGGCAAGAGGGCCAACTGGCACCTGGTTTTTCCTGGTATCTCTGTGGGCCAATCCCTTTATGACATATATGTTACATAGTTACATAGGGTTGAAAAAGACCAGAGTTCATCAAGTAAACCCAGAACACACAACCCACACCTACCAATCTATACCAACACATACATAAACTATATATACAAACATTAATACTAACTGTAGATATTAGTATCACAATAGCCTTGGATACTCTGCTTGAACTCATCCAGGCCCCTCTTATAGGCATTAACAGAATCTGCCATTACCCCATCACTAGGAAGGGCATTCCCCAACCTCACTGCCCTCACCGTGAGGAACCCCCTACACTGCTTCAAATGGAAGCTCCGTTCCTCTAATCTAAAGGGGTGACCTCTGGTGCGTTGATTGTTTTTATGGGAAAAAAGAACCCCTCTATCTGCCTATAATCCCCTCTAATGTACTTGTACAGAGTAATCATGTCCTCTCGCAAGCGCCTCTTTTCCAGAGAAAACAACCTCAACCTCGGCAGTCTAACCTCATAGCTTAACCCTTCCATCCCCTTTACCAATTTAGTTGCAGTCTCTGCACTCTCTCCAGCTCATTAATATCCTTCTTAAGGACAGGAGCCCAAAACTGCCCCCCCATACTCAAGGTGAGGCCTTACCAGGGACCTATGTTGCCATAACAGTTATCCTTCTATAGATCCAGGAGGATCCATTAAAGCAAACAAGCATATGACCCAAGCTCCCCGATACAAGCCAACACTGCAGTTTGGGATCCTATGTCTTGGGTTGCTTCTACCTATGACTTCCAATCTTGAACTAAACTCTTCCAATCTAAAACTCCAGTGATAGCTCGTGGCTTCTCAAAGTCGTACTTGAACAATCGCTTTGTTTTCTTCTACAGCCAACCAAGATAAGCATTTGCAACTCAACAGTAGTTGTTATTTATCTCTTTATATTAAACTCCAAAGCAGATTTAAATTTTGTTGTTGAATGCAAAACATATACACTATTCATAGACACAAAAAGACAGCTTCAGATGTGCCTTTTGCTGTCTATTATACTCTTTCATAGTCTGTCTAAATTTAATTCCATTTATAGACTGCCTCCCACATCACAAATAAATAATCAGTCTTTGAATTCAACATGGACAAAGAGTCATAGTGCGTCCTGGTCCCCAGGGCTCTGAGAAGGGGCATAATATCATCATATTGAAAGCCTTTCCACAGAACATTAATTTATGGGCGCTAAAAGAGAATGCTTCTCATTTTATAAAGTGCTTTAAAAGTTAAGGACCTGCAGTTGCCACAAGGCATAAAGCTGAAGGTCAAAGAAAGGACAGATGGGAAAAAATTCAGATAATTAAATCTTGTGAGATTTTGTACGAGATAAAAGAGAAAGACAGGGAGGTGGACAGTAACTTCAGAACTACTCTGGAATGAAACAGATGAACGTTGACAAGTAGAATATTTAAGCATCCCTTTTGGTTCATGTAAGGGGTTTGTTTACCACTGACTGTATGAATAAATATGAATTTCTATGTAAAGAGAATAAAAACATGCATAGTTATAGCCGTGTTCAGCTATCCGATGTGCTAATTAGCCAATGGAGATTCAACGTAATGCAGTAAAGGGTAAGAAAAAAGGTATTGTTGAAACCTCACCCACAAGGAGCTCATTGTTATTCTAGTATAAATGGAATTGCTTTGCATTTAAAGGGGCGGTTCACCTTTATGTTATAGAAGCTCCTATTCCTAAATTTTGCAGTTGGTTGTCATTATTTCTTCTAGTTTATTTCTATCTTCTGGCTTTCAAATGGGGGTCACTGACCCTGGCAGTTGCTCTTTGAGCTTACAATTCTTGTTACTTTTTATTCCTTGTCTTTCTATGCAGGCCCTTAGGCTGATGCCACACGTGGTGTTTTTCCGCTGCGTATTTTCTAATTCTCTCGGCGGCTGAAAAACGCCCGATATCATCATCCATAGAAAAAGCTTGAAAAGACTCAAAGCAAACCCCACAATGCAGAAATACGCTAGAAAACGCCTTAGCGTAGGCCGAAATACACCAGTATTTGCAAAGCAAGCTATTCCTATGTATACGCAAAGGCAGCTGCCAGACCTAGCGGAAATACGCAGCGTTTTTTGCTATTTCGCACTATTAGCACCATGGGAACGGGATTTGCTTAAGTCACCAGTACTAGGCTGAAAAACGCCATAGTCAGTGGCTGTGTGGCTTGTGCGGCGTTTTTAGGCCGAGAAAAAACGCAGCGGAAAAACGCCACATGTGGCATCAGCCTTATTGGGCCTTGTTGATGCTGTTCAGGTTGTTCTAATCAGCATATGTAGAGCCAGGGATGTAAATCCACATAATCACTCAGATAAAGTAGACCTTCTCCTTATTTGTATGCCAAGTAGCCCACTACATATGCTGGGATCTACATCCCCATTAAGGTTGACTGCATGTATAAATACTTTCGACAAATAATTTGGTACAACATCAAAAAGAGGCCTTAGTGATATAAAAGAGAAATATCATTTTGGAGATACAATGGTATCAGGTAATTTCTGATGAAAAAAATACTAGTTAAAGTGGGGTGAGCTTGGACATGTTAAGAAAAAACATAATAAACAGGGTATAAACATAGACTGAAGTGCTTGATCCTTCACTATAATATGCATGTTTGGTTGAACATACAATGCAAAGCACATAACGGGATAACATGTCATACAGGTATAGGACCCATTATCCAGAATGCTTGGGACCAAGGGTATTCCGGATAAGGGGTCTTTCCATAATTTGGA
Source organism: Xenopus tropicalis (assembly GCF_000004195.4). Classification (NCBI taxonomy): domain Eukaryota; kingdom Metazoa; phylum Chordata; class Amphibia; order Anura; family Pipidae; genus Xenopus; species Xenopus tropicalis. The sequence continues at coordinate 17,542,272 of NC_030681.2, forward strand.
TCTCCATACCTTAAGTCTACTAAAAAATCAATAAAACATTAATTAAACCCAATAGGATTGTTTTGCATCCAATAAGGATTATTTATATCTTAGTTGGGATCAAGTACAGGTACTGTTTTATTATTACAGAGAAAAGGGAATCATTTAACCATTAAATAAACCCAATAGGGCTGTTCTGCCCCAATAAGGGGTAATTATATCTTAGTTGGGATCAAGTACAGGTACTGTTTTATTATTACAGAGAAAAGGGAATCATTTAACCATGAAATAAACCCAATAGGGCTGTTCTGCCCCCAATAAGGGGTAATTATATCTTAGTTGGGATCAAGTACAGGTACTGTTTTATTATTACAGAGAAAAGGGAATCATTTAACCATTAAATAAACCCAATAGGGCTGTTCTGCCCCAATAAGGGGTAATTATATCTTAGTTGGGATCAAGTACAGGTACTGTTTTATTATTACAGAGAAGAAGGAAATCAGTTTTTAAAATTCTGAATTATTCGATTAAAATGGAGTCTATGGGAGATGGCCTTTCCGTAATTCTGAGCTTTCTGGATAATGGGTTTCCGGATAAGGGATCCCATACCTGTAGTACATTTTTTTTATATGGAAACATGCCTACTCACTTGGGTGCTTGTCCTCATGGTTCTCAGTCTCCAAAAAGCTAAACTATAGAGCCTTTTTGGGTGATCACCCAGTACCTGAAACTGCATTTCCATCAACAAAACACTCGTTCGTATGGAAGAATGGTGTTGTACCCATCAAGTAGCCTTCCAGATAGTTGAATAATTAACACTAAGGCACATTATTGACCTGTACATTACAAAACCATTGATTACTTGAATCTATACATGACATTGACAGTTAATCATGTAGAACGTTTCTTTGCCATCATAATGCATTTGTGGTTCACTTAAAGTCACATGAACCATTAGGATGAAAAGAGAAGCCGACAGTCAGTACCAAGAGGCTTTCACACAATAAAATACAAACAATATGTCAAATGTAAATGAAAAATTCCAGCACAAAGCATATGGATGCAACATTGATCGCTAAAAAGGTCTGTTTACAGTATGTTGAAGTTGAAGGAGCACTAAAGTAAACATTACTGTAGTTGATAAAATGTTTATAAGCATAGAAATTTTGACATCTTTGTTCATGTTCTTGGCAAAGGCACTATGTTCTGCACTGAAACACTGACAAAATCCCAGTGAGCACAGGCTTCATATTTGAAGCAATGCACAATGGGGAAAGAGATAACTAATTCGTCATGAAATATGGGTGTATGTATACATCAGTCTAAATAATAGGGAATAATCAATCTATCATTGTTGGTCAGTGCTGTCCAACTGTTTCCATTTATTGTGTCCATGATTCACTATACAACATATACAGATACATATATAGCTTGTAGGAATGCACCAAATCCAGGATTCGTTCGGTATTCAGCCAAGATTCGGCCTTTTTCGGCAGGATTCATATTCACCCGAATCCACGGTTCTGGATGAACCGAATCCAAGTCCTAAAAATCACGTGACTTTTTGTCACGTAAATACTAGTGATGAGCGAATCAGTTCCGTTTCGCTTCACCGAAAATTTAGCAAATCTTTCGAAAGATCCGTGAAACGGCGAAAAATTCGCGAAACGGCGAAAATGTTGTGCGGCAAAAAAATTGTCGCCCGCGGTTATTATTTTGTCGCACCACTATTATTTTGTCGCCCGCGGCTATTATTTTGTCGCCCGCGGCTATTATTTTGTCACCCACAGCTATTATTTTGTCGCCCGGCTATTCTTTGGTCGGCGCGGCTATTATTTCGTTGCATGGCTATTCTTTTGACGTTTTTTTGGACGTGCGGCGCATTTTTCTGCGGCAAATTTTTTCATCTGTTTCACGAAACAATCCGCCAATGGCAAAACGCAGAAATTCGCAGCAAATCCATGCCTGCCGAAACATTTCGCCCATCACCGTTTAACCCTTCCGAAACCTAATTAGCGTATGCTAGTTAGGATTTGGATTCGGTATTCGATGGAATCCTTTAGGAAGGATTTGGGGGTTCGGCCGAATTTGAAAAAGTGTATTCGGTGCATCTCTAATAGCTTGTCATAAAATTATAATGTTATCTAAAGAGGTCAGTTGACCTCCTGTGCAGTCCGGGGCCATAAAAATCCCTTGGAGGCCTTTGGGCCTCCAGTTTATTATATTGTCATGCTAGAACTTTTAGAAGGTACCTTTGTAGAAAATACTTGGTATAACAAAAAATGCTTGATAAAAATTTGAAGGCAGATTTTTGACTTTCTTTGAAGGACATATCTGTGCCTACAAGAAGATATTATTTAGCATCCTGTAATCATTTAGTAGGTGTTTAAACTCCAAAGCTTTCCAATGGCTTCAAATTTCTATTATAAAAAGTATTTAAGGAGGGACAACTATGCTATGTGTGTATATATAACAAATGTGTTACATGAATGAATTGTTACAAACCCCAAACTGCCATACCCACATCATTCTTACTCGGGAGCCATAGTCAAATGTAAAAAGACTTGGGGAGCAACACAAGCACCATAAAAGTTCATGGAGGAGCCAAATAAGGGCTGTGATTGGCTATTAGGGGCCTCTATGCACACTATCAGCTTACAGGGGGCTTTATTTGGTAGGAAATCTTGTTTTTATTCAACCAAAACTTGCCCCCAAGTCAGGAATTCAAAAATAACTACCTGGTTTGGGGGCACTGAGAGCAACACCCAAGGGGTTGGGGAGCAACATGTTGCTCATGAGTCCCTGGTTGGGGATCACTGTTCTAGAAAATGGTCAGTTATGTTCAGTATCTTGTAGAGTTCAGTATCTTTTAGAAATAAGTAGATAACTAGAGTAGATCCCCTTGCCAGAGGGACTGTTGTATCTATAGAGGCATGTGTGTGGGTATGGGCCATGGTCCAAGAGGTTGTAATTTCAGGTTTAATGAGATCCAAGAAAAATAAATCTGGAATATGTATCCCATATCTGTTTATGTGCTTGTCTGTCAGTGTCGTCTCTACTTTCACTTCCGTCTGGCTTGGGGTCTGATGACTCCTATAAATCTCTCCTCAGGCTTCCATCACCACGCAATACACTATGTGCTGATTCCATAAAGTTATTTTCTCTCATGATCTTTTATATTTTCATCCCCTGACATCAGTTGTTCAGTAATAATTCCCATTAACTTCCATGGTTTTTCATTAGCCATGATTTGCAGATAGGTAGAAGGTTGTGTGAAATGAGACATTGAGGTGTCTACATTCAAAAATCCCAATCTGCAGTGGAACAATCTAGAACAATGTACTAGTTCTGCATAGCAATGTGTTCTTCCTGCTTAACAATATTTTCATTTGTTTTTGCAGAAAACCCTATTTGCAGAAGGACTTTTAAGCATAGAGCCTATTTTTATTGTGCACATATTTTCTTACTAAGAAACTACACTCTGTGCCCTAAAAGAACTCTTGCAAGCAGTGTTGCCCTTCATTTTTGAATTATATTGTTCAGCTTTAATGGTAAATCCAGATCTGTGACTTTGAGGAGTAACTGTGTCTAACCAAACAGGTGACAATTGATCTAGGTGGATACGCACAAGCATAATAGACATATTTATTGATATGGCAAATAGGATATTATCATTGCAGCTGAGCAGTGGGAATAGCAGAGGGTTGTTTTTCATTAAATGCAAGGGAAGCACCCTTTTTTTTCATTAAATGCAAGGGAAGCACCCTTGTGTGGCCTTGGCACTAGATTATTTCATGAGTTCACTAGGTACAATTAGCCAAGAGCTAATTTAGGTACTACACAGCTTGGTCAACATATATGATCCATGAAAACAATTGCATCACACTTATACAGTAGGTATTGGAGGGCATAAGGTGCTGGGTCACACAACTTTCCAAAGTCATGGTTCAGCCATCCTCCATTTGACAAGACTTAAGAAGTTGTTAACTTTACAGATAACCCAGCTCTACAATCCCATCCAATGACCTGAGTTGCATTTTGTCCAGATCAGCAATAGGAATGTTTCCATTTGGTCTGTCACAATGAGCCAAATTCCCTGCGAAATTCCGCATTTCACCATTGGTGAATTTTTTTGCGACTGCAGCAAGACAAAAATTTGCCAAGTGAGGAAAAAGTCACTGCTGTGTCAAATAAGTCATGGTCGAGTCAAAAATGGCTGATACATTAGATAGCTTCAAGAAAGGGATGGATGGTGTTTGGCAAATAAAGGAATACAGGGTTATGGGAGATAGCTCTTAGTACAAGTTGATCCAGGGACTGGTCCGATTGCCATCTTGGAGTCAGGAAGGCAATTTTTCCCCTCTGGGGCAAATTAGAGAGGCTTCAGATGGAGTTTTTTGCCTTCCTCTGGATCAACTAGCAGTTAGGCAGGTTATATATAGGCATTATGGTTGAACTTGATGGACTTATTTCAACCTAACCTACTATGTAATAAAAAAGTCACACGTGTCAAAAAAGTCATGCCGTAGACACATTTCACAATTTTTTGCGAATTTCTTGGTGAAGCGAAACAGTACAGATTCACTCATCACCAGTACTGTTAAGTCAAAGTCTTAAAAAAAGTCACGGTCGTGTCAATAAAAGTTGAACGTATCAAAAAAGTAATGCCCTAGCAGCATTTCCCAAACTTTTTCGGCAGTTTTGTGCATTTCTTGAAGAAGCGAAACAGCACAGATTCGCTCATCACTAGTACTGGTAAATCAGAGCCTTTACTTTGATCCGATGAAGACTCCCCAACAGACTTCCCAAGTTATGGAATGTATGTGGCTTCTCGTGTGTGGCCCAAGCCTAATACCATCCCTCATCAACACCAAATCAATCTTGCAGCTCAAGTTAATGCAGTTTGTCGGTGCTATTAATCACTACTATTTTACTGAGATTAAGGGGCCTATTTGCAAAGTGGAAAAGTAGTCATGTTTATTATTTCACCGCACATCAACAGCTTCTGTCACTGTTGTTATCACCCCTTTATAAAGCTTCAAAAAGTCTCCAGTGAAGTCAGGAGCATACAGATGCTGTCAAAGTAGTAAAATATGACTGAAGTCCCATTATTGCAAAAGCATTTTAATCCATTTCAGCCAGACTTTGCAAGGGGGTAAAACATAAGTCACTTTTACCAAATGTGGTCACTTTTTAAAAATGTATTTATGTAGCCCAATGTACACAGCGCTTTACATTAATTTAATAAGGATTACAGGATAAATATAGGATAGGAGGGCCCTGCTCACAAGAACAATCTAAAGGGTATCAGCTCTTTATTAGCGGTGCGAAGTAAGAAAAAGAAGAGTCAAAGAAGAAGTGGTCTCAATTATAAAATTCCACCAAAATTTTAATTTTAGAAATAGGTAATTTTCTGTAAAATTTACCAAAATTCCAACCAATTTTGAAATAGATTTAAATAGATGCCAGAAATTCCACTACACAATTTCATTATCTCAAAATTGCAAAGTCAAAAATGTACCAATTTCAGATTTATTAATCACAAAAAACTCAAAAAATAAAGTGGAAAAAAATAGGCAGTTAAAACCTTCCGAGCTTTAAAAAGACTTTTATTTTTACCTGTTATTCGGAAACCCATTATCCAAAAAGCTCCAAATTATGGGAGGGCTGTAATAAAACAGTACCTGTACTTGATCCCAACTAAGATATAATTACCCCTTATTGGGGCAGAACAGCCCTATTGGGTTTATTTAATGGTTAAATGATTCCCTTTTCTCTGTAATAATAAAACAGTACCTGTACTTGATCCCAACTAAGATATAATTACCCCTTATTGGGGGCAGAACAGTCCTATTGGGTTTATTTAATGGTTAAATGATTCCCTTTTCTCTGTAATAATAAAACAGTACCTGTACTTGATCCCAACTAAGATATAATTACCCCTTATTGGGGGCAGAACAGTCCTATTGGGTTTATTTAATGGTTAAATGATTCCCTTTTCTCTGTAATAATAAAACAGTACCTGTACTTGATCCCAACTAAGATATAATTACCCCTTATTGGGGCAGAACAGCCCTATTGGGTTTATTTCATGTTTAAATTATGTTTTAGTTAGTAGACATGATCTGGAGATCCAAATTATAGACAGACCTCCTATCCAGAAAATCCCAGGTCCAGAGCATTCTGGATAAGCAAATAATTATAATTTTTTTAAATGATTTTCTTATATCTTAGTTAGGATCACATACAGGTACTGTTTTATTATTACAGAGAAAAGGGAATCATTTAACCATTAAATAAACCCAATAGGGCTGTTCTGCCCCCAATAAGGGGTAATTATATCTTAGTTGGGATCAAGTACAAGGTTTTGTTTTATTATTACAGAGAAAAGGGAATCATTTAACCATGAAATAAACCCAATAGGGCAGTTCTGCCCCAATAAGGGGTAATTATATCTTAGTTGGGATCAAGTACAAGGTTTTGTTTTATTATTTCAGAGAAAAAGGAAATCAATTACTAAAATTAAAATTAGTTGCTTATAATGGAGTCTATGGGAAATAGTCTTTCTGTAATTTGGAACTTTATGGATAACGGGTATCCGGATAAGGGATCCCATACCTGTGAAATTAAAAAAAGACCCAATATCCGAAAAACCCTGGTCCCAAACATTCTAGATCCCCAATCTGTATATGCAGGGGGCATACAAACAAATTAGAGCATAAAATAACTGTCTGTTATACAAGGAGATGGTTTTCTTCCATTTTTTCTGAATTTTTGGTTTGATGGGTTAGTAGATATCCCTTATAATATGACCCTCTTTTTTTCTCTCTATGACCCCCCCCCTCACTATATATTAATAGCACATACTGTATATATTTTTCTCTTAAGTCCCTCCACTTTTTCCCCTTACCAAACCGTTTGCATTATGCACCGCTCTTTGGACTCCGAGCCGCCCATTTAGCTCTGCTTTAATTATTTGAAATTAAAACAAAAGTCAACAGCTGTTAAAACAAAACTAGGCATATTCATCCCATTAGAGAAACAAATAACACTACCGACTTTATTATTGGAACAGAATCGCCATGTAATGCATCCTTCTCACATGGGAAAGGATATTCCGCTCTTTGTACTTGCACATAA